>NC_139550.1:4567103-5155671 GCF_965153285.1 Podarcis tiliguerta
GCAGGCATGTTATTCATGCTGTCTTGGCAGGATGGAACAATATCGATTGAGGGGAAAACTGCAATCCATATTTCCCTTTCCCTTCCTCCCTGCCCCCTGCCCCCCACTGCACATCTGTGCTTCAAATTGGGTATGCCTGTATTACCGGCCCTGCAGAATTTAAGCCGAGTGCCTGTTTGCTATTGCTAAAGGAGAGCTAATAAAGGATAAATCAATGGAAGGTTTTTGTTGTCACTGATGCTGTCTTGGCTTTATATAAGCTCTCACCTGGGAAGAGGTTTGATGTGGCAGCTTGAGCTACTTGCACTTGATGGTGCCAGTACTACATAGATGGCAGGGACAGGCTGGCTAAGGAAGAGTAATGGGAGCCACCCACTGAAGAGCCCCCCAGGGAGGGCACAGATGACTAATAATAATAATAAAAAAAATAAAAATAAAATAAAAATAAAAATAATTTATTATTTGTACCCCGCCCATCTGGCTGGGTTTCCCCAGCCACTCTGGACGGCTTCCAACAAAGATGAAAAATACACTAAAATGTCACATATTAAAAACTTCCCTGAACAGCGCTGCTTTCAGATGTCTTCTGAATGTCAGGTAGTTGTTTATCGCTTTGAAATCTGATGGGAGGGCGTTCCACAGGGCGGGCGCCACTACCGAGAAGGCCCTCTGCCTGGTTCCCTATAACTTGGCCTCTTGCAGTGAGGGAACTGCCAGAAGGCCCTCAGAACTGGACCTCAGTGTCCGGGCAGAACGATGGAGGTGGAGATGCTCCTTCAGGTATACTGGAGCGAGGCCGTTTAGGGCTTTAAAAGCCAGCATCAACACTTTGAATTGTGCTCGGAAACGTACTGGGAGCCAATGTAGGTCTTTCAAGACCGGTGTTATATGGTCTCGATGGCCGCTCCCAGTCACCAGTCTAGCTGCCGCATTCTGGATTAGTTGTAGTTTCCGGGTCACCTTCAAAGGTAGCCCCACGTAAGAGCGCATTGCAGTAGTCCAAGCGGGAGATAACCAGAGCACGCACCACTCTGGCAAGACAGTCTGCAGGCAGGTAGGGTCTCAGCCTACGTACCAGATGGAGCTGGTAAACAGCTGCCCTGGATACAGATTTGACCTGTGCCTCCATGGACAGCTGTGAGTCCTTCAGGGGCACAGTTACCCCATTCAGGACCAGGGAATCCTCCACACCTGCCCACCCTCTGTCCCCCAAAAACAGTACTTCTGTCTTGTCAGGATTCAACCTCAATCTGTTAGCTGCCATCCATCCTCCAACCGCCTCCAGACACTCACACAGGACCTTCACCGCCTTCATTGGTTCTGATTTGAAAGAGAGGTAGAGCTGGTGGGAGGGCGTTCCTGGGCAGTCTGCAGAAGGGGCAAGCTGAGAGGTGCTAGAAGAGGGGTCAGCAAACTTTTTCAGCAGGGGGCCGGTCTACTGTCCCTCAGACCTTGTGGGGGCCAGACTATATTTTTTTGGGGGGAAATGAAAGAATTCCTATGCCCCACGAATAGCCCAGAGATGTATTTTAAATAAAAGCACATGTTCTACTCATGTAAAAACATGCTGATTCGTGGACCGTCCACAGGCCAGATTTAGAAGGCGATGGGGCTGGATCTGGCCCCCGGGCCTTAGTTTGCCTACCCATGTGTTAGTAGCAGGGAGTTTGAGTGATCAAGGCCCTTCCAAAAGGAGGAGGAGGAGGAGGAGGAGGAGGAGAGTTTTGATTTGATATCCCGCTTTATCACTACCCAAAGGAGTCTCAAAGCAACTAACAATCTCCTTTCCCTTCCTCCCTCACAACAAACACTCTGTGAGGTGAGTGGGGCTGAGAGACTTCAAAAAAGTGTGACTAGCCCAAGGTCACCAGCAGCTGTGTGTGGAGGAGCGGAGACGCGAACCCGGTTCACCAGATTACTAGTCTACTGCTCTTAACCACTACGCCACACTGGCTCTCAAAACAAGGTTAGAGGCTGAGAGTCATAGTGTGAGTGCAGATTCAGACAGAGGTTGCCCCTGCTACACAGCAGCAGGACAGCCCCAGTCCTGCAGGCTCTCCTCCCCATCTGACACCCCACTCGAGAAGAGTCCTGCACGTTGCTGAGCAACGGGCCACACAGGCCCAGAGAAGCTCACCCCCTTGACACAGCCATTGTCTGCTTGGCAGGGATGCAGAGTGAAAGGCTAGCATAGGAAGGGTGGAGGTAGGAGCAGTCAGTTTCAGCAACATCTCAGCTGGATTAAGACAGACCAGAGCACACTACAGTGGTACCTCAGGTTAAGAACTTAATTCGTTCCGGAGGTCCGTTCTTAACCTGAAACTGTTCTTAACCTGAGATACCACTTTAGCTAATGGGGCCTTCCACTGCTGCCACACCGCTGCTGCACGATTTCTGTTCTCATCCTGAAGCAAAGTTCTTAACCCAAGGTACTATTTCTGGGTTAGCAGAGTCTCTAACCTGAAGCGTCTGTAACCCGAGGTACCAGTGTACTTTGTTGTTATTTTCTGCTAATAAAAAGCTCATTGCATCATTGCATCCCGTGGGCCTGTCCAGTGGTTGACCTGGCTCCTTGACAGCTCCTTGATAATATTTGACTACAGGAGAAGAACTAAAGTATCCTTGACCTACTGCATTGGTCATGGCCATTGTGGCTGGTTATGAGCTGGTTATTTGCTGCTGTAGGCAAAGTTCCCCCAACTCACCCCAGATCCGCTCCCATTCCCTGCCCCGTGAATCTGTGCTGCCACCAGGCCTGCCACCAGCCCTTGCCTGCAGCTGCCCTTGGCCTCCAGCTTTCAATGGAACACATGTCTACACAACATGTAGGCCAGAATGAATGCAATCCCAACCTAAGAGCAAACCCAACTGAATTCAGTAGTACGTACTTCTGGGTAGACTTGATTAGGATTGCACTGTTAGTGTTCTTTGGTGGTTATTTCTTCCCATTCCTGCCCTGCTGCCTTCCCTCCGATTCCTCCGAGTGTTGGAGGGTGGGCTTGATTTTTCTGCATTTTCACTGCTGCAGTCAACCAGAGTCTTCCTGCTGCACGCTAATGGCAGGCTGCAGGAGCCCTGTAATTTGAAAGCCCCAGACGTTAAACCTGATCCAAAGCGGGCAAGAGAATAATACCATCCCTTCTAATCCAGCCTGGTCTTTGCAAAGCGGGAGCCATTGTGTATATATCCTTTTGTGCAGCAGGTCTATGCCCCAGCCTGGTAGCCTGGTAGATACGTAAGTATGTGCAGAACAAGCATAGGAACGAAACAAGCTTCTTCAAACTGAATGGAGACTCATTGGTTCACGTTGGAGGGTATGGAGTTATGCCACCCCTGAGCCAAGGAGATAAGTAACTGAACAACCTTTAGAAGACATCTGAAGGCAGCTCTGTACAGGGAAGTTTCTTTTTTAATGTTTAAGGTTTTATTATGTTGTTATATATTTTAGAAGCCACCCAGGGTGGCTGTGGCAACCCACTCAGATGGGCGGTGAATAAAAAAAAAAAAAATTCTTATTGAATGGGATGTCCCTATTTTTATCGGAGAAATGTTGGACGGAATAATAATATATATATTTTAATTTATATCCCGCCCTCCCCAGCTGAAGCTGGGCTCAGAGTGGCTAACAACAGTAAAATAATACAACGTTCTAAAATCATTTCATTATAAAATCAGTTCAAATCCGATTAATGGCAACCATTGGGCTAGAGTTCTGTGAGGATTGCCAAAGGAGGGGGTCAGGCTGTGCCCTGGCCAAAGGCCTGGTGGAACAGCTCTGTCTTGCAGGCCCTGCGGAAAGATGTCAAGTCCCGCAGGGCCCTGGTCTCTTGTGACAGAGCGTTCCACCAGATTGGAGCCACAGGTGAAAAAGCCCTGGCTCTGGTTGAGGCCAGCCTAACCTCCCTGTGGCCTGGGACCTCCAAGATGTTTTTGTTTGAAGAATGTAAGGTCTTCCGTGGGGCACTTGGTTGCTTCCCAATAAATAACCGAGGCTACTCTCAGGTTGACCATCCCTCTAGAGCACTCAGTGAAGATGCAGGCACTCTGTTCCCCCCATTTTCTTCCTTGGGTCTTTGCCCCATTACTGTATTGTCGGGTGAGGAACAGGGAAGAGCAGGCCTGCTGCTGGGAAGCGGTGAATGCCGTCTGTGTGATGAAAGCAGCTTGCCACCCGGAGAGGGAGGGTATCTGCCAGCTATGGATCAGCATGACTGAAAGGGAAAAGAGTCATGTGCAAAGCTGCGTGAGATGCCAGGCGTGGAGAGTCGCCTTCGAGGAAGCTGCCTGCCACATAGATATGCTGATGTGCGACAGGCTCTCTAGCTGTTTCCCATTGGACTGTTTTCATTCCACATCGAATCCCTCCAGGAAGCTGGTGATGATGGAAACCTGCTGATTGGCTCCCTCTGGTATCTCAGTGTTCCCCGGTCTAGCTCTGAGGTTGATTGGGCCTGTCACGTGGCTTACATTTTCCACAAGTTGCGCTCTAACTGTGCCTCTAGAGGGCTTAGCTCATTAGCAGAGCATGCCTGGATCGACAGGGTATATTATGCTTTCTGCCGCTCAGTCCTGGTTTGGGCAGGAGCCTTAGCATTGGGATGAACCACTGGCAGCTTGGAAGTTAAACTCAGGTCCTTGTTGACATGCAGAGGGCCAGGAGGCCAGCTGGCTAGCCCCGGCTGGGCCATCTCCTTCCAGCCATCCCGCTGCAAAGACCATCACCGACATAAATCAGTGACATATTCAGCCAGGGCACACTATCAGCAGATAGGCGTGAGGCTTGTGGAAGCATACTACAACTAGGTAAAGGTAAAGGTACCCCTGCCCGTACGGGCCAGTCTTGACAGACTCTAGGGTTGTGCGCCCATCTCACTCAAGAGGCCGGGGGCCAGCGCTGTCCGGAGACACTTCCGGGTCACGTGGCCAGCGTGACATCGCTGCTCTGGCGAGCCAGAGCCGCACACGGAAACACCGTTTACCTTCCCGCTAGTAAGCGGTCCCTATTTATCTACTTGCACCCGGGGGTGCTTTCGAACTGCTAGGTTGGCAGGCGCTGGGACCGAACAACGGGAGCGCGCCGACCTTTTGATCGGCAAGCCCTAGGTGCTGAGGCTTTTACCCACAGCGCCACCCGCTTCCCGCAATACTACAACTACAGATTTCTTAATCATAAATCAGGACAAAGAAACATGTTCTCTCTCTCTCTCTTGTCGTCTCAGACAGAACAGCTAAAAGCAAAAAGCTATACACAAACGGAAGTTCCCAGCAAGCTGTGCTGGAATGTAAACAGACATGTGACACGTAACAATCCCATGTCTGTTCCTTAAGGTGGAACAGAATTCTCAACAGTCCTAAGAGAGCTTTCTTCCTGCCCTCCCCCAGCAAAGTCTCCAATCAAAGGGGTTTGCATGGACCACAATTCACTAGGAACCTCCACTGTTTTCTCCTGCACAAACCAAGGCTCAGAAAAAGGGGCTTGTCAACCCTTTTCTGAACGTGAGAACAGAGAATTTATTTGGCAGAGCCATTTCATCATGGACTTCATCTTGGGCCCCAGCCAGTGGGTGCTCAGTGGTGCATGCATGTGGTGACGTCGTGACATCACATGTGTGCGCCGCTGCTGTGCAGAGGTTGCCAGCCAAAGGTCAGGCTGCCACCCAAGAGACCCTCCGAGGCTCCTGCCACCCCCTGCCCACCTCAGCAAACCATGCAGGCTTTAAAGCCCTAAACGCCCTTGGGTCAGTGTACCTGAAGGAACATCTCCACCCTCCAGCCCGGACACTGAGGTCCAGCTCCGAGGGCCTTTCCTCACTGCAAGAAGTGAGGTTACAGGGAACCAGGCAGAGGGCCTTCTTGGTAGTGGCACCTGCCCTGTGGAACACCCTTCCATGAGATGTCATGGAAATAAACAACCATCTGACTTTTAGAAGACATCCGAAGGCTGCCCTGTATTGGGAAGTTTTTAATGTTTGATGTTTTGGTGTGTTTTTAATATTCTGTAGGGAGCTGCCCAGAGTGGCTGGGGAAACCCAGCCAGATCAGTGGGGTATAAATAAATGATGATGATGATGCTTGCATGGTTGCCCAATTTTGGCCTGGCAAGTGAGCAAAGACAGAGCCGCTTCGCTCTCTAGGATGGATCAGTCCCACTCTGCTGGGCCTTGAGAGGGGAAGCTGCGAGTGGAGCCCCTCCACAGGTGTCTCTGGGTAGGACCAAGGATGCCACTTCACAGGTTCAAAGCCAGGCAAAGCAGTGGAGAGATCGGGTGTTATGTACTGAGTTGAATAGGATCCAAAATGCAGCAGTCTGATTGGTCCTAGAATAATAGGACCCAAAATGCAGCAGTCTGATTGGTTCTAGAACAATAGGATTCAGAATGCAGCAGTCTGATTGGTCCTAGAACAATGCAGCAGTATGATTGGTCTGCAGGAGCCACCCAATCCAGCTCCAGATGGAAGTGAATCCACAACCTGATTGGCCTACAGGAGAATTCTGGAATTAGCCAATCATGTGCAGCCCATTGTGTAAATAATGTATATAAAGCAGATACTTTGGGGAAACTTTCATTCCTGCTCACCACTATGAGCTGAATAAAGAGCATGAAATCCACTCTCGACTCTGAGTATATTTCACTGGCGACGAAGGTGGGATCCCGCTGAGCTGACCGCCACCCACAGCACTGCAGCACTGCCACCAGCCGCACTGCTGCCTTGCACCGTGTATCCAGGCTTCAGCTCCAGGATCTCAGAATGGCAGGATTTCATCCACCAGCTCCAGCAGCTCTCAGGCGCCGCTTCCCTGCTTCTGTGTTGGTGGTGAGGCTGCAGTGGGCTCCAACAGAGACCCCACGGTGGAGGCCCCAGCCCCAGCCCAGTCACCACTGTGGAGCCAGAGGTAAGGCAGCAGGTGGTGGGGGGGGGGCAGCCAAGGCCGGGCACCCACAGTGAAAATTTTATGGGTGCCCAGGCACCCAGGGCCCTCTGGAGTTGGCACCAATGGCTGGTGATGTGCAGAAGGGGCGACCTGGAAATGTCTCTGTGTGCTGCTGTGCAGAGGGCTTTGTGTTTGCCAACCTTGCAGGTAGAGTGATGCACATCTCCTAGATGGTCTGTTTTGCCGCTCACTTCCCTCCTCCTCCCTCTCAATGAATGGGGCACTGGTAAAGAGCAAAGCTCCGAGGCTTTACAGTCCAATGGGTGGGATTCAGAGAGGGAAGGGGAAAGGGGCAGGGGCCAGGGAGTTTCAGCTAGGCAGAAAGAGGTCAATGAGCAAGGGAAACCAGTTGATAAGTCTGAAAAGAGAGGGAAGTCACAAGTTGTTTTGACAAATCAGAATTGGATATTTATTTCCGCTGATGAACACTTGCATTTGGATTTTCATCTTGTGACTGCAATTTACTTGGGCACCTTTTGACTTCATTAGGTTTGCATCAGTCACTGATGTGTGGAGCACACTTGAAGCATAATCAACAAAACAGCAAATTCAGAAATACCAGGTAGCTCATCATCCCTTTTGAATAGTGAATAGCAAAAATAATTAGCATCCCTTCACATTTTGGATCTGAATTAGTTAATGTAGAGTCTTCGGCTTCCTATTCCCAACTGCAACTGCAGAAATTTAATTAGTGTGTCTCAGCCACTGATGTGCTGTATTTGACTCAAGAACACAGCTTTTCTGGAACAAGAGGAGGTAAAAAAACGCCAAAAACCTAATGAGAGACAGAGTGCGCAATTTGCTAAGCCTTACAAGGGATTTGATGCCTTTATTGTGTGCATGAGTTTGTGGGACTCTTGGATGTGGGAAGCAGTCTGTGCTGTTCTAAGAAAACTTGGCAATTTATGATAAATGGCAATTATTTTTTAATTAACAGAGGAGAATTTCCTTGATTGCATCGATGCAGAAGATCACTAGAATCAGGAGAGACAGGAGGAGGAAAAATGCTGGCAAGTCAATGGCTATCGAGGAGGAGATAGATTTGTTAAAATTTTCAGTGCTTGGTTTCCACTCATTAGCATAATGTTACTAATTAAAATAATTCCTCCACACATAGCCCAAGTACAAGTATAATGGTGTATAGTGCTATGTCATAGGTAGGCATGGGATAGAAATTTGCTCTGGTTTGGATTCTAACACAAGCCTACCCCATCCATACTTCATGAAAATTGTTTCATGTTTCATGCAAACTCAAAACACAGCTGTCCTATAAATTTGCACTTCTTTGAATTTTGCAGTGTAACTTTCTAGCCCAAAAGATATCTGCATATTAGGGTAAAGAAGATGAAACTAAGATTGATGTGCTGTCATATAGAGTGCACTTTTAATTGGCCAAAGACCTGGTAAGGTTTGTGTGGAATATCCAACTTCATATAACCAACATGCTTAAGTCTAATTAATGCATGATGGGGGTTAAGACCATAGAGTAAGGTGTCCTGCCAGGCTTAGCTAGGTTAGCCCTTGGAAGGAAGGGTTATCAAGCCTTTGTTCTTCCCATTCCACCATGTGAACCTTACCAGCATGGAGATCTAAGCTGGATGCTCCAAGCTTAAGCCAGCCATCTTGGTTTTTCTATACAAATAATTTAGAAACCTTTACTGTTTTGGAAGTTATACTGCCTGTGTTTTCTTGCTGCTGTATGGAAGAGCACATAAATCTGACCTTTGAAGAGTTTGTAAGTAAACCATTTTTGAGCTTGCCAAACATGTGGTCTTTTTCTATACTAAGAGAAGTGGGGAACTTTGGAAGCAACTTAGAAGGAGATCTTTTAAAGGTCTAACAGCCTATATTTCCATGCTCTGCTTTGCTGCATGCTTTGTCATTTTAAATCTCTGCTGGGGTTCTTTCATCAAAGCGTACTTGCCTCAAACCTTGATCTTGGCATCTAGGGAATTCTCCTTTTTATTACACCTAGTACAGTCATACCTTGGTTGATGAACGCTTTGTGACGTGAACGTTTTGGCTCCCGAACGCCGCAAACCTGGAAGTGAGTGTTCCGGTTTGCGAATGTTCTTTGGAACCCAAATGTCCGACGTGGCTTCTGATTGGCTGCAGGAGCTTCCTGCAGCCAATCGGAAGCCACGCCTTTGTTTCTGAACATTTTGCAAGCCAAACAGACTTCCAGAATGGATTCCGTTCCACTTCCGAGGTATGACTGTATTTTATCTTTTAACCAAAATACCCCAAACCAGTGTGGGTCTGCACACACTGCCCCTGAATTAGCTAGATGCCATCCTCAATTTGTCTGGTTCTTGGTCCACTTTCTCCATGATGGGCCAGTCCTGGAAATTGTTCTTCCTTTCCCTGTCATCCTTTGTCAGTGGTCAACTCCCATTGAATCTCCTTGTCAGCCTCTGCTTGTCTCATGGCAATCAGCTTATTTCTTTCTCCCAGCGCTCTCCGCACTGGCTAAAGTTTCATAGCTTAAGCCTCAAAGTGTGCTGTCCAGGGCATATGTACACTTGGCACAACTGGCCCCTCGGATCTGATAAGCTGTCTGAGAGCTCAATCCTGTGAGCCATTTTTGCAGCCTCAGTTGGCTTTGGAGGTTTTCAGTTGCAGGTGTCCCATTGATTAGTTTTATGAGGCTTTCCGTGGAAAAAGCTTGAGTCCCATTTTTGGCACTGGCTTCTCCCGACTCTTGGCTAAAGAAGAGTGATGATTCACTAATGCTCACTAAGAGCAGGAGCTCATACAAGGAACAGTAGATCCCAGCAGATGGAGTAAGATAAACAGCAAAGAGATTCACCCTCGCTGCCTTCCTCTAGGATCTCGCTCCCTTGCAATAAGCAGGGTGACACGCTGTAAACAAGATGAGTTGAGGAGAAAGTCCGCTGATGGTTCTGGGCACGTAATATGCTCACTTTGCAGTTTTCTTATCTGGGACGGCTGGTACTCTGCCTGTAAGGCACTATCAATATTCAGCTGGAAACTGTGCATGTCTTGGTGGTTGAAAAACCCAGAAATATATTGGGCCCTGTTCTTCCCTGATTGATAGGAAGGTCACTGGAGAGAGCCAATGCAGGGTCTGTTTTCCTGGAGAGATCCTGCTTTAGTGGTGCTTAAAAGGTAAAGGTAAAGGGACCCCTGACCATTAGGTCTAGTCGTGGCCGACTCTGGGGTTGCGGCGCTCATCTCGCTTTATTGGCCGAGGGAGCTGGCGTACAGCTTCCGGGTCATGTGGCCAGCATGACTAAGCCGCTTCTGGCGAACCAGAGCAGCGCACGGAAACACCGTTTACCTTCCCGCCGGAGCGGTATCTATTTATCTACTTGCACTTTGACGTGCTTTCGAACTGCTAGGTGGGCAGGAGCAGGGACCGAGCAATGGGAGGTCACCCCGTTGCAGGGATTCGAACCATCAAACTTCTGATCGGCAAGCCCTAGGCTCTGTGGTTTAACCCACAGCGCCACCCCCATCCCTTTAGTGCTGCTTATTTACAAATATATACACTGTGCATCTGAAGGCAGCTCTGTTTAGGAAATTTTTAATGTTTGATTTTTTGATCACTTCCTCCTCTTCCTCCTCCTCCTCCTCCTCCTCCTCCTCCTCCTCCTCCTCCTCCTCCTCCTCTTCTTCTTCTTCTTCTTCTTCTTCTTCTTCTTCTTCTTCTTCTTCTTCTTCTGTTCGGACTGCCCAGACTGGCTGGGGAAACCCAGCCAGATGAGCGGGGTATAAATAATAAATTATGATGATGATGATGATGATGATGCATGGGGAAAAGGAGGCAAGCACTCTGATGCATGCTAGAGCCCACTAGTGCCCTGCACAGCAAACAGCACCCCTGTGAGGCTCCCTGAGCTCCTTCATTTCAGCGAGCAGCAAATCTGCCTTCCTGCATTGGCTGCTTTCCAGCTTCTGAATGTTTCTGTATCTTCCTTTTGCCTCTGAGGAGCAGTGGGATGGCAGCCGCAGCGGTGAAGCCAGCGGCAGCTGTTGCCGGGGAATATTGCCTCTTGCAATGAAGAGTAAATAGACATTGTAGCAAGGAGGGCTTTAGATTGCCCTGGGTAATGTGGCTGAGGAATGAGTTACCATCTTGCAAGACAACACTGCACAAAGAATCAAGCTGCATGATCTGTGGACATTAGAGCTCTTGGACCCATGTGCTTGACATTTTATTCTAGAATCAATGGAGACTGAATACTTGCTTTTTCCAGACAGTCCTCACACAACCTAGATCTATTGCATATTTATTTTGCCCCCGGAAACGCTTCTTGAGAAACCAGTTTCATTCTGAGAGTAAAAGCTTGATCGATTCTGTGTTACCATGCAGCGTGTCAATTTGAAGACAAAAGTATGCAGTCCCGGAAATGGGGGATGTATCCACTATGACATTGTGGGTTGCAATCACCACTTCCTTCTACCTTCACCTGGGACATGTGCTGGGAGGAAAAGGCATGACTTTTCCTGTGAAGAGTGTTTTGAAACATGCATCAAGCGACCACACTCGCCCTTGTGCAAGGCAGCACCTAGACTCAATCTAGATTGAAAGCAGCATGTTGAGGATGAGCATGAATGACTATGATTGAGGAAAAACTACCTTTTTGTGCTACAAATGGGTCAGGTTGTACGCAGCCTGCTTTTCCATATAACTCATAAACCACAGAGCCTAGGACTTGCTGATCAGAAGGTTGGCGGTTCAAATCCCATGACGGGGTGAGCTCCCATTGCTCAGTCCCTGCTCCTGCCAACCTAGCAGTTTGAAAGCACGTCAAGGTGCAAGTAGATAAATAGGTACCACTCTGGTGGGAAGGTAAATGACGTTACTGTGCGCTGCTCTGTTTTGCCAGAAGCAGCTTAGTCATGCTGGCCACATGACTCGGAAGCTGTATGCCGGCTCCCTCGGCCAATAAAGCGAGATGAGCGCCGCAACCCCAGAATCGGCCACAACTGGACCTAATGGTCAGGGGTCCCTTTACCTATCTGGACATAGCAAGCAAATGTAGCAGAGAGGAGAGGCTGGCATTCTTCTCCCCTGGCATGCCAGTTTTTGATGTGCTTGCATATTTTTGTCAAATATGATGGAGCCTCCAATAACATGGCCAGCCCCAACTACAGTCTGAAGTGAAATACAGTGGTACTTTGGGTAAAGAACTTAATTAGTTCTGGAGGTCCGTTCTTAACCTGAAACTGTTCTTAACCTGAGATACCACTTTAGCTAATGGGGGACTCTGCTGCCGCCACACCGCTGTTGCACGATTTCTGTTCTCATCCTGAAGCAAAGTTCTTAACCCGAGGTACTATTTCTGGGTTAGTGGAGTCTGTAACCTGAAGCATCTGTAACCTGAGGTGCCACTGTAGTATAAGGTTACCAGATTTTTTTCAATGAATCCGGGGACACTTTTCAACTTCAATGGATTTTATATGGGGACTGATTTGTAAATGCGGGGACTGTCACTGGGAAACGGGGACATCTGGTAACCTTACTGTAGTACAGAAAGTGGTGCATAATACAGTAATTATTTGGCAACTCATGTGGCTTAGTCCTCAGTGTCCACAAGTTGAGGCAGAAGGGCTGAAAATTCATGAGCCACCAGGTTATGGCTGGGAAGTTTCTCACCTGAGGTGGTATGTGCTTGGGGTCAGGAAGAGCTTGAGGAGTAGAGACCCCAGGCATTCAACTTGTTCTGTTCACCAATGGTTTACAGTTGCAAATAATAAGAAGAGAAAAGGCAGATTTGATTTTTTTTACAAAAACAGAAAAGTTCCATTCCCCAAGTATCAAGAACTTGGCAACCTCTCATTGTGATAAAAAGGCTTTTGCAAGAGTGAAAGGTTAGCAGCGGATGTGTGAACCCCAAGAGACCTTCATACTAAGCTTCGCTCTTCCCTTGGAAGGAGCTGTGAGAATGTCAGTCAGTCATTCAATATAAAACTCTGCAGCATCACTGAGACCCTTTCTGCCTTTGTATCATTACTAAAGTTTAGTTAGGGCTATGTGCATACGTTGTCCTATTTTGCCACAGAAAGCAAGCTCAGTCAGTTTGTAAACATTAATCATATCCTTATTAAGATATCCTTGTCTCTGCACAATTCACAGTGCAATTCTGTACATCAGAAGGATGTATAAATGAGTTCAGTGAGGCTTATTCCCAGGTAAGTGGCAACAGGATTGCGGCCTTTGCTGTTCTGCCTTTGCTAATCTTGGGAAGAGACAAGGAAGAAGTGATGCAGCGATGAATCATTCATTCCCACTTGCTAGAAATTCTCTTCAGCCGTCTCTCCAGTTTCTGAGATTTCTTGTGCTGGAATGATTTTTATTTTATTTTTTAAAAATACATTTAACACTTCCAGGGCTAAATGCAATCTTTATATAACTTCACCAGACATCGCACATACACCTCCAAGCACATTTTCCATTCCAAGAGGACTATAAGCTTCTTGAAGACAGTCCTGTTTAGGGACGTTTTTAATGTTTGATGTTTTATTGCGCTTTTAATATTCCGTTGGAGCTGCCCAGAGTGGCTGGGGAAACCCAGCCACATGGGCGGGGTATAAATAATATATTATTATTATTATTATTATTATTATTATTATTATTATTATTATTATTATTATTCTCCTCTCATGTCAATCTGCTCATTGTTTAAGATTAGCTGCTGCACACCTATTGTGCATGCTGTTATTTTCTGGGGGAAGGTTGGTGGGAACACACAAGAGAGTCTTTTCTGAGACGACTCCCTGCATATAGAACTTTCTGCTGCAAGAAGTTAGGTTTCCTTCCCATTTTTGGAACGGGGCGAGTCTGCATAAAAGAATGGGGGGTGAGGTTGCTTTAAAAGTTATATGTTAATTTGGAATGTTGTATTTGCGGGCTGGGGGATTTTTAGGGGCATTTGTTGGGGGAGTGTATTTCTTATTGGTTTGTATAAGGTAAAGGTAAAGGGACCCCTGACCATTAGGTGCAGTCGTGACCGACTCTGGGGTTGCGGCGCTTATCTCGCTTTACTGGCCGAGGGAGTCGGTGTACAGCTTCCGGGTCATGTGGCCAGCATGACGAAGCCGCTTCTGGCGAACCAGAGCAGCGCACGGAAACACCGTTTACCTTCCCGCCAGAGTGGTACCTATCTATCTACTTGCACTTTGACATGCTTTCGAATTGCTAGGTTGGCAAGAGCAGGGACCGAGCAACGGGAGCTCACCCCGTCATGGGGATTCGAACCGCTGACCTTCTGATCGGCAAGTCCTAGGCTCTGTGGTTTAACCCACAGCGCCACCCGCGTCCCTATTAGTTTGTATACACTAGCATTATTAATTGTTTTAATTATTTTTATTATGTATTTCGTGTTTTTATATTGTAACTTTGTATTGTCCACTGCCCTGAGATCTACAGGTATAGGGCAGAATACGAAGTTAATTGTAGTAGTAACAACAACAGCTTTTCCTTTGTTTGCTGCATAATAACTGTTGGTCATTATCTCTCCCCCACTTTGTGTGTCTGTTTTGCTGCTATTTTTAGCTTGATAATTCATGTTTTGACAGATGGACCATTGTTGCTTTTACATTTTAGTTTGTATTTCTAAGCCACTTTGAGCAACTCCATGTAGAACAGGGCAAGCAGGTTACAAATGTTTAAAATAAAATAATAATAAAAAACCCTGTGTGTGGCCACTTTGCTGTGCATTTTGTATGTTGCTAAATATCGAATCTTAAAACCTTTTACAATTCAATAGCAAATGCTTACCATTTATTCCACAGAGATACTTCCCCTAGTTCCTTTCTCCCCCACCTTGAAGCCTAGGCATGTTAGGAGCTTGTTGGGGCCTGTGCCCATCAGTTCCTGGGAGCCCTTCCGCAGTCATGTGAAAAGTGATTTCCTCAAAAGTCAAGGTTCGAGGTCAGAAATCTGGCTGAGTCTGGAATAACCTTGTGAAATGAAAGGATATGAAAGAAGGATTTCTATCTAGATGTTAGGCTAGAGAGGATAAAGAAAACAGGAAAACAGGAAGATACAATGAGAGATAAAGGAGGTGCTGTGGGATTGGTGGAAGTCATTGTCTTGTTGTTTTAGTGTTTATAATATTAACTTGTAAGATATGGATTTGTTTGTTTTTTTGTTTTGTTTTTGTTTTTTTTTAGTTTTTGAATGTTGATTTTTGTGTGTTGTGTATTGTTATTTTTTGATATCTTTCGTGTTGTTGTTGTGTGGAAAATACTAATAAAATTCATTTAATAATAATAATAATAAAGTGATTTCCTTCCTTCCACACGAGCCTTTTCCTTTTAAGCTTTCAGTAAGGGAAGGCGAGAATAAGTACTTGCAATGGAAAATTACACGGAGCCTGTTGATCTTGAAGTTCTTCTGTTCAAAGGAAATCTGCACAGCACCTTCGGCAGATGGGGATTAAAATTCATTTTAAAAATAAGGGTTTCAAGCAAAGGACTGAACCGAGACGTCATTGCCTGGAACTGCTGTAGCTACATTTAGAAGATCAAATAATTCTGATGCCGTCTTGGAGGTTGAAAAAAAGAAGAAGAAACTTCTTAAGAGATTACCTGATGGTTGCAATATTTTTACAACTGGTAATCTTTGGGGGATTTTATGTATGAATGAAGTTTCATTCATTGCATATTTAGATTTTGAATTTCTTTTTTGGGGTGCATTTAATACAATATTTTATTGGTTTTTTCCATATTATATTACATCACAATATAAATAAACCAAAGCCATCACCACATCTCCCCATCCCCCCATAAATCCATTAATCAAACCTAATATTCTTTTGTTCTTATTTGTGGGGCACAGGAATTCGTTCTCCCCCCCCCCCAATAACCTAGGTTTAAAGAGCCATTTCGCTCCTGGCTTTCATATCTCAGTTTCTAACACTGGAACAAACAAAGGACATACTCATGTGATGAGGCACAGGCAAACTCGGCCCTCCAGATGTTTTGGGACTACAATTCCCATCATCCCTGACCACTGGTCCTGCTAGCTAGGGATTGTGGGAGTTGTAGTCCCAAAACATCTGGAGGGCCGAGTTTGCCTATGCCTGCATGTGATGCTGCCACAACCCTCTATACTAACACTTGGCAACCAAACGAGAGACCCACACTTCCCATCTCTCTCCACCCCCTTCTCTTTCCCCCCAGTTGCAAGATGTCTATGACAAAAGTGTCTCTCACTAAATGTAAATGAACTGTGAAGAAGGCTCTATGAATTGAAAGAAGTGGAGATGACAGATGTACGTTTCCCTGTCTATCTGTTTTGTAACAGCAAATATCCTTAATAAAAGCTGCTTTTTTCAAAGCAGCCCCATGTAGAATGCATTACTCAATCTCAACCAGAAGTTACCGAGTAGGTGTGATGGTTGAAAAGTCCCTTGTTTCCAGGAGAAGGAGAGCTTGGCCAAAGAGGAAGAGGACATCACGACAACTTCAGAATGTCTGGTTGATTGATAACCACTTCAGGTACTCCTTCTTGAAGTGTGCTTGCAGCACTCAAACGCACTTAGCTTGCTCGAGACTTGCAAGCTATACGGCACCTTGACGCAGCCCTCCATCATTCCCTGCCTCTCCACTCAGCACAACGATATAACCCCCAGCTCGGCAATGCTTTACACTGACACTGCGCCCACAGGAGCGAATTAAAGCATTTGAAGAAAAGTATAACCTACTCTCAGGGACGCGGGTGGTGCTGTGGGCTAAAGCCTCAGTGCCTAGGGCTTGCCGATCGAAAGGTCGGCGGTTCGAATCCCCGCGGCGGGGTGCGCTCCCGCTGCTCGGTCCCAGCGCCTGCCAACCTAGCAGTTCGAAAGCACCCCCGGGTGCAAGTAGATAAATAGGGACCGCTTACTAGCGGGAAGGTAAACGACGTTTCCGTGTGCGGCTCTGGCTCGCCAGAGCAGCGATGTCACGCTGGCCACGTGACCCGGAAGTGTCTTCGGACAGCGCTGGCCCTCGGCCTCTTTGAGTGAGATGGGCGCACAACCCTAGAGTCTGTCAAGACTGGCCCGTACGGGCAGGGGTAGCTTTACCTTTACCTTTTATAACCTACTCTCAGGGATAAGGGTGGTGCTGTGGGTTAAACCACAGAGCCTAGGACTTGCTGATCAGAAGGTCGGCGGTTCGAATCCCCGCGACGGGTTGAGCTCCCATTGCTCGGTCCCTGCTCCTGCCAACTTAACGTCAAAGTGCAAGTAGATAAATAGGTACCGCTCCGGCGGGAAGGTAAACGGCGTTTCCGTGCGCTGCTCTGGTTCGCCAGAAGCGGCTTAGTCATGCTGGCCACATGACCCGGAAGCTGTACGCCGGCTCCCTCGGACAATAAAGCGAGATGAGCGCCGCAACCCCAGAGTTGGTCATGACTGGACCTAATGGTCTGGGGTCCCTTTACCTTTATAACCTACTCTCAGGGACAAAGAGAGGGTAGGTGAGGTGTTTCTCATACTTGGGTTCCCAGCTGTTGTTAGACTACAACTCCCATCCTCCCTAGCTAGCAGAACCAGTGGTAATGGGAGTTGTAGTCCAATAACAGCCAGGGACCCAAGTTTGAAAAAAACCACTGGTAGGGCCAGGTTTGTGCCTGGTGATCCCAAGACCTGGGGGTCAGGCCTCCCTATTGCAAATCTGTCCCAGATTAATGCCTAAGTACTTTCTCCTATAAAATCACTGGGAAATGAGGCCACCCACCTATTCATATATTTATTTTATTGCAGCTTTCCTTCTAGGTGCTCAAAGAGTTGTTTTATCTTCACAACAACGCTGTTGACTGTTGGTGGTTGGCCTAAGCTACAACACCCAGTTTTTTGTGTCATGCAAAAATATTACAAAGAGATGGTTAGCTTGGAACTATTTTTCTTCCCCTTCGCCTCCATATATAAAGAAGTTATTTAAGAATATGCACTACATTCATTTTTTCCTTAACTGTTTCATGACAATTTTCTTAATTGGCGCCCAGTTGTTCTTAATAGCTGCACCTTGCAAACAGCCCATCACCCTGTTCCTTTTCTTTTTGCATATTGTATGACAGTGTCACTGGGAATCCTTCTCTCAGTGTGCTTTAAAATCAGCCGTATCAATTTTTGATGAACAGTAAATGTCACCAGATATGGAAAGAGAGTTGTTGAAAGAGTCTTCTACTCATGTTCTTTTTTTATTACATTGCTTTCTCCACCATAGATTTCTTTATTAGGTGGCTTGCTGTTGTTATTTCCCCTAGAAATTCTCCAGTGACCGTTGGCATCTTCAAAAAAGCAATACATGATTTTCTATCAAATGACCAAAGCAACCACCAAAAAATGAATTTGATCTTTGCAGATTCCTGTATGAAATGACCCAGTCTACACATCTCTGATTAATGTGCTGATCAAAACTTATCTATCTACTGGTTCAGCACTTCTCTAAATGTTGTAATGTAGTTCTTGATATCATACCCTCCAACATTTCTCCGATGAAAATAGGGAGGTCCCATTCCATAATGATAATTTTACTATTTATATCCCACACATCTTGCTGGGTTGCCCCAGCCACTCTGGGCAGCTTCCAACATACATCAAAACATAATAAAACACGTAGCATTAAAAAAAACCTTCCCTATACAATATTCCCTTCAGACAGCTCGGGGGTCGGATAATTCCATACTTTCCAACATTTCTCCTGTGAAAATAGGGACATTCTAAGGAAAAGTAGGACATTCCGGGATCAAATCAGAAACTGGAATGGCTTCTTTAAATCAGGGACGTCCCTGGAAAATAGGGAACTTGGAGGGTCTGTGATATCTGAAATCTTTCAAAATATGTATGTATATTTGTGTGCATACACACACACACACACACACAATATCAGAGAGAGAGAGAGAGAGAGAGAGAGAGAGAGAGAGAGAGAGAGAGAGGTTCTAGATAGATATTCGGGAAGAAAATTGATGTTTTTAAAAACCTACATATTTTAGGAAGAATTTGTTTTAATGCTAAGACTTTGTTTGACTTCAATGGGTGCTGCTGCAGATATCCATGAGTTTTAACTTTTTAATGGAAAACTTGCTTTTTATTGTTGTTGATAACTATGGCAGCATTAGCATATCAGACCAGTGCGCATGTGGGGGTGGGAGTAACAAGGGGACACACAAGCCGATGTGCAGTTTGGTCCTTTTGAATTGTACTACCGGAGCTTTTTAAATGGGGAACATACTTTGCATATGAGTCAATTGTGGTGAAAAATGCATAATCCATGCCCTGCCTTGGATTAGCTGCACAGCCACTTCTGCATGTCCTGAGCATGCAATGCTAGTTATTTAGGCAGAAATAGCTTCCTAGAGATGGGACGCGGGTGGCGCTGTGGGTAAAAGCCTCAGCGCCTAGGGCTTGCCGATCGAAAGGTCGGCGGTTCGAATCCCCGCGGCGGGGTGCGCTCCCGTTGTTCGGTCCCAGTGCCTGCCAACCTAGCAGTTCGAAAGCACCCCCGGGTGCAAGTAGATAAATAGGGACCGCTTACTAGCGGGAAGGTAAACAGCGTTTCCGTGTGCGGCTCTGGCTCACCAGAGCAGCGATGTCACGCTGGCCACGTGACCCGGAAGTGTCTCCGGACAGTGCTGGACCTTGGCCTCTTTAAGTGAGATGGGCGCACAACCCTAGAGTCTGTCAAGACTGGCCCGTACGGGCAGGGGTACCTTTACCTTTACCTTAGCTTCCTAGAGAAGAGAGCCATTTCCTCAAACATCCCTGAAGTGGATGGTTTACTGGGTAACCACAGTCCACCTGACTGGTTGCTTACCCTAATCCCCCATGGCATCTCTGAGCCTCTCCTCAATCTTCTGCGACTGCTTAGTCAATGGAGAAAACCTTTGCTCTTTGAAAGGCAGAGCACTTTGCTAACGAATTTCTAATCTGAGCTCCTGCGGTAAGTGAGGCGTCCTTGTGTCCAGGTACCTTGAGTCCTGCTGTACAGTTCTTCAATTGATCAAAAATGTCAACACTAATGTGGCCTCATGTAGAGTTTTGTTTCATATAGTGGAAGCAGAAAGGTTAGGCCTGTCTCTACGGAACAATTTTCCAAAAGGTTATTTTAATGTCACCTTAATGATTTCGAGTCTCCGGGAATATAATTTTCGGTCCGGAGTGCATATTTTGAAAGGAAATGTATCATCTTTGTGGTGTTTAGAAGGATGGGTTTTTTTGTGGCGGAAATTGTAAACTATGAAACAATTACAAATGTAAGGCTTTCAAAACAGCAGTAGGAAAACAGAAAAATGGCCCCCTGGATTCAGGATTGTTTAAGCCCTGTGCATACTTGATATGTAGGCTTGTCCACGGCATTTATTTTCCCTTTCCCCTTATTTACCAACGCCGTTTCAGACCTTCAAATAAAATTGAGGCATATAATTTTTTTACATCAAGGCCAGTCCTGCCATTAGGCAGAGTGTGCCAACCACCTCAGGCGGCAGAAATTCGATTCAGTTCACATTTAAAGTTTGCACCTGCCTAATTTGTGGTTTCCAAAATGATAGACAAACTGAATCGCAGCAAGCCTTCAGAGTTCACACTCCCCTGAAAAACGGGATGATACACTAAATGAGCATTTGGTCTGATTCAGCAGAGTTCTTCTTATTTTATGATTTATTAAATTTGTATAGCTTCCTATACTTGCAGGTCTCAGGGCAGTGGCAACATAAAATCACAACATAAAAACCCAAAATACATAATAAAAACAAAAGCTACCCAATAAAGCCCCTTCCCCATTTTAAAAGGGCATCGCATGTCTATCAGCCAAAGGCCTGGCTGAAGAGGAATGTTTTTGCCTGGAGCCTAAAGGTGTGTAATGAAGGCACCAGGCATTCCACAGATGGGGAGCCACTGCAGAGAAGGCCCTGTTCTCCTGTTGCCACCCTCCAGACCTCTAAAGGAGGAGGCACACGTAGAAGGGCCTCAGAAGGTGATCTCAGGGTCCGGGTAGGTTCCTATGGAAAGAGGCGGTTCTAGAGGTATTGAGGTCCTGAGCCGTTTAAGGCTTCATTATTTTACAGTGGTACCTCAGGTTACCTACTTTTCAGTTTACATACGCTTCAGGTTACAGACTCTGCTAACCCATAAATAGTGCTTCAGGTTAAGAACTTTGCTTCAGGATGAGAACAGAAATCGTGCTCTGGCGGCATGGCGGCAGCAGGAGGCCCCATTAGCTAAAGTGGTGCTTCAGGTTAAGAACAGTTTCAGGTTAAGTACGGACCTCCGGAACAAATTAAGTACTTAACCCGAGGTACCACTGTATTATTATTTATTCAGCTTATACACCGCCCTGTACCCGGAGGTCTCAGGGCGGTTCACAACAGGACCACAACATACCGTATTTTTCGCTCTATAAGACGCACCAGACCACAAGATGCACCTAGTTTTCGGAGGAGGAAAACAAGAAAAAAAAAAATTCTGAATCTCAGAAGCCAGAACAGCAAGCGGGATCGCTGTGCAATGAAAGCAGCAATCCCTCTTGCTGTTCTGGCTTCTGGGATAGCTGCGCAGCCTGCATTCGCTCCATAAGACGCACACACATTTCCCCTTACTTTTTAGGAGGGAAAAAGTGAGTCTTATAGAGCAAAAAATACGGTATAAAATCAAACCAAAAGCAGTAACCCAATACCACCACCCCCAGCCAGCAATTGGAACCTGTGAAAGCCATGCTTCTGTCTATTACTGGCTGTGTTCCTCTTCGCCAAAGGCAATCTGTTCTCTGTGCATTACAAAGGGAGATGACTATCCCTACCCTAATCTCCAGTCATTTGGGATTTGCGTGGCGAGGCCCCGCACCCCGCAGTTCCCACAGAAATAAACACACAGACATGAATATGTTGGGTTAATGGGATAAACAGGGCCACAACTTTATTGGTTTCAGATGTGAGCGGTTTGGCTTAGGCAATTGAAGCAAGATTATATACTGACTCTTGCCTGTCTGCAGGAAGTCCCAAGACCACTGATAGGGGGAGCCCTATGATAGATATTAATTAAGAGCACTCCCACGATGGGGTCGTGGCATGGCCCTGGCCCACACCCAGGCTTTGGACAGGAACCACTGTCAGGAGTTCACCTACACTTGAGTAGGACCCTGGCAGAGACACATGCCCGACTGGCATGTTTCCTCTCTCCTGGTCGATTGTTCGGGAGCTTCATAAGCTTTCTTCAGCCCAAACATCACAGTGACTGATACCAACTGACACCGGCACACTTGGGGATCCACAGAGTTTTCGCAGCTTTTCGTGACAGACCTCAGCAACTCAGCATTTTGCCTAATCTACTTTATTTACATGTAAACACACACCAAGCACTACATAGAATCATAGAGGTTGGAATAGACCACAAGGGCCATTGAGTCCAACCCCCTGCCAAGCAGGAAACACCATCAGAGCACTCCTGACATATGGTTGTCAAGCCTCTGCTTAAAGACCTCCAAAGAAGGAGACTCCACCACACTCCTTGGCAGCAAATTCCACTGTCGAACAGCTCTTACTGTCAGGAAGTTCTTCCTAATGTTTAGGTGGAATTTTCTTTCTTGCAACATGGCTCCCTCTCTCTCTAGCATCAGACAGCAAAGAGAAAAAGAACAAAGGACAATAGTAATACGGAACACAGTAACAAAAACATCCTGTCTCCGTCACTTCCCACTCTGTGGAGTCAAAGCATATACCACCATGTGATAGACAAGAATCCCATGACTGTAATCATGGAGCAGGAATTTAATGGGATACCCTTAATGTGGAGGGGCAGGCTGGAGGCAACAACTGCCCCTCCCATGGTAAGGCTTACCCAATGCCTAACTTTACAAAGTTGTGATGATTGCTACTAGGTAGGTGAGAACCAAATGGCTGGTGCCAATTTGCCAAGTGGAAAAATTCCTACCCGCCCCCTACAACTTTAGTCATATGTAAAGGTAAAGGGACCCCTGATCATTAGGTCCAGTCGTGACCGACTCTGGGGTTGCGGCGCTCATCTCGCTTTACAGGCCAAGGGAGCCAGCATACAGCTTCCGGGTCATGTGGCCAGCATCACTAAGCCGCTTCTGGCAAACCAAAGCAGTGCACGGAAATGCCATTTACCTTCCCGCTGGAGTGGTACCTATTTATCTACTTGCACTTTGATGTGCTTTCGAACTGCTAAGTGGGCAGGAGCAGGGACTGAGCAACGGGAGCTCACCCCGTCGTGGGGATTCGAACCGCCGACCTTCTGATCGGCAAGTCCTAGGCTCTGTGGTTTAACCCACAGCACCACCTGCATCCCTAACTTTAGTCATAGCAAGGCCATAATCAAGCAACGCAAGAAAAGGGGGTTGGCGGGCTGGGAGAGCCGACGGAGATGAATGGAGGCCGCCTTCCCCGCCATGCTGTGGATTAAACAGTCAGCGGCCACGCCCCCTGGCCCACATGATTGGTCCACCGGGGGGCGTGATGCGGCTGGGTGCCCTAGTGACGTGGGCAGCATCCCTCTGCCCACCGCTGGGTCACCGCGAGGTCCTAAAGCCCCTCCTGCAATGCAGTCCCCCAGTAGAGTGGATCTGTCATGCCTCCTCCTCCACGATTCTCCTTGGTCTCTGATTTCTTCAAAGGGTGAAGGAGATCCTTTGCATACTCTGAATGTGATGCACTCGGTTCTGCGCTGTTGTCCTGGGAGATTCTGCTGTGCTTGGATGCAAACGATGTTTGCGTTCTTTGACTCATTTCCCCAGAGCGGGTCGAGGCACAAACTACAATGAGAGAAACGCAATGGGGAGGGGTGTGTGAAAGAGATCAATGGTCTCCTTTCCCCCCTTGCAGCTGTGAAGTACTCAGACTCTAAAGCTTTCGGCTGTGCCACTCCAGGCAGCCAGAAGGGCAGCGCCGCTCATCAAAGCAAGCCAGAAGCAGAAACCAATGAAGAGGAAGTGAAGTCACGGACATCTCTCACTTGCTAGGCTGCCACCAGCTATATGGCCTTTTTGCTCTGCTGCGGCGAATGTCTGGCTGTGAGTCAGCAAAACTGAGGTTTTTTTTGGGGGGGGGAGGGAGGGAATTAGTCTGTTGATGTAGGATTAGTGACAGGCCATTGCCTCAGTTGATGGGTGTTGGACAGATTCCAAAGGCTGCCTTGCATTATGGTAATGACCAACATGCACAATCAGAGGATTGGGACTAGGGAAGCTTAATCAACTTTAATGAGCTTCATTAAATGAAAGAACAATGGATGCTGTTGTGTCTGGCTTCTTCTTTTTTTGTTAACGTTTTAATATGAATCCACTGTTCATTAAAGCCTGACATAGCTGGGAATTAATTAAAGATAGTTTATTCTACAGGCAGAAATGGCCTGGGTCATGCACTTATTGCTCCACAAGGCAAGGAGTGGCGTAAGTCCCCTCTCGCAAAAGGCACATGGTTTTTAATGGCTGCGTCATCACAGTGACAATGCACTTGCCCACATGATGTATGGTTGGGCTGCCATACGTCTGAGTTTTCCTGGAGACCTCCGGGAATCGGGCTTGAAAATGGCATCTGGGCAGATTTTCGCTGAATCTGTAAAATGTCCGGGGGGTGGGGAGCTCAACAGCTTTGACAAAAACCAACCCAAAATCCCAAACCACAACTCAACAACTATGTCTGGATTCTCACTTTTGAGAATATGGCAACCTTATGTATGGGCAGCTATTTAGGTAAAGGTAAAGGGACCCTGACCATTAGGTCCAGTTGTGGCCGACTCTGGGGTTGCGGCGCTCATTTTGCTTTATTGGCCGAGGGAACCGGTGTACAGCTTCCAGGTCATGTGGCCAGCATGACTAAGCCGCTTCTGGCGAACCTGAGCAGCGCACAGAAACACCATTTACCTTCCTGCCGGAGTGGTACCTATTTATCTATTTGCACTCTGACGTGCTTTCGAACTGCTAGGTTGGCAGGAGCAGGGACTGAGCAACGGGAGCTCACCCCGTCATGGGGATTCGAACTGCCGACCTTCTGATCGGCAAGCCCTAGGCTCTGTGGCTTAACCCACAACGCCACCTGTGTCCCAACCTTATGTATGGGCAGCTATTTACTCCTATGCATAAGGTTCCTTGTAACCTTATGAGGGCATCACACAGAAAAAAGATGGCTCCCCTATTGTTCTGTAGTGGCAGCCATCTTTTCTTCCCTATGGTACATCTTTTGCCCACTGTGGGGTCCGAACCCACGACCCAGGACACTGACAAACTGGACCGTGTCCAGAGGAGGGCAACCAAAATGGTCAAAGGCCTGGAAACGATGCCTTATGAGGAACGGCTAAGGGAGCTGGGCATGTTTAGCCTGGAGAAGAGGAGGTTAAGGGGTGATATGATAGCCATGTTCAAATATATAAAAGGATGTCACATAGAGGAGGGAGAAAGGTTGTTTTCTGCTGCTCCAGAGAAGCGGACACGGAGCAATGGATCCAAACTACAAGAAAGAAGATTCCACCTCAACATTAGGAAGAACTTCCTGACAGTAAGAGCTGTTTGACAGTGGAATTTGCTGCCAAGGAGTGTGGTGGAGTCTCCTTCTTTGGAGGTCTTTAAGCAGAGGCTTGACAACCATATGTCAGGAGTGCTCTGATGGTGTTTCCTGCTTGGCAGGGGGTTGGACTCGGTGGCCCTTGTGGTCTCTTCCAACTCTATGATTCTATGATTCTATGACCCTGATTCTCATGCTGTACTGGCTGAGCTATGAGAAGTTCACTTCCAGTCACATCCTGAGAGCATTTGAATACAGCAGGTTGCATCCAATACTAGCATTACTCAGAGTAGATTTATTTAAGATAATGGATATGACCAACTTAGGTTTCTTAATGTCAGTGGGTCCACTTGGGATAGAATTCATTTGGATATCATACAACCCAGTTCTCCTTTAACTGTGCAGCCATGGAGGAAATAATAGCTGCTGTAAGTAGCTGTAAAATGTTAAAGAAAGAGAAGAGTAGTCCTTGGACCACTCACAAATGGGAGCCAGTTTTGTTTAGGCATGAAATTTGGCATAGGATGGATACAGGCTAATCTGTCCATCCCTGCTCAGGAGTAATTCACACTGAATGAAGACTGTCATAGAAATTGCTGTGATGAAGGGACGGCAAGTCAAAATGAAGGTGATAATGCTGAATATGTGGAATCAATCTCAATTCCATGCTCCATGTGTACACTGAAAAACTATATTCACATAGCTAGTTTCAGCACTGGGAAGTCCTCATGAACACCAGCATTTTAGTGTGAATTGCTCCTAATATATCCTTTTTGTGTGTGTATGCATTTTTGCATAATATACACTTTTCTTGCAAAACAAATTTGCCTAATAAAATGCATGGTTCCCCCCACCCCAAACTAAAGGCATGCTTTACCCTAGTATATGCATTTCTGTACACATTACTTGTATGCAGTAATACATTGCAAAATTCTGAGAAGTGCGAATTTCCGAACCTGTAAATTAAGTAGGTTCACCCTTAAATGTGAACTGAATCAAATTTATTCCCCACTTCAAATAATTGAAGAGGGGAAAAAATCAGGCCAGGGAAATAATGCTTAGGTTCTGGGTTTGTTTAAATCTGAGGGTTCCTTGTATGTGCTATTTTTAGCAAAAATGCCTCACAGGGCAGCTTTATTCTGGTCTAGTGAACTGTGAAGCCAGAGCTCAGAAATGCAGATTTAGTTGCAAAAGGCCAGCCAGAGAGTGAAGATTTAGGCTAATCTGCCTACCATGTTGTTAAGGCAAAGGTAAGCATATCATCTTGGCCCCGGAAAATGGCTAAGGAAAGAACCTGTGGCCCATTTGATTTTAGCATTCTGCTGAGAACTCAGAGGAATAAGATGAGCTTTGTAGAAGGAGGAACAGACACACAGGGGAGAGACGTCTTCTCACAGCATTCTAGAAGCGGTGCAGAATGACTCACATTAACCCAGATTATCCAGACAACTGCTCCCAACAGTTTATGAATTGTCTCCTAACTGGATTTTCCCAAAGACAGTGTCAGTTTTAAAATTGACTCTTAATTGAGCAAGCCCTTTCCAGTTATTTCTATTTGGAGATACTTTATCAGCGAAAGAAAAGGTATAGTGTCCAGATCAAGGGAAATGATAGCACCACTCTATTCTATCTTGGTCAGACCACACTTGGAATAAAGGTAAAGATACCCCTGCCCGTACGGGCCAGTCTTGACAGACTCTAGGGTTGTGCGCCCATCTCACTCAAGAGGTCGGGGGCCAGCGCTGTCCGGAGACACTTCCGGGTCACGTGGCCAGCGTGACATCGCTGCTCTGGCGAGCCAGAACCGCACACGGAAACGCCGTTTACCTTCCCGCTAGTAAGCGGTCCCTATTTATCTACTTGCCCCCAGGGGTGCTTTCAAACTGCTAGGTTGGCAGGCGCTGGGACCGAGCAACGGGAGTGCACCCCGCCGCGGGGATTTGAACCACTGACCTTTCGATCGGCAAGCCCTAGGCGCTGAGGCTTTTACCCACAGCGCCACCCGCGTCCCAAACACTTGGAATACTGCGTCCAATTCCGGGAACCACAATTTAAGAAGATGTTGACAAGCTGGAACATGTGCAGAGGAGGGCAACCAAGATAATCAAGGGTCTGGAAGCCCAGCCTTATGAGGAATGGTTGAAGGAAATGGGTATGCTTAGCCTGGAAAAGAGGAGACTGAGAGGAGATAGAACAGCCATCTTCAAATACCTTAAGGGCTGTCACATGGAAGAACGAACAAGCTTGTTGTCAGGTGTGCGTGAAGGAGCCAGGCCCTGTGACCAGGACTGGGGCCTTCCTAAGTTTGTTCTGGAGAGGCAAGGCGTGGCCGCACAGGTGAGGCCGATTGGTAACTCACAGCACCTGGTGGCAAGAGTTGGGAAGGGATATAAGGTCAGCATTTCCCTTCAGCTCTTTGCCACAGCAACACATTCCCTGCCTTGCTGCATTTGGTTCCTTGACTCCTTGCCCCTTAATCCTCAGACCCTTGACTCGTGACTCTTTGCTCCTTGATCCTCGGACCCCTGCCTTCGTGACTCCTTGTTTCTTGATCCTTGGACCCTTGACTTCGGAACTCCTTGCTTCCTGACCCTTGGATCCTTGGCTTCTTGATTCCAGCTCTCTGACCCTTGGACTCTTGGCTTCCCGACTTCTGGCTTCTGGACTCCCATTGCTGGTCCCACCCTGCCATCTTGCCCCCGGTCCCGATGTCCCCAGCCGGGACTTCGATCGCCCGTGAACCAGACCGTGACACTTGTTTTCTCCAGCTCTGGAGGGTAGGACATAGAATCATAGAATCATAGAATGATAGAGTTGGAATAGACCACAAGGGCCATCGAGTCCAACCCCCTGCCAAGCAGGAAACACCATCAGAGCACTCCTGACATATGGTTGTCAAGCCTCTGCTTAAAGACCTCCAAAGAAGGAGACTCCACCAGACTCCTTGGCAGCAAATACCACTGTCGAACAGCTCTTACTGTCAGGAAGTTCTTCCTAATGTTTAGGTGGAACCATCTCCAATGGTTCAAGTTACAAGAAATGAGATTCTGACTAGACATCAGGAAAAACTTTCTGACAGTAAGAGCTGTTTAACAGTGGAATGAACTCCCTCAGAAGGTGGTGGACTCTCCTTCCTTGGAGGTTTTGAAGCAGAGGTTGGATGGCTGTCTGTCTTGGATGGTTATATTGGATGGAGATTCCTGCACTGCCGGGGGTTCGACTAGATGACTCTTGGGGTCCCTTCCAGCTCTGTTGTTTAGTCGTTTAGTCATGACCCCATGGACCAGAGCATGCCAGGCCCTCCTGTCTTCCACTGCCTCCCGCAGTTTGGTCAAACTCACGCTGGTAGCTTCGAGAACACTGTCCAACCATCTCGTCCTCTGTCGTCCCCTTCTCCTTGTGCCCTCCATCTTTCCCAGCATCAGGGTCTTTTCCAGGGAGTCTTCTCTTCTCATGAGGTGGCCAAAGTATTGGAGCCTCAGCTTCAGGATCTGTCCTTCCAGTGAGCACTCAGGGCTGATTTCCTTCAGAATGGATCTGTTTGATCTTCTTGCAGCCTATGGGGCTCTCAAGAGTCTCTTCCAGCACCAGAATTCAAAAGCATCAATTCTTCGGCAATCAGCCTTCTTTATGGTCCAGCTCTCACTTCCATACATCACTACTGGGAAAACCATGGCTTTAACTATACGGACCTTTGCTGGCAAGGTGATGTCTCTGCTTTTTAAGATGCTGTCTAGGTTTGTCATTGCTTTTCTCCCAAGAAGCAGGCATCTTTTAATTTCGTGACTGCTATCACCATCTGCAGTGATCATGGAGCCCAAGAAAGTAAAATCTCTCACGGCCTCCATTTCTTCCCCTTCTATTTGCCAGGAGGTGATGGGCCCAGTGGCCATGATCTTAGTTTTCCCCCCAGCTCTACAATTCTATTATTCTATGTCTTTCCCCGCAAGGACAGAATTCTCCAAATGGTAAGTTTCCTTCTTATTTTGGATCCTGGCTATTGAACAATAGCCTTTTTAGCTTGTAATGGTGTTGTGTGCCAAGGTATTTCTCAACAGAATTCCCTGCTCAAATTGCTGTCCCTGCATTCAACAGGGTCCCCCCCACCAATTTACAAAGCTGACTCACTTTCTATTCTGCGTGGCACTGGGCTACTCCATGCAATTGACTTAATAGCACGACAACCAGTCGCATTTATTTTTGCAGAGCCCCAATAATTGTCTGAAAACCTATTGTGAAATTGAGACACTTAGCCGCAGTGATGGTTGTGCCATTTCTACTCCTCAAAGGAAAGATCGCAGACATTTTATTGACTGCATTTTTAGTCTAGAAAAGGTGCCTGACAGAAGGGAAAGGCAAATCACATGTGTACATGGTACAGTTCTTGACATGGCCATGCCACCTAAGAAGCCACGCTTGTTTGAAAGCACACTCCCAGCATGTGAAAAGCTTACTCACCTGGTACAAGCTTCTAGACTATCTTTTATTCTGATGTATTAACCATCCGCTCGCATGCAGGGAACATTTGATGTAGAGCCATTTGTCAGCCAAGAATGCTTCTCAAGTTCATTCGGAGATGGCACAGTCTTATGGGAAACACGGCCACATCTGCACACAGGGCTGGCCCAAGACACGTTGGCACCAGAGGCGAGCAAAAAAAATTGGGGCAGCCCCCACCAGGAAAGAAGGGGCGGGTGGATATCTACATCAGGAACAAGGTCCTCCAATTTACCAGCAGCACCTCCAATTTACCAGGAAGCCACTGTACAGATGGCATCGGGGGCGGGGCTGAGGAGGCGGGAGATCTGGCCTCCAAGGGGCGCACAACAGCTGTCGTTGTCACTGCAGCATTCCTTGGAGGCTGGCTCTGCTGCCCCTGTGAATTCTTCCGCCTGAGGCAGTCACCTCAGCTTCCCTCATGGGAGGGCTGAACCTGTCTGCACATGATAGGGAGCCCTAGTCTACACTCTGCCTAAGATGTCTGACTAACGCAGGTGGCTCTGTGGTCTAAACCACTGAGCCTCTTGGGCTTGCTGATCGGAAGGTTAGTGCTTCAAATAAATGTGACGGGGTGAGCTCCTGTTGCTTTGTCCCAGTTTCTCCCAACCTAGCAGTTTGAGAGCATACCAGCGTGACTAGATAAATAGGTATCACTGTGGTGGGAAGGTAAACAACATTTTCGTGTGCTCTGGTTTCCGTCACGGTGTCCTGTTGCACCAGAAGCGGTATAGTCATGCTGGCCACATGACCCTAAAAACTGTCTGCGGACAAACGCTGGCTCCCTTGGCCTGAAAGCGAGATGAGCACCACAATCCCATAATCACCTTCGACTGGACTTAACCATCCAGGGGTCCTTTACCCTTACCTTTTATTTTAGGGATGGGTCAAGGGGGAAAGAAGACCAGGTTTTCCTTTTGTTTTTAATTTCATCTTGTCATTGACAGTTAAGCCATCTCCTTTCAGTCTGCCTATGTATGCCTGGCCCTAGGTTAAAAACTTATGCCGACTCAGTCCTGTTACAGGCACTTTGTATTTACAGGACAAATTGGCCTGTCAAGCTGGTTTTGCATCCAAAACTCTACCGCCACGGTCTGATTATATAACACAGCCTAGCTAGAAGATAAAAGTTTGAGTATAAACATGCTTAGCCACACATAAAGGCAGAGGTCATCATGAATCAGTGTCATCGCCAAGAGTCACAGAGTCAAATAACCCTAGCAATAAATGTCTGCATGCTAGTTGTGGCAAGCACAGACAGGGATAGCCTAACTTCTGCTGTCTAATCTCTGGTGACCTCTAGGTTAGATTACTTCAAAGGGTCGTATGGGGAGCTGCCTCTGGAGACAGTTCGGAAACAGCAGTTGGTGCAGACTGGGTCAAGGTGGTCCAAAATATATATCCCCAATCCTGGCATGATTGCATTAGCTACCAATTAGTTTCCTGGCTCAATTCAAGGTGCAGAGTTTGAATTTATGAGGCACAGGACCCCAGTCACATGAGAGCTATTACCAAAGGGAAACTGAAGGTAAAGGGACACCTGACAGTTAAGTCCAGTCGTGAACGACTCTGGGATTGCGGCGCTCATCTTGCTTTAAAGGCTGAGGGAACTGGCGTTTGTCAGCTTCCGCAGACAGTTTTTTCATGTCATGTGGCCAGCATAACTAAGCCACTTCTGACAAAACCAGAGCAGCGCACGGAAACACCGTTTACCTTGAGCCAGTGTGGTGTAGTGGTTAAGAGCGGTAGTCTCGTAATCTGGGGAACCGGGTTCGCGTCTCTGCTCCTCCACATACAGCTGCTGGGTGACCTTGGGCCAGTCACACTTCTCTGAAGTCTCTCAGCCCCACTCACCTCACAGAGTGTTTGTTGTGGGGGAGGAAGGGAAAGGAGATTGTTAGCTGCTTTGAGACTCCTGAAGGGGAGTGATAAAGCGGGATATCAAATCCAAACTCTTCTTCTTATTCTGCCTTCCCTCCGGAGCGGTACCTATTTATCTACTTGCACTTTGACGTGCTTTCTAACTGCTCGGTGGGCAGGAGCTGGGACTGAACAACGGGAGCTCACCCCGTCACGGGGATTCGAACCGCCAACCTTCCAATTGGCAAGCCCTAGGCTCAGTGGTTTAACCCACAGCGCCACCCGCTTCCCTGCCAAAGGGAAAACCCCATGGTAAAAATACAAAGGAATTCAACATGAGCAAACATTCCCATTTCAGGAAATTAAAACATTATCTTTAACATCCTCTTGAGGTGATAACAACTGTTTATTGTTTCATAATGACTTACATTCAACCAGCCCAGCCAGGCTAGTCTGCATAGGCTACACTGCAGCCTGTATCTCCCCCTTCAGTATCCCAATTATTAGCAGGATTCTGACATTCATTAATCCCTTGGGTTTAGCATGGTTTTCCTTTCCCCCACCCTTATAACAATATTATCAGCGAGCATTTCAGGTTGTTTCTACTCTAGTTTTCATACTTATTCCACCACCACCCTGCCTTGAGTTCACCTTTGTGAAGGAGTGAGTAATATATACAAATAATGATAACAGCCCCATAAAAGGTAAACACGGAAGAAAAGGCCACAGTTAGGCTTCCTTCCTACAGCCAAAGGTGTAAAGTGTAGATCTAGCTAGCTCAATTCATCCATTGGATTGGCGGCAGGTCTGGTTTTCCTTGCAGTCTAGGAGTGATGGAAGTCCTGTTTTTGAAGGCTGCAAAGATCTTTCTTGTTGCTGTCTATTATGTGCTGCAAAAACACACCTGGACTGGGTCCTGGTAGCATATAAAGGATAGCGCAGCAGCTGCCTGCATGATTGGATAGCTTAGAACGAGATATTGCAGTTGCCTGAACGGCGGCAACTTTGCTATATTCCCTGCCTGCTTATTTTGTTCTCATTTTAAAAAAGAGATTGTCCTATTTGCTTGTGAAATCTCTCCGTGTCCTTCTTCCAGAGCAGTAATATAGCTCATCTTCAAGACTGGGGTAGGTGGGGATTTCCATTATAAACATGATTATTCTCTGATTTTATTTTTATTTTTTGAAGGGGAGGAATCTCTACCATAAATATCAAAGCGGTTATCTGCTATGCTCTTTGCTGCAAACTTTTCAAATAACAAAACGTTTTATCTCGGCTTGCCGAAAGCGCCAGTGACGCTACACAGATTAGCTCTTATTATATGCCACTACAACCCTGCTTATGTGAGAAAAGCACACCCATTAAAATGTTTGTAATGCTTGTTTGATATGGGGGTGGCAGGGTGTGTGTGTGTGTGTTGCTGGTTTTCATTGCTTAAAAATGAAGCAGTTGCTGTGTTGAACACTCAATTCTTTATGGTACAATCAGCCCCAAAGGGCTGAAGATCTTGCTAACTTTCTATTTTTGAACGCATAGCTTAGAATCGACAATACTCATTTGGGTACCTATTTGGAGATATGGACTGCCTGTATCAATTTATATGTTTGTCAGGATCGGTGGAATATTTTATTGAGAATCCCACCTCCCTACCTGTTATATTTGCAATTTCTCTCTTTCCAAAAAATGCAATGTGTGCATGTGTAAAAGGAGTAAGATTAATGGATATCCTTTTGCTTATCATTCTCACAGCATTATTTAACATACTTCCTTAAGACCCCATATAGCTAATCAGTTTAGGCAGGTGTGAAACTAGGCTTTATTTCACCTGGGTCAGACCCAGTTTGGCAGTCTCCTATGTGTATTTGTGTACACACACACACACACACACACACAGCCTCAATGGCAGCCCTCTGGAGGCTTCACCTGGGGCAAAATTCCTGGCTAGCCCCCCACCCTGTAGCTACGGCTCTGGTTTAGGCTCTGTGTTATATCATAGAGGCACATTATAGAGAGGGCAAGGCTTCCTGCCTTCTGGATGTTTGAACATTTTCGTCCTGTTTCACATCACCTTGACGGCAAAGGGATGTGGGTGGCGCTGTGGTCTAAACCACTCCGCCTCTTGGGCTTGCCGATTGGAAGGTTAGTACTTCAAATCCATGCAATGGGGTGAGCTCCCATTGCTCTGTCCCAGCTCCTGCCAACCTAGCAGTTCGAAAGCATACCAGTGTGAGTAGATAAATAGGTATCACTGCAGTGGGAAGGTAAACGGCATTTCCATGCGATCTGGCTTCTGTCATGGTGTTGCGCTAGAAGCAGTTTAGAAGCCTGAAGTGAGATGGGCGCTGCACCCCATAGTTGCCTTTGACTGGACTTTACCATCCAGGGGTCCTTTACCGTCACCTTGTATGAGGGCATTTTGGATCCCCTCATTTTTACATCCCTCTCTCCAATTCCTACTTAGCAGGTATTAGTGTGATTGTCAAAAGTAGGTCAGTTTTTCCCATTAAAAAATAAAAATAAAATCTTGTTTTTAAGGACAAATTGCAAACCCCAGAGCAAGCAGGATGGGGATTAATTTACATAAGATGAATTCTCCTGAAAGAGATTGGAGGTGGCTGTCATTGACACCTACCTTGTGAAGGACTTGGAATTGCTTATTGGTTTTGCCAGGAGCATCCTAAAGTTATGACAGGGAATTGAAGACTCCACAGTCGCACACCAGGGCATTGTAGATAGAGCAATGTAGTGAAAGCATTAAAAGTAGAAGTCAGCAGAACGACCAGTACTTAAACTAATGCATTCTGTATCCTGAAAGGAGTATGACGCTGTCTTTTCTCATAACAGGGAAAATTATAAAATGAGGGTGTGATCTTTGTACTTTCACACTTCTTTATCTGAGCTTGTTCACTCTGGATCCATTTTGGGTCAAGCTTTCCTGGGGTCTGGGCCTGGGATTCTTGTATTACCAGTGTTCCTGTTTTAGTTCCATGAAGCTGTTCATATTGTTTCTGCCGTTTCTCTTACTTAGAAAGCAGGGTGATAGTGGTAGCAGGGAGAGTTCCTAGAAACCAGTATGGACTGCTTCAGATCTGGACGTTGTCATACAAGCTTGAAGCACTGCTGAAGAACACTGGGAACTAACCAAAATATATTACTGAGACCCACTGAATTTCCCACATTTCCAGTTACTCAGCACTGCAGTTCATGTTTCTTGCAACATTGAGCGAGCTCAGAATCCACAGGAACTGCATTTCACAGGGTTCCCAGTAAGGATTTAACAAGGCAGCAATTTTCATTCTGACCTATATTTGTCACCATCAGCACTGTTTCCATTCTACTGCAGTTCAGTTTCTGCCAAATGCTATGTTATTTGTCTTGCTATCCACAATAAACAATGTTAGCTAACTATTTATGTAACTTACAAAACCTCCATTCTTTTCCATGTAGAGGAAATGTCGAAACAATGTTTAAAAATAATTGATTACGTGTCTTTTGAAGGCTTAAAACAACAGCGATGTGAACAAATACTTCTCATAGTCACTTGACTGATTTCTGTTCCCAACCACAGATGAATATACAAACCAGTTCAAGAAAATGGCAGGATAGTGGAAGGAACTTCCAAAAACAACTTCTATGGGGCCTAGGGTCTTGATTGTCTTTAGACCCAGTTCTGAGTTCGGATGATTTTTCATCTTTTGACATGTTGAAATCATATACACTGCAGCAACAACATAACCCCCCCCCCCAACAACATACAAAGCGATATGACTAATCTGACCCAACAACCAGCCCCCCCATCCCTTCACACAGACAAACAAAATCCACTGCAATCAACTAAACACTACTAACCCTGCTCTGGGCTCCCCAACATCTCACACTGCCAGCAAAAAAACAACAAAACAACAACAACACAGACAAATGAAGAACCTATGCTCACAATGCTGACACAAAAACATTGCACATATACTAAGCAAAATACTGTAATAAAATATCATGACCTGCCTTCTTTCTCGCTCCATCCCTCTCCCCGATTCTCTCCCCCACAACCTCACAATGTGTATGACAACAGTGTCTCACACCAAATGTAACTCATCTGTACGGAAGACTCTTTGAATTGAAAACAGAGATGTTGTATGTACCATTGTTATCTATGAAAATCCTTTGATTAAAACAAACAGAAAACCCCAAACATATACACTGCAGAAAGCATTGAATTGACCATGTATAGTAGGGTTGTTTTTTTAAAAAAAAAATGGATTGCTTGGAACAATCATTTTCAGTGCTTTTTTCTAAAAAAATGTTTAGGAGTACTCTCATTTTCCTACTCATGTTGAAATACTAACCCCTCAATGAGGCCAAACTTAGATCCACAAAATGTTTAGGGGTCTGCGTCCCCCCAGAAAAAAGCACTGATCCTTTTCATGCAAAAGTGGAAGATAAATCTATAAATAAAATGTGTGTGTGAGATTCTTGTCATGAAGCATTGTTGCTCAGTGCACAATTCACTGTGCATTACTTGCAGATTTAGGAAATGAATAAGTATTTCGTCACCTGAGCACTCCCTTCCTTCATCAAAGTGCTGCAGAGCTTTGGAATTGGCATATGTTTCTTGCAAGTACATTTCGCAAACACCAAATTTTGGCAGCACTCTAAGGCAGGCATTTTTAGTCTCTCTCTCTCTCTTTCTCCCTCCTCCTTTTGTCTGTCCACAAAAGGTCTGGAAGCTGAATTTAGTTTTAGGAGAAGTAAAATGCCATTGACTTTTACCAGCAGGCAGAATGCAAAGCTTTTAAAAACTGAAGACTTAAGAGTAAGCACTTCAACCATTTGGTATTTCTATAAAGGGCTGATTTGCATTTGTTGAATATGCATTTAACAGAAGCTAGGAATTATGTTCATCTTCGTCTTATCCACTTTGAGTCCATCTACTGAGTACAAGGCCATTGAGGCCATAGGTGGCTGCATCTCACTAGGCCTTGAGGATTTGGAGAGGATTGAATTGCATGAGGCAAAAGGTACTGCTCTGTTGACTGGCCAAAGGCAGAAAGCCAGACTTCCAGTCTCAACATGAGGTTTGACCACTTGAGGGGCTTCCTGCTGTCTGTCAGCTCCAGGGGCTGATGCAAATCTGTGTATTCCTTTTTGCGCCTGAGAGTGGTTCTGAGGCCTGAAAGATTACTAGGCCTACTTCTGCTTATCTTCGTATAGCAGGGAAAATTTAGAAATAATTACAGTGGTACCTCGGGTTACAGACGCTTCAGGTTACAGACTCTGCTAACCCAGAAATAGTACCTCAGGCTAAGAACTTTGCTTCAGGATGAGAACAGAAATTGCACAGCGGCGGTGGCAGGAGGCCCCATTAGCTAAAGTGGTACCTCAGGTTAAGAACAGTTTCAGGTTAAGAACGGACTTCCAGAATGAATTAGGTTCTTAACTCGAGGTACCACTGTACTAAAACCGCAAAATAGAGGGCTATAAAGTAGGCCATGTAGCTGTGCAAAAAGGTGCAAATGATTCGCTGTTACTGTCCTTTGCTTAGGGACTGAGAAACTATTGTGGCCGGGATTAACACATTAGGGTCAATTATTCCACTGTCTTCTTTTAAATATGTAATATTAATAGATAATGCATTAGTGGTTTTGTTAGCAGGGCCAGAGTGTACCGCTGGTCACAAGGCTAGCCTTGATTATTTGTTAAATTCTTCTCCCTGGGTGTTTTATTCCGCTTTGCTTCATTAGAACGTGGATCGAACAACCTTTATTGACCCTTTAACAAAATAAGGCTTCCCACTCCTCCTCCCTCCCCTCTCTGCAGCCTCCCTCCCCACACTTTCTGTGAAATGAGCTCCATGTCTATCGGGGCACTGCTCATTATGGCTGCCATCAACAAATTCCACATAAATAATGGAGCCAACTGAGGATTAAATGCAACCATAAATGTGATGAATGGTAATGAGAGATGCAGACTATGGTAGGGAAGAGCTAACATCTTATTGTCATGGGTTTAGGAAATGCTTTTTGGCTTTGTGCATCGGTGCTTTTCAAATCTAGTGAATGTATCGCTCTGGATACAACGTGCCGAGATTTTACAGTACTGTATAGTTAATGTTCTTTTTAAAGGCACAGCAGAAATCTCACCTGTTTGGGGGTTTTTTTTATATTCCATAAGGGTATTTTAAACTGCACTAAGGCTACAGTGTTTTGTCACATGAGCTCTCATCAGGTGCTAGAATTCCCCATTTGAGGGGCATACCCTCCAACATTTCTCAGGTGAAAATATGGATGTCCTATTCCATAATAATAATAATAATAATAATAATAATAATAATAATAATATCCCACTGACTCCTTTGACTGGGTTACCCCAGCCACTCTGGGTGGCCTCCAACATATATAAAAACAAAATAAAACATTTAAAAACCTTCCTATACAGGGCTGCCTTCAGATGCCTTCTATTTTTTTTTTTTTTTTGAATTTGCATTTTATTTATTTGTTAACATTCTTATATTACAACGGTAAACGTCGTCATATTACACTACAGGACTTACTATAATATAATTTCCAACATGTATACATAAATTATATACGAATTTTATATACCTGGAAAGAAAATGAAACAAAGAGAAAAAGAACAAAGAGAAAAACAAAAACAAATTTCTCCCCCAAAATCATATACATACCAACACACTAGACTTCCTATCTTTCCCGTTGTATATTCCTTTTTTACAAATGAATGTACTCTTATTATTGTATATTTCTTTACTTATTATCTAATACATTCCTATATCAATATGTGCTCTTAGTCTTATTTCTCAACTCAGTCTCACTCCAGTGTCAATCAAATGCTAGCGTAGATAGTGAACCTTTACTGTATTTTTGTACATATGTTTTATATCTATCCCACTTTTCCACAAACTTTTGTTTTGAATTGCATCTCAGGGTACCGTATTGTTTCGCTCTATAAGACGCACTTTTCGCCTCCTAAAAAGTAAGGGGAAATGTGTGTGTCTTATGGAGTTGCACTGCGATCCCGCTAGCTGTCCTGGCTTCTGGGATTCAGAATATATTTTTTCTTGTTTTCCTCTTCCAAAAACTAGGTGCGTCTTATGGTCTGGTGCATCTTATGGAGCGAAAAATACGGTATTTGTTAACTGCGCCATTTCAGCAAATTCTTGTAGCTTGTAATGTCAGTACGTTATTGTCGGGGCTTCTTGTTCCATCCCTTTGCCTTCAGATGCCTTCTTGTTGTGTAATTAAACTTGACCTCTTTCCAATAAATCTCTTCGGATAGATTTATTGCTCTATGGCGTCCAGCACACTCCCTCTGCGCGGGCCTCTGTAGGTCGTAAAATGATCAGCAGAATCGCACAGCAGCGCGTGTGATAAGGGAAGAATCCCGAGACGTCAGCTTCTGTTTCTTAAAGTTCTTTATTGTTCCGAAAAGCACATATTTACACAGATCAGAACCCATCTGAATGCAACTGCATTTTCTCTGCTCCTTTCTCCGGAGCTGCGCAGTTCAACTAACTGCTTTCGGTTCCCACTGAACACACACAGCGATTTAGGCTGCTCACGTCACATCCTGGCTTACGATCCTGGTAAGCCCTTCACCTCAGCTCCGAGGCACAGAAGGTTAACCCTTCACTGCACTCAACACTTCTAAAGGTTGCATAGTTACTTATCTCTTGGGCTTGCAAGTTGCATAGCTCCATACCCTCCAACATTTCTCCGATGAAAATAGGGACATGGGGTCATGAAGAGCCGGACACGGCTAAACGACTAAACAACAACGACAAAGGAAAAGCAGCACATTCTGGGATGAAATCAGAAACCGGGATGGCTTCTGTAAATCTGGGGGTGTCCCTGGATAAAAGGGACACTTGGAGGGGTCTGGAGGGGCACTGTGTGGAGGAAAGCAGAGAGTGCTGTTCTCCTCCATCAGCCTCTGTGAGGTGGAGAGCAAACCTCTGAAGGAACTCATGATGGCCCCCAGCACAGGATCAGTAAAGAGTGAGGTCTAGGGAGGATCCCGAGGGCTTGGTAGAAAAGTTTAGAAGGCCATATTAGGCTTTTGATTCCCCACCTGTGACCTGTATGGTGGTGCCATCACGAAATAAACCTATAGTTCTCTCAAGGTGAAAGATAGGCTGGCAAGCGAGGCACAGGACTATCAAGCAGTCCTCAGACCCTCTGAGACACCTTCCTTACAGAATTTGCTTCGAATGAGGGAAGAATTGAAATGCCCCACCTTTTGTTGTTTGTCAGCGAATGCCAACAGGATTCAGCAACAGGCGTACTCCAGGAAACTGCAATTCTACAAAGATACAACAGGGATCAGGGGTCCTTTTTGTTGGTCAGATAATATGGCCCAAGCTCACCACTCTCAGAGACATGTTCAATTCTTTATGTGACTTTGCCTAGCTCCTCTCTTAGCTGCCAGCAAAGTAAATGCTATCTGGAAAGAACAAACTATTCTGAAAAGCCAATAATGTCTCAGGAAAATCCCTCAGGAGTTCCAGTCACATTCAAAATGTTTGGGTTTTCTTCGTTCATTCTGGTTCTTTTTCTTTCTTGACTCCTGTCTTGTCTTGCTCTTTTTCAATGCCGTGTCTGTTTGTGTCTCTCCTTCTCTGCCCTCTCTTTAAATGATTTCACAGCTATGACGGGGATGTCTGGGGAATTATGTCACTGGAGAGAGAGAGAGAGATCAAGGAAGCAGTTCACCTCCCACCAAGACAACTGTAACCTCTATGGGAGAACAAGATAATCTGCTGGAATCAGTCCTCCCTGTGGTCTGATTCAATTAAGTTTTTGCACTAGCTGAAGCCAGTGCAAACACCACCCACCACCTCTGGCCACCGTGTAATGTCAAGGTCAGCGCAAAACCCCACAATGACCAAAATTCCATAGAATTTCTCTGGTGCCCAGAAAAGAAGACAGAAAAATGGAAGCCTCTTTTGCAGAGGAAGAAAACCTTTGAGACACTGGATGACAGATTTCAGCACAGTTCTATATACTTTTTAATAATAATTTTTATTAGTTTCCCATTACTGTACAATCCATTAACAGCCTCATTATAACAATGCCAAATTATAATACAATTACTAATACCAATCATTCAGATACCAAATTGTATAATTTAGGTGGCCCCCCCACTTGCTAGAATTGATGGTTTGATGATATTACTTTATTTCCACGTTCCAAAATCTTATTAATTTAAATTACACTCCGGCAAAATAACAAATAACAAAATAACAATCCCTTATACAACAAATGCAATATTAACAACTTCTGTTTCTTCTTGTCCTTGTAAAATATCATATCTATCTTTTCCCGGTTGTTGCTGTTCTCCATGCCTCAGGCGGAGCTAGTATCCCATTGTGGCTTCAGAAATTCTGCATTGCTCCGTCCCGATTTCAGCACAGTTCTAGATAAAATATCAGTTTCCTACCATTGCCCCCACCACTTCTGCCACTACTATATAGCACTATCTATGTACTTGCCATTTTGCAAAGAGCTGGTATGGCAGGTCAATACCCCAAGGGGATGAAAATATAAATTTAGATGCCATTTCAGGTGGAATTCAACATGGTGCTATTCAAAATGTTCTATCACTGCAAACACTTCATGTGGAATGATCCCTCCTCTCATTTCCCTGCATGCTGTTCTGGGGGCTTCCCAACCACCTACAAGTGCCAATTTTAGGGGTGCAGGGTGGAAGAGAGCGGGGGAAACCCCATTGTGCAAGTAGACATTCTTGCATGAGCTTCCATGGATTAGTTGAATCCTGCCCTAGTTCTTTACTTTCTTGTTTTATGTCATCTTTTATATAAGGTAAAGGTAAAGGTACTCCTGCCCGTACGGGCCAGTCTTGGCAAACTCTAGGGTTGTGTGCCCATCTCACTCAAAGAGGCCGGGGGCCAGCGCTGTCCGGAGACACTTCCGGGTCACGTGGCCAGCGTGACATCGCTGCTCTGGCGAGCCAGCGCAGCACACGGAACGCCGTTTACCTTCCCGCTAGTAAGCGGTCCCTATTTATCTACTTGCACCCGAGAGTGCTTTCGAACTGCTAGGTTGGCAGGAGCTGGGACCGAACGACAGGAGCTCACCCCGCCGCGGGGATTCGAACCGCCGACCTTTCGATCGGCAAGCCCTAGGTGCTGAGGCTTTAACCCACAGCGCTACCCGCGTCCCTCATCTTTTATATATCTAATAGCAAAAGACATACGGATTTAACAGAAGCGATTGTCCTGTTTTCTCTTTTATTATTGTAATCCCTTCCAAAAGAAAACATTTTTAGATCAGTTCTGCCAGATATGTTGGTAATCAGCCTGAGCTTCTCTACATCTTCAGCAGTTGTGGTCTGCGCAAGACACATTCTTTTGTGTTATACCATCTGTACAGCATTAAAAAAGTATTTTAAAGTGATGCAGTCTTTGGCCGGCTGCTACAGAAGATTCTGTTTGCTTGGGTAAATATATACTTCCACGTATCCTTCATGATGTTGCATCCTTTCCCAAGACTGTTCTAAATGTTTGCACATCCTAGCATTCAGTTTTTAACAGAAATATATTGTATTTAGAAAGCTGGGGATCACAATGCTATAAAGGCTTTTTTCTGATTACGTCAACTCTCTCCATCTGCCTTTTCCTAGACACAAAATATCTGATTTAAAAATCCTGAAATGAAACTGGTCTTATCTTCTCACATATAACCAAGCCTCCCCCCCCCCCCATATCATTTGGTTGCAAATCTTATGTTCGCACTAATATTTTATGCATTGGCTAGGTGACAGGCTTTTGCAAGAAACAGGAGTCAAGGATGTTCTATATGAGTGTGGATGTGGATTTATATCCCTTCATCATATATTCACATGTTATTTTTATATTAAAGGTTGATCTGGCCACCTGATATGGCAAGCTTGAATCTAAAGCCAGATATGGCTCTTGGAAAGGACGCTGAAGCCAGCGATTTGGGGAAACACCTACAATCTTATTGTCTGTTTAATCAAAATGTACTTTAGCAGGGGGTTGTGTTTGCTAAAGAGAGATTCTTCTGGCTGCTCTTGTTGAAGCTATTGATGAGGAAAAGGCAAAAGCAATCCTTAGGTCACGCACTGGCCAAAGGTATATTTGGGAAGAGACAATGTGAAACTGGATTTTCCCCCAGAAGCTTGTTAAAATAATAAGTTAAGGGGTTGAGAATTCTTCCACTACATCCTTGAGTAAAGGTCAGCAGAAAACATTGTTCGGGCTTTCTGTTCCAGAATGTATTTCTTGCTTGTTATTTGTGAGTTAGTGCTCCTTGAGCTGGGACTGAAACTGCCTTGGTCGCACTGGTTGATGATCTCCGGCGAGCTAGGGACAAAGGTGAGAGCTGTTTTCTAGTTCTGCTGGATCTCTCAGCGGCGTTTGATACCATCGACCATAACAGCCTTCTGGACCGTCTTGAGGGGCTGGGAGCTGGGGGCACTGTCATACAGTGGTTCCGCTCCTTCCTCCTGGGCCGTGTTCAGAAAGTGGTGGGGGGGGATGAGTGTTCAGACCCCTGGGCTCTCACTTGTGGGGTGCCTCAGGGTTCTGTGCTCTCCCCCATGCTTTTCAACATTTACATGCAGCCACTGGGAGAGATCATCAGGAGGTTTGGGCTGGGTGTTCATCAGTATGCGGATGATACCCAGCTCTACCTCTCTTTTAAATCAGAACCAGTGAAGGCGGTGAAGGTCCTGTGTGAGTGTCTGGAGGTGGTTGGAGGATGGATGGTGGCTAACAGATTGAGGTTGAATCCTGACAAGACAGAAGTACTGTTTTGGGGGGACAGGAGGCAGGCAGGTGTGGAGGATTCCCTGGTCCTGAATGGGATAACTGTGCCCCTGAAGGACCAGGTGCACAGCCTGGGAGTCATTTTGGACTCACAGCTGTCCATGGAGGCACAGGTCAAATCTGTATTCAGGGCAGCTGTTTACCAGCTCCATCTGGTACATAGGCTGAGACCCTATCTGCCTGCAGACTGTCTCGCCAGAGTGGTGCATGCTCTGGTTATCTCCCGCTTGGACTACTGCAATGCGCTCTACGTGGGGCTACCTTTGAAGGTGACCCGGAAACTACAACTAATCCAGAATGTGGCAGCTAGACTGGTGGCTGGGAGTGGCCGCCGAGACCATATAACACCGGTCTTGAAAGACCTACATTGGCTCCCAGTACGTTTCCGAGCACAATTCAAAGTGTTGGTGCTGACCTTTAAAGCCCTAAACGGCCTCGGTCCAGTATATCTGAAGGAGCGTCTCCACCCCCATCGTTCTGCCCAGACACTGAGGTCCAGCTCCGAGGGCCTTCTGGCGGTTCCCTCACTGCAAGAAGCCAAGTTACAGGGAACCAGGCAGAGGGCCTTCTCGGTAGTGACGCCCGCCCTGTGGAACGCCCTCCCATCAGATGTCAAAGCGATAAACAACTACCTGACATTTAGAAGACATCTGAAGGCAGCCCTGTTCAGGGAAGTTTTTAATATGTGACATTTTTGTGTATTTTTCATCTTTGTTGGGAGCCGCCCAGAGTGGCTGGGGAAACCCAGCCAGATGGGCAGGGTACAAATAATAAATTATTATTATTATTATTATTATTATTATTATTATTATTATTATTTCACACAAGTGCACAAACGTATGTATTAAAAATGCAACCGAAAGCTAATAGTTGTGTTCCAAAGCAGGACATAAGCTGGCATTAGAAACATGGAAAGTTGTGGGGTGTCTCCCTTTTGCAGTGGGACTCCAGCTGAGCTTGATCTGAATCACTAAGTGTACTCTGAAAAGAAGGGCTCCCTGTGGCCGTGAGTCAGGTAGCCTGAAGGACCCTGCACTCTGAGAACATGTGCCAGCCTTTCCTCTCTGAAAAGCACCATTTGATGCTCTGTCAAGCATCGCTTTGGTTCTGCTATTTTGAGCTGCTCACATAAGCAGAAAAAAGGTACTTTCCCTTTTAACACTTCCTTGATCCCTTCCGCTTGTGAGCATGGAAGAAGAACAGAAGAACTGGATCAGACCAAGGGTCAACCTAGAGCACATCCACCCCACACACGTAAAGCACATCCAAGGCACATGACTCCCCCCCCCGGAAAGTCCTGGGAACTGTAGGTTGTTAAGGATGCTGGGAATTGTAGTTCTGGAGGGAAGGGAAAGTACAGTTTCTAGTATTTTGGGGGGAAATAACATGTTTTAAATGTGCATTGGATGTTCTTTAAATGTATGGTGTGGATTTGCTCTTAATGTAGCATTCGTATTTCCAAAAATAGCTCCATGGAATAATTATTATTATTATTATTATTATTATTATTATTATTATTATTATTATTTATACCCCGCCCATTTGGCTGGGTTTCCCAAGCCACTCTGGGTGGCTTCCAACAGAACACTAAAATACAACAACCTATTAAACATTAAAATCTTCCCTAAACAGGGCTGCCTTTAGATGTCTTCTAAAAGTTTGGTAGTTGTTGTTCTCTTTGACATCTGGTGGGAGGGCGTTCCACAGGGCGGGTGCCACTACCGAGAAGGCCCTCTGCCTGGTTCCCTGTAACTTGGCTTCTTGCAGCGAGGGAACTGCCAGAAGTCCCTCGGAGCTGGACCTCAGTGTCCGGGCAGAACGATGGGGGAAGTGCACAAGAAGTTGACGGCCATTCCCTGGTAATCAGGGGTATATTGCCCTTGAACATGGAAGCTTCACTTAGCCACCAGTAGACTCATCCTCCAATGCACTGGCCTAATCCTTTCTAAAAGCCATCTAATCTTTCACTGCATCTGCAGACAATCAGTTACATGGATTTATCCCAAGTTTCCCACTCTATCGCTGCTGCTTGTAATTTTTATCAAACTCTGCTGCCCTGCATCCCTCCCAGTCATGCCATCCCTCTAACCTAAAACGTCCCAGTTGCTTTGACTTTGCCTTGTAGGGAAGGTATTCAAATGTGACAGCGACTATGGAGCACAGAAGGGCAATTATTACTTGAAACGCTTGCCGTTTTTCCAGGGAATTGTAAAGCAGAGACGGAACATATAATTGAAGCTCTTTCCTTTCTGGGCCACAGGGAGGTTCTTTAAATGTGAAGCCAGTTCATCAAGCTAATTTTTACAGCATAAGAGCCTGTCCTTAACCCAGCCTCAAAGTTGCATTTCACATCTTGGGAGGATTAAAGTTATACAGCCTCACTCCTTCTACAATCAAGGTGTGGCTACAATGCTGCCAGAGTATCACCCTAATCAGAGTTGATAATAATAATAATAATAATAATAATAATAATAATAATAATAATAAATTATTATAATTTATTATTTATACCCCGCCCATCTGGCTGGGCTTCCCCAGCCACTCTGGGTGGCTTCCAAAAAAATATGAAAATACTGTAATACATCAAACATTAAAAGCTTCCCTAAACAGGGCTGCCTTCAGATGTCTTCTGAAAGTCTGGTAGTTGTTGTTCTCTTTGACATCTGGTGGGAGGGCGTTCCACAGGGAGGGCGCCACTACTGAGAAGGCCCTCTGCCTGGTTCCCTGTAACTTGGCTTCTCGCAGTGAGGGAACCGCCAGAAGGCCCTCGGAGCTGGACCTCAGTGTCCGGGCAGAACGATGGGGGTGGAGACGCTCCTTCAGATATACTGGACCGAGGCTATTTAGGGCTTTAAAGGTCAGCACCAACACTTTGAATTGTGCTCGGAAACGTACTGTTGAATATGCCAAGTTGAAAGGAGAAACTCCTTCGTGTCTTTTGATGCAAGCTCATCTGAGAGCCTCTTTGGTGGCAGGGGGGGTTGGACCAGCAGTTAATATCATCCTCTCTTTGGAGTCTCTCAGCTGGGTTTAGATGCTGTGCAACGTTTGGGATGTCTCCTTTGGCTTGAAGTCACTGGTGGATGATTGTGGCAGTTCAACTAGCATTTATGGCCTCCTGTTGACTTTCCCCATAGAGCAACAGCCCTTCATAGGAATAATGTTTCCTAGCCTTGTTTGAATGGTACCAGTATATGGCTCAGTTGATTAGAGTGTGGTGCTGATAACACCAAGATTGCAGGTTCAATCCCTGTATGGGACAGCTGCATATTCCTGCATTGATGATCTTTAGGGCCCCTTCTACAATTCTATGATGCAACAAAGACAAGGAGGTCTGAATCTGGTTGTTGTTTGGGTGGGAACCCTGTGCAAGCCACCTAATTAGTAACAACGATACTAATAATGAATTAATTAATCAATAAAACAATTAATTTCATGATTCTACTGGCTGCTGGGCTTCTTGCCAGTGAGCCACAGTTTGATGGGAAAGCTGCAGAATTGCTTTTGGAAAATCATTTTTCAATCAATCAATCAATCAATCAATCAATCAATAAAGAGTTTTTAGATATGCAGTTAGTTCCCTCCTTGTTTAATAACAACAACAGTAATAAAATCATGGAAAGAAAATGGAATGGGCCTGAGATTTCACCATCACAACTCCTAGGAATACCTCAAGTCACTGAAAAGCAGAGAATTCCTCACATCTATTAGCTCCCCCTCCGTAATAGCCTTACCATTAATTAAATCATGCCTGTAGGTGTGAAACTCAAAGAAGCCTAGTCATCTGAATAAAACATGAAGCAAAGGAGCGACATATTACTTTTCTGGTTAAATAACAATGGTAGAAGCGCTTGTGCCACCAGTTACTGAATCTTCTGTTGCAGTAGTGTGGGAGGTGCCGGGGGGGGGCTGTGCCCCCAGGTACACAGTTTTTGAGCAGGTGTGAACCAGGTGCCCCCATGCAGGCACCCCCAATGTAGCCCAGCCCAGTGCTCCTCTCCACCCACCAAAGGCTGCGTTGGCCTTCTGGGCTTCCCCCTGTTCGAGTGGGCATGTGGCTCAACACAGCCCCTTTCTGCTGTGGTGGGGGTGGGGTCACTCCGGTGGCATTGGTGGTGAGGGCTGGGCTGGCATCCTCCCACCTGGTGTATGCCCTCCCTGGGCACTGGCAACTGATGCTACACCACTGCCGCCTTGAGCTCCTTAGAATCATAGAATCATAGAATCATAGAGTTGGAAGAGACCACAAGCACCATCAAGTCCAACCCCCTGCCAAGCAGAAAACACCATCAGAGCACTCCTGACATATGGTTGTCAAGCCTCTGCTTAAAGACCTCCAAAGAAGGAGACTCCACCACACTCCTTGGCAGCAAATTCCACTGTCGAACAGCTCTTACTGTCAGGAAGTTCTTCCTAATGTTGAGGTGGAATCTTCTTTCTTTCTTGTAGTTTGGATCCATTGCTCCATGTCTGCTTCTCTGGAGCAGCAGAAAACAACCTTTCTCCCTCCTCTATGTGACATCCTTTTATATATTTGAACATGGCTATCATATCACCCCTTAACCTCCTCTTCTCCAGGCTAAACATGCCCAGCTCCCTTAGCCGTTCCTCATAAGGCATCGTTTCCAGGCCTTTGACCATTTTGGTTGCCCTCCTCTGGACACGTTCCAGTTTGTCAGTGTCCTTCTTGAACTGTGGTGCCCAGAACTGGACACAGTACTCCAGGTGAGGTCTGACCAGAGCAGAATACAGTGGCACTATTACTTCCCTTGATCTAGATGCTATACTCCTATTGATGCAGCCCAGACTTGCAGATATATCCTTTTTATATCCTTTGCAGATATAAATGCAATACATAAACAGATAATAGGACAAAGCATTCTTTTTGAGCACATATTTAAATCAGGATAAGATTGGCTTCTTCTTCTTCTTCTTCTGCATCTCACATCCATCTTTGGATATATAGTCATACCTTGGATCCCAAACGCCTTGGTACTTGTCCATTTTGGCTCCCGAACTCCTCAAACCTGGAAGTGAGTGTTCCGGTTAGTGAACGTTCTTTGGAACCCGAATGTCCAAGGGACTTCCACAGCTTCCGATTGGCTGCAGGAGCTTTCTGCAGCCAATCAGAAGCCACACTTTGGTTTCTGAACGTCTTGGAAGTTGAACCGACTTCTGGAACGGATTCCATTCGACTTCCAAGGTCTGACTGTACTCCTCTTCAAATTCTCTACACTGTTTTCTGTTCGCATAGGTGGCCGTCCCCATGGTCTTTCAAAATTGTGGGGTCTCTCGGTATTCTGGCAACTCTTTGGGGTTTTGGAGGACTTGTGCATATGAATGGATTAAAAGGGACTATTTGGTTCAACTGTAGCAAAGAAGAACCCTGGGTGATTTCTCACCCCTATCCAGATCTCTAAGGGGTGTAGCAAAAAGATGCATTGGTGTTTATTGCGGAGGTAAGATCAGGCAAAATCACCACCTCTTGTTTGGCAAGTACAAAGGGTCATGCTTTTATCTTAAACATTCTGAAGACTGTCCTGCAGCACAAAATCCTTTTAGTCTAAGGTCACTATCTCAGGGCATGATTGACGTCAGCAGAGAGAGAGAGGGAAAGAGAGAGATAGAAACATTCTTTACATTAAGTGCCCTGGATCTGCTTCTGTTGAAAATGCCAGGATATTCAACTCCCAAGCCTCAAAGACTTCTGTTGACGACTGAAGTGAGCAAGTCTTATAGCAAGTTAACAAAAAGCTTCTGTGTGTACGTGATTGCTGGTGGCGTTACATCCTTCTGTGTATCCCCCATTCTGTGTTTTTTTTTCTGAACTAACAGGGTCGTTCCTTTTTAACTCGAGCAGAAGAGCAGGAAATTCTTCCACTCTACCCTGGTATGACTCAGCTCTTCAAGGAACATCTCTGCAAATTGGGAGGAAGGGGGGCATTTCTGTTCATGGTCTACACACACGCTTGCAAATTGCTGGGTTTTAAACTATTTAGGTCTGTCCAGACTGATGGTTCCAATTCTGCAGACACTTTAAGTAGCAGCCTGGGCTGAGTCAAAGTGTCTAAGGGAACAATCCTACATTTGTTTGTATGTTAAAGCATTCAACAGCAAAACTGCTGTTAGACCTAAAATTAGAAGGAGCTCAGTACTGTGAGAATGATTGCCTGCAGGAGATTTTAGAGTGGGGGCCTTCCAGAAAACTGGGCTGAGGCTTTATTTATTGAGGCACCTGCCACCCCTGAAGACCAGAAATCTTGTAGCATTGAGAACCAAGCCACCTCTCCTGGCTTGGACTGTTATGTGAGCTTGAAATTGACCTCCCCCTTCTCCCCACTTACTTACCTAGCTCTAGCGGTGTTGGTGTTAGCAAGGAGAGAGGATAGGACAGATGTTTCTCTCTCTCCCTCCCACTTCCCCTCTTTTTCCTTGTTGTTTGGAACACTGTTGTGGCAGGGGAACTGGGAAATGTCATTTTCCCATGGTAACCTATCCATTCTTAAGGAAATCAGCCCTGAGTGCTCACTGGAAGGACAGATCCTGAAGCTCCAAGACTTTGGCCACCTCATGAGGAAGCTCAGAAATCAAGAAAGACAAGAACTTTAAGAAAGAATGGGGCAAGTTTATAATTTATTTACGAAACCACTGTAAGCAAGTTTAAAACATTAGCCGGATGTAAAATAACGGAAAGTATGGATAATTTAGAGGAATAAAAATTTGGATAAGCATTGATATGCAGTTGTAAATATTATCATTAGGACCCATGGAAGGGATGGGGGGTTCAGGAGATTCGGAGTAATCTCAATATTTGGATTTGGAATTTTGTTGTTGTTACATGTTATATATATATATATATATATATATATAGCCAACCCTGTTCTTCTCTGTGCTCTTTGACTGAACCTGTCCTGTTGGACTGCCTGCTTGGCTCCTCTCCTCGACTTGGCATCCTGGCTTTGAATCCACCCCATCCCTCTATTTAGGTGGCTTGACCTTAATCTTCTGAAATGAAATTCTTGGGGAGCCACAAAAGTTATGCCTGAGGCCCTGATCTTGCAGGAGAGGCTGTGCACCTCAAACGCACAACACCAAACTAGGTCTGTATAATCTTTGGACAATAAAACCCCACCTAGTTTCTTAGAAACTCTGTCCGTGGTACTGAAAATGCCTTTCCAAGCATAGTTCCCATTCTCATGCTCCACCTTCACCTCGTCCGTACTCTATGTTGTTATCTCCTAACACAACCTGCACCCATGTGACACTCCCCAGATGTTTTGCACTACAACTTCCATCAGCACCAGCCAGAGCAGTGGCTTGGTTTGATGGGAACTGTAGTCCAGAACATCTGGACTGTTCCAGGTTGGCAAAGGCTGCCCTAGCGTAATAATCTGAGCCCTCATTTCATAGAATCATAGAATCATAGAGTTGGAAGAGACCACAAGGGCCATCGAGTCCAACCCCCTGCCAAGCAGGAAACACCATCAGAGCACTCCTGACATATGGTTGTCAAGCCTCTGCTTAAAGACCTCCAAAGAAGGAGACTCCACCACACTCCTTGGCAGCAAATTCCACTGTCGAACAGCTCTAACTGTCAGGAAGTTCTTCCTAATGTTTAGGTGGAATCTTCTTTCTTGCAGTTTGGATCCATTGCTCCGTGTCCGCTTCTCTGGAGCAGCAGAAAACAACCTTTCTCCCTCCTCTATGTGACATCCTTTTATATATTTGAACATGGCTATCATATCCCCCCTTAACCTCCTCTTCTCCAGGCTAAACATGCCCAGCTCCCTTAGCCGTTCCTCATAAGGCATCGTTTCCAGGCCTTTGACCATTTTGGTTGCCCTCCTCTGGACACGTTCCAGTTTCTTCTTGATTCACGGCATCATTTTAAAGGGGGCACACCCCTTGAGCTTGATGGTGGTGTCAGCATCTGGGACTATTTTTCTTCTCAGGAGGGAAGAAGAAAGAAAGAGTTGGGAGGACAGGAGCTGTTTATCCACAGTCTATGGCACATCCCAGCACAGCATGGAGGGGTTGTTTTAGGGTCCCTGCTGTCTTGTCTTCCCAGCGCATGGTGACTCAGCCTCATGACTAACCTTTTTGCTAAGAAACACCAACATGTAGTCAAATAAGGCAAAGTCAACTTTGGTCTTTTGATAGAGACCTGGAAGTTTCTGAGAAACATTTTAAGCCCACAAAAAGCCACTTCTGGGCATGGGTTTGGGAATGACAAAACAGCTTGCCAATCACTTCTTTAGATTAAAAACTGACAGAATGCACAGTTACCTGCAGAGGGATGTACGTATCTGTGTTTCGGGACTGTGCCTGAGGTACCTTTATTGGTAAGAGCAAAAAATAACTCCGAGCTCAGGCTGATCTCTACATCACAGGGCACATGACTTACTGGAACTGAGGCAGCTCAGGTTGCAGGTGGCAGGAGCCGGTTGCATGCCTCATGTGAAAAATGCATTGTATGGAGAAATATGGCACGTTAGGGAGAAGGCTATGCCAGACACCTTTCCCAGATATGGTTCTCCATGGGCACTGAGATTGTGATGCTGTCCCCTTGGTGCGGAGTGTAGCGCAGTGATAAAGGTAAAAAGGTAAAGGACCCCTGGACAGTTAAGTCCAGTCAAAGGCGACTATGGGGTTGCAGCACTCATCTCACTTTCAGGCGAAGGAGTTGGCGTTTGTCCACAGACAGCTTTCTGGGTCATGTGGCCAGCAGGACTAAACCACTTCTGGCGCAACGGTACACCATGGCGAGTGCCAGAGTGGACGGAAATGCTGTTTACCTTCCTGCCACAGCGGTACCTATTTATCTACTTGCACTGGTGTACTTTCGAACTGCTAGGTTGGCAGGAGCTGGGACAGAGCAACGGGAGCTCACTCCGTGGGGATTTGAACCGCTGACCTTCCGATCGGCAAGCCCAAGAGGCTCAGTGGTTTAGACCACAGCGTCACCCGCTCAATGGAACATCAGCTTTGTATGCCCAGGTAGGGTTGAGAATGCCTCATGCCTGAAACCCTGGAAAGCTACTGGCAATTGGGGTAGACAATTCTGAGCTCAGTGGACCAATGGCTGGACTTGGTAGAAGGCAGATTGCTATGTTTGTGTGTATGTGTGTGTGGTTCAAGCTTTTTATCTGCTGTCTGAAATTGTCTGATCCCAGAAACTCTGTTCCATGAGATTTGCCACAATACAGTGGTACCTCGGGTTAATAACTTACTTCGTTCCAGAGGTCCTTTCTTAACCTGAAACTGTTCTTAACCTGAGGTACCACTTTAGCTAATGGGGCCTCCCGCTGCTGCTGCGCGATTTCTGTTCTCATCCTGAAGCAAAGTTCTTAACCCGAGGTACTATTTCTGGGTTAGCCAAGTCTTTAACCTGAAGCGTCTGTAACCTGAAGCGTATGTAACCCGAGGTACCACTGTACATAGATTGGACCTTATACCTAGCCCTGTTCAGAAGTTATACTAGCATGTTAGACCAGCATGTGAGTGGGGAACAGAAATGTGTATTGCAAGCAGAAGACAAGTGTTATCATGGATGCGCTCAATACAAGGATCTCTCTATAGTGTCTGTTATGAGTCTGATGATGACTCCTCTAGAGTCTGCTGGACAAAGTGTTCAAGGAGGAACTGACCCCCTGAACCAGCTACCAGGTTCTGATTTTCAGAAGAGTATATTGAGTCATTGGACATAACAACAAGTGCCATGCAGCTTTGCATGAGGGGTGTGGCTCTGGCAATGCTTGGTCCTGGCTTGGCAATCTAAGGACCATTGCCTTTGCCCCTCCAGAGGTTGCTGAATTACAATTCCCATCATCCCTGGCCATCGGCTCTGCTTGATGGAGCTGATGGAAGCTGTAGTGCAGCAACATTTGGAGGGTCAAAGGTGCTCCATTCCAGATTATTGGAGCAACATCTTTGAGCTCTCCAAGCTTGCCACTTGGAACCTGCCACCTGCATCCCTTTGCTGGGCAATTCCTGTTCAGTGTGAGCTGCCTGCCAGACTTACATAGCACCCTTTGAGCACACAGCAGAGCCAGAACAGGACAGCCTTGTTAAATGCAGAGTCTCTCTTTCACAGAGGGAGTTGTTGCCGTCCTGGTGAAGATAACTGCTTCTCTCATGTCTTCTATTCACAGTCACTCACGTCTTTAGACAGCTGCCACTTGGACAGTCACCCATCCATTGCTTGCCTTTCCTTGTTTTTCTCTCGAGGGGGCCTTCTCCCCATCTTCTCCTCTCTCCTCCCCTTCCAGCCCATGGTGATTTTTCTCTCCATGGGCAGAAAATTGGACATAGGCTCCACGGTCTTGGATCTAACTGCCTAACACCCTGCCTCCCGCTTCCTGGTAATGAATAAGTGACCTGGCTCATTGTCTTGTCTTTATGCTCCATGTCCTTCATCTCGTCTCCTCCCAAGTGCCTCTAAGTCAGCCCCTCATTTTCCGCTGCACTTGTGGTATCATTTGTGCATCTGCTGACAACAGCTCAGGGCTCGCCATCCTTCTGGTACCCTGCGGCCCCGTTTGTTCCTTCCCCTTCATTGTTTTGGAATATATATGTATGTTCTACCAGATGCACCCTGCACTTTGCCTGAGCCACTTAGGAAAAAATGATAGGCATTAAGTGCTGAGTTCCCCTAGTATTACCTTCATGCTTTCTGTCTGCTGTTGTTCTTAGAATGATTTCAGGAGGAAGGATTTCTCTCCCCCCCCCCCCTGCCTTCTTCACCCGCCTGCCTTCCGCCCCACGATTGAGGCAATCCATCCAGGATATAAAATGAAACTCCAGTAAAAAGAGTCTCTTCCCCCTCCCTTCTTCCCATTCAGTTTCATTTTATTCTTTGATGAAGAGCTGAAAGCAACGTGGGTGGCAAGGTGAGAAGAGAATAGGTGAGAGCTGTATGGCAGGAGCATTTTGCAGCTGAGCCTTTCAGAAGAGGCTCCAGACAGGGATGGGGATTGCAAAAGCTCCACTACTTTTTCTGGAGCAGTTGAGTCAAGGATAACTGGGGCCATGTTCTTTGGCTATTCTTTCTGCACACCTTAGCCAAAATGCCGCCATTTCCAAATTCCACCACCACCACCACCTCCATCATCATCATTTATTATTTTTACCCCACCCATCTGGCTGGGTTTCCCCAGCCACTCTGGGCAGCTCCCAACAGAATATTAAAAACACAATAAAACATCAAACATTAATAGCTTCCCTAAACAGGGCTCCCTTCAGATGTCTTCTAAAAGTCAGATAGTTGTTTATTTCCTTGACATCTGATGGGAGGGCATTCCACAGGGCAGGCGCCACTACCAAGAAGGCCCTCTGTCTGGTTCCCTGTAACTTCACTTCTCGCAGTGAGGGAACCGCCAAAAGGCCCAAGGAGCTGGGCCTCATTGTCCGGGCAGAACGATGGAGGTGGAGACGCTCCTTCAGGTATACTGGGCCTCTATTAAGAAATTCCACTTTATATATCAGAGGCAGACTTGGGTCTTTCAATTTTCACCGGTGCCCTGTGTAAGGTCAAAATTTGGCTCCCCCTCTCAGTTCTCTATATCATAGTTGCAGGGCCCTGCTGTGCCCCCTCTGCCTGCCTCTGTGGGGATGAGAACAAGTTGTTAATCTGGCTTTTTGATCACCAGTAGTAAAACTAGGAATTAGCCCCAATGGGCTACAGGTGTGTGTAAAGGGTAAGCAGGGCTTTTTTCAGATGGAACTCATTGGAGCTCAGTTCTGGCACCTCTCAAGTGGGCATCTTTGACATTACAAGAAAACAAGGGAGGCATTCATGGTGAGTTCTGGCACCTCTTTTTCTAGAAAAAATAGCACTGAGGGTAAGGACGAAGGAGGCATTCGATTTGCATCAACAGGTAAATCTACCTGGTTTGTACTTTCCAAAACGGTGTGCAAACCGAAATGTGGAAATCTCCAAAATGTGCACATCTCCCAGCTTTGTGATGTTGTTCTCCAGCCATGTAACATGTACCAAAAATGTGGAAAGTGTGCATAAATGATGGCATATACCACAAAATGAATTTTATCAGGGGAAATTGCTGGCCACTGTGAGAACAGGATGCTGAACTAGATAGTCTACTGGCCGGATCCAGCAGTCTCTTCTTACAGTCTTTTGTTACTATGCTACATCTTGTGATACTGAGTTCTAACAATTAATCAAAGAAGAAATTTATCTGTCCAGAGCGTATGGCTAATCCATTACAGTCCCCGGACTGTAATAAGGAAGAAGAAGACCCCTCTATCTGCATTCTCCAGCTGAGCCTTCTACAAACCTTCATTGCAGCTGGGCGAGAGCCAAATGCTCCTTCACTGGCAGGAACAATTAAACGAGCCTGAAAGTTAACAGGATTAGTTCACCTGGGAAAAGACTTGATGTCTAACTGGACCTGCTGAATTAATCCCCTCCTTCAGGGATTGAACTGCACAAGCTCTCTTTCACGGGAATAGTGTAATGGTGGAAAGAGTTTATCACCCTTTTAAATGTGGTCTGCTGGCACCAGGGCTTTTCAGGACTACCTATCAGCTTGCATCTTGAGCACCAGCCCTAATATGAAGGTAGGTTGGCTGAATGAGAGAGATTGCAATTCTGTACTGAAGATCTACCAGCTGAGAAGCCGGAGCACCCTGCGGAAGCCTCACTGTACCAGGAAACACCAGATTATGCCATAGGAACATCTCAGATATGCTGGCTGAACAATCTGTCAGTTTGCATTTCTTAGTACAGAAAGTATCGATCTGAAGAATGGAGATCTTTCCTGTTCTGCTTAGTTCAGGAGTGTTCTGGAAGGTTTCTTTCTTTGTGAAAGAAGCAGGCAGAAGGTTTCTGATGTTTGGGTTATTCCTTCTGAGAAGTTGAGTACAGCTGGTTTAAACTGGCTCTGTTAATCTCTTTCAGTTCAGGTCATGCTGACTATAATAGCAAGGCAAAAGGAGCCTGGGTTTCATTCTCTCTCTTTTCTTTCTGGTGTGGTGTTCTGTATGCTTAGTGTAAGGTTTTAGACATTATAAGATACTGTCAGTTTAAGTTAAGTCTTGCTGCAACTGGATTTCTTATGGACAGTGCCATAAGTTACTTACGTTCTCTTTCTATCTCTTTGTTCTGGTGTTGTGATCTGTATGCTATAGTGTTAAGTCCAGAGAGGTGCAAAATTTGAAGGAGAGCTATGTTTGCATATTGCTTTGGGAAGTGCAAATTAGGGGGGGAAATGCACCAAACTGAATTTCTCCCCTATCTCTTCTCTCGAGTAATCTCATCACTGAGCCATTCTGTGGTCAACAATGCTTCCTTCCATGGCAGGGTGAAGCAGTTTGACAGAATGCTTGAAAATGGGTGCTTCAGAAAGTTTCAAGGAAGTTGCGGATCTGAGTGAAGGATGCGCTTGGATTGTTGATGCTCATCTAGAAGCCCACACACTTTGATGTTTGATGAATTCTTCATGCAGAGCAGAAAAATGCCACTGAAATGCTTGGAGCTTGCCTAGGAATTAGATTGACTTCAAATCCAGGAAGAGAGAGGAAGATAGAAAAGGAGACATTTATCAGCTCCCAATAAGGCTATTTATGTGAAAATGGGGGATTGTCTGACTGAGCATAGATTGCATGTTCATAGTTCATTGAAGGATTTAATAAACACATTGCTCTTCCTTTGGCTAGCTGTTTGCGAGTTTTATTTTTCTCACATTTGCTGGAGAAGCCTAGTGCACTACTATAGATATGAAACTCACACCACCTGAGAACTAAGCCAGACTGTTTTTATTCTGTGAACCACCCAGAGACAGGGTATAGGGCGGTATATAAATTGAATAGATAATAATAATAATAATAATAATAATAATAATAATAATAATAATAAAATTACTACATAAGAAATAAAGTGGAATGACATGGGGATGGTCCAGTATAAATCCATCACTAATGTGCTATTGGGACATAGGGCTTGCCTATCAGAAGGTCAGAGGTTCGAATCCCCACGGCGGGGTGAGCTCCCGTTGTTCGGTCCCTGCTCCTGCAAACCTAGCAGTTCGAAAGCACGTCAAAGTGCAAGTAGATAAATAGGTACCACTCCAGCGGGAAAGTAAATGGTGTTTCCGTGTGCTGCTCTGGTTCACCAGAAGCGGCTTAGTCATGCTGGCCACATGACCCGGAAGCTGTACGCCGGCTCCCTCAGCCAGTAAAGCAAGATGAGGGCCACAACCCCAGAGTTGGCCACGACTGGACTTAATGGTCAGGGGTACCTTTACCTTTACCTTTAATGTGCTGTTACTGCATCAGTGATATGTCACAGAATACACCTGCAAAAAAGCACCAGTCCAGAGAGTCTGTTAGTTTCAGCCACAACTTCTCTGTATATATCCAGGAAGTCAAACCAGCCCATGAGGAAAAGGTTAGTTGTCCCCACTTACAGCTCGCCCCTACCTTGTATTTGACAAACTCTGCCCTAACCTGCCTCCAAGTCTGAAGATCTCTCATGGACTTCTGAGATCTTTCAGCCTTAGACACTGCAATGAACAAAACTACAGTACAAGCTGTTCATCTTTTTTTTTAAGCAACAGTGAATTTCCAGGATCGCTCCCACAGCCCTTTTTCATTTCAAAAGTGCTTTTGATGTGAGCTGAGAGAGACTGTAAAATACAGATTTTACAAAAAGCTTTCTCCATGTGACCTCACTATGCCCTCATTATTAGCGTTAAACCATCTATAATTGGCCCTTTTTAATTAAATCATTGCCTATACCTCATGCATCATGAATAATCTGACAGAAGTAGAAGTGAATAAGCTTAGCAAAACTCTGCATTTGAAGCCTCGTTCACGTTCACCTACTCCAGGTGGAAGGGAGGTGGTATTAAAACTGGTTTCCTCTAATTGGTTTACTACCTTTTTTAAAAAAAGAGAATTCTCATAAATGCAAACTACCTCTTGCAAGTGGTGCCATTGTAGTCTGTAATTTCCTGGTCTTATAACTAGGTGTGGAGAGTCTGATAATATTGGAGCCATGCTGGTTATCTAGCTAGTCCAGCCAGTCATCAGAAATGGATCTAATACATGTCTTGAAAAGACCGACAAAATTCCATATTACCTTGTCATGTGGCACTGTTTTCCCTCTCTGACCTCCCCGTGCATCTTTTCCAGGGCAAACTAATCTCTAGATTGATTGGCTGAGTGAAGTGAATATTTTTTGTATGCACTCACCTATTCAGCTGTTTAGCATTAGCTTCTTAGTAATGCAACCGGCACTTCCAGACATGAGATTCTTAATCTCAGGGTCATGGGTTCAAGTCAAACCTTGGGTAAAAGATTCCTGCATTGCAGGGGGCTGGACTAAATGACCCTCGTGGCCCTTTCTGACTCTACAGTTCTGTGATCCTGTGACTGCTGCTATTTTCAGGTGGGGTTCAATCACATTCTGGCAAATTCAGATCACACAATTATAGTTAATTGAGAAGTTTTTCACAACAAGCCAGCTTCTGCAGATGACTGGGGTATTTTTTGCAGAAAGGAAAGTGACAGGGAAATGCATGGGGAAAAGTGAGAGAACATTTGCTTTGATGCAGCAGCACCAAACTGCCCCATGTGGGAAAGGGAGAAGGCATTGCAGGGAGTTGGACCAGGTGACTAGATGACCCTTTGGGTCCCTTCCAGTTCTACAGTTCTCTGATTCTCCAATTCTTTGCATGCAGCTGCACAAATCCATTCAGCCTTTTCCTGAAAAAGAAAGGAAGTGGCCAGTTCTAAGACTGCCTTTGGACTTGGTTGTTTAATGTAATGTGTAGTTTGGCTGTACAAGGAGTGGAACAGGCTGCCTGGGGAAAGATGGGATCAGTGCCAGGGACTCAGAGCAGAGAAGGGAACAATGTCAATTAAGCTGATGGAAGGTGTTAAAAATTAAAGGCACCCACAAATTAAAATATAAATTATGTAGGTGGGGGGGGGGGAAGGTGAGGGTGGAAATTGCTATCGCAGGTTCTTCTGAAACTCTGCCAAAGAAAAGTAATGAAAGGGGAAAAGAAGGGGAAAGAACACTCATTTTCTTATGTGAACAAAGCTGCTTTCTGAAATCAGACTGCATTTTATATTTGTTGATGGCAAGAAAGGGTTTTGTCATCCCAGCTGAATCGTTTCTCCCAAAGTTAGATCTTTGGCAACCTGCACACTTTTGGGATGCTTCATTGTGTGACGGTGCATAAAGGGGTGGTTCTGACTTTCCTCAGTTTACTTTGATGGTGACAGGCAGTTCTGATGCCCAAGATTCAAAGAGTTGCAGGACAAAAGGCACAGAAATTCTTTGGTTAGAAAGGACTGGAAACATGCATGGGAAGCTGAAAAGATCAGCTGCTCTGATGTACAAAATAAACAAGCTGTTCTGCGAGCCGAATCCCAATGACTCTAGGCATTTTTCACCAGGATAAGAAATGTGTCTTGTGGGATCACAGAAACTTTTTCAAACTATTGAAAAGTTCTGCTTTTCTGCCTTCAGAGCAGCCCAAGCTAGGGGCGTTCATGCTATTCAATGAGCTGGTTGCCTTGATGGAGCAGACCAAGAATCCATCTAAGTCTTCTAGAATCCCAAGAATTTGCAAGAGTAGCCAGAAAGATGAGCACGGCCTTTTGCGCATTGCAAAAAAGAAAAGTTGTGGTGGGGGTGAACGCATCACATACAGAAACCCAACACCGATTTGCATAACATTTGCCCATGCTAATTTGTATGTATGAATGCAAATAATTAGAAATATTTAGAAATACATTACATTTCATCATAGTGTCCGTCAGATTTATTCATCAGAAACCACTGGTCACCAGGGAAATGCAAACAGGATAGAGATACATTTTCGTATAGGTGGTCCCCAGAGCGTGAGAGCGCATGTTGAACAATGACATTTTGTCTGGTGTGTTGGGCTGCTAAGACGAACTTTACATATAGTATATTTATCTCTGTCCATCAGCTTATTTTTTCTGCTCATTATTTGAATGAGAAACACTATGGGGCATTCCTCTGAGAAATTGATCTCTGGGAGAATTATACAGGGAGCATCTAGGCACATAACAAAAATGTCTGACCATCATGTGGAAGACATTGACCCATGTGCCTCCTCAGACTACTGTCCAAGTTCAAATTGCTGGTGGGCAACTCCATGATCTCTCCTCTCCCTTCTTAAGTCTCCTTGTCTTTCAACTGGGCTTGGATTGGGCAGCCCTTTAAATAGAGCAGTGGTTCCCAAACTTTTTCAGGCCACATCTCCATTGGTTCCATAAAATCACCCCCCCCCCCGTGTCCCTACCCTATAATAATAATAATAAATTTTATTTATATCCCGCCCTCCCCAGCCGAAGCCGGGCTCAGGGCGGCTAACAACAATTAAATAATCAAACAATCAAATAATTCAACATTCTAAAAACATTCCATTATAAAAATTAATTAAATCAAATTAATGGCAACCGTTAAGCAAAATTCTGTGCTGGTTGCCAGAGGAGGGAGTCAGGCTGGGCCCTGACCAAAGGCCTGGTGGAACAACTCTGTCTTGCAGGCTCTGCGGAAAGATGTCAAGTCCCGCAGGGCCCTAGTCTCTTGTGACAGAGCGTTCCACCAGATTGGAGCCGCAGCCGAGAAAGCCCTGGCTCTAGTTGAGGCCAGCCTAACCTCTCTGAGGCCTGGGACCTTCAGGATGTTTTTATTTGCAGACCGTAGGTTTCTCTGTGGGGCATACCAGGAGAGGCGGTCCCGTAGGTAAAAGCATTACCTATAAAAAGCATTACAGTGGTACCTCGGGTTACAGACACTTTGGGTTACATGTCTGCAGGACCGCGGGAAACCCAGAAGTACCAGAATGGGTTACTTGCGGGTTTCGCCACTCATGCATGTGCAGAAGCACTAAATCACGCTTTGTTCATGCGCAGGAGACCAAATCGTGTCACGCACGTGCGCAGACGCGGTGCTGCAGGTTATGAATGCTGCGGGTTGCGGACGTGCCTCCGTCACGGATTACGTCCACAACCTGAGCTTCCACTGTATTCAGAACAGCAGCTTGCATGACCCACTACAGAAGATGATAATGCAATAAAATTCAAAACTGTAACTATGAATCACACATTATTTCAAACTCCAATAAAAACTATATAGTTTAATTGAGTCAATAAAATTGATGAATTGGATCCTCTGACACCAGATTTTCAAAGCCTGATAGTCAATTACTCCCATTATTATTATTATTATTATTATTATTATTATTATTATTACCTAGTCCATCTGGATGGGTTGCCCCAATCACTCTGGATGGCTTCCAACAAATATAAAAACATAATAAAACATCAAACATTAAAAACTTCCTGATACAGGGCTGCCTTCAGATGTCTTCTACAGTAAAAGCTGTGTAGTTCTTTATCTCCTTGACATCTGATGGGAGGGCGTTCCACAGGGAGGGTGCTGCTGCCAAGAAGGCCCTCTGCCTGTTTCCCCATTGCCTCTTTGTGGCCTTCTAGGTAATTCTGCCCCCAGGAGGCAGCACCACCCATTTTGGGAATGAACCACTGAAATAGAGGACTGCTCCACGCATAATAGGATGCATGATAACCTTAGATGGTCGTCAGGTTCATGCAGGCATGGTGAGAAGCTCCCATGCAGTGTATTCAAGTGCCTTTGAACAGAGATGGAGATAGGTCAAAGGAATCCTTGGACTTAGCTGGGGGTCTGGATATCTAAATGGGCACTGCAACCAGTTTCCCTATACAGTTTCCAATAGGAGACGCGGGTGGCACTGTGGTCTAAACCAGTGAGCCTCTTGGGCTTGCTGATCAGAAGGTTGGCGGTTCAAATCTCCATGATGGGCTGAGCTCCCGTTGCTCTGTCCCAGCTCCTGCCAACCTAGCAGTTTGAAAGCATGTCAGTGCAAGTAGATAAATAGGTACCACTGCGGCGGGGAGGTAAACAGCGTTTCCGTGCGCTCTGGTTTCCATCATGGTGCCCTGTTGTGCCAGAAGCAGTTTAGTCATGCTGGCCACATGACCTGGAAAGCTGTCTGTGGACAAACGCCAGCTCCCTTGGCCTGAAAGCGAGATGAGCGCTGCAACCTCATAGTCACCTTTGATTGGACTTAACCGTCCAGGGATCCCTTACCTTTTTACCTTTACAGTTTCCCTTCCAGCAAGTGGATGTATGTGCAGCAGCTGTTTCTGTGCATGGGGCCTCCTTTCCGGATGGGGTGCTTGTAGCGGCACTGTAGCATTTTCCAGTTTTCTTGCCTACAATGTCTGAGGCTGGCTCTACACTCTTTGGGCAGGAAAAATTCGTTGCAGCCTGCTATCCCTACTAATTTTCAGAAGAGCATCTTCTGTAAATACGGGCGGAAATCAAACTGGATGAAAAAGAACACACAACGTCTGAAATTGGCTCAGGGGCACGGCAAATCACACACACTTCATAAGAGAGAAGGATAAAACAATCAAATAGGACGCGGCTGGAATCTTTCTCCCTGCTATGAAAAACATCTCTGTAGGAGTGATTGACAAAGTGAGGAACTTTAATAAAGACAACACATCTACCAGATCAACAAACTAAGAATTAGTGTTGGAGGAAGCAGGATGCTTTAGATCTCTAGCTGAACTCGAGGTACATAAATAACTTTTATTAATTTTGCGAAATGAGACCTTCCTAAATATTTAAGAAATTTATTGCCGGCTCCAGAATAGCAGCCAAGTCCTTTTTTAATCAGTCATCTGCTCATAAAATGCACCTCAGCACACAAGCCTAGCATTTAGGGACAAGCACAAGGCCTGTCACTGCCATTTGGGGGCCATGATTTGATGTTTATTATGTCTCTCATATTTTAAGTGCGCCTTCTCTCTCTCTCCCTCTCTCTGTCAGCATCTGCCTCTGGCTTATCCTCAGGCAGGCAAGCAGAGAGCATTAAGGAATGCAAATGTGATCGCTTGCCATTTGGGCTTGCTCTCTTGTGTGTTTGTGGAGAAGCACCAGAGCTGAACCTACACTTCTCCATAGCTTCAGCTCAATGGCAAGCTTCAATGGGCAGTGGTGGCTGTACATTAACCACCAAGGTTAAATGTGGTGGCAGGTAGCATGGTGACAGTGGATAGAACATTGGCTTTGGGTCAGGTCAGGGGTGGGAAACCTTTTTCAGTCAGGAGCAACCCACACCGACAACCTTCAGAGGGCTGCATGCCAATGATAGGTGTGGACGGGGCAACAGGTGACCTGCCTTTGCAGAGTGAAAGTCATAGGCATCCACAAACGACACTCATCACGCCATCCTGCAAGCAAAGAGGCATTATCAATCAGGGAAAAAGCACTCAAGTAGGGCACAGAGCAGAGCTACTGAGGTGTGCAGCTTGGAGATAAGGGTGTGTGGACTGGGAAGGGGGCATGGTCAAGGAAGACTTCTGAGGGATCCTGGGTTTGAGGTTCCTCACGGCTGGATTAGGGAGACTCCCAAATCCTACCTGGCTGTGTAGGTGTCATGAACTGGTTGGACATAGTGGAATGGTGGGAGTCACTAGCTGGGGAACCACCAAGGGTGAAGGTTCAGAGCCTGGGAAGGTGGTATGAGTGGTCAGAGGGAGAAGCGTGGGAAGAGGAGGTGTCAGAAGCTGAAGAGGTAACAGGGCTTAGTGAGATGGGAGAATCAGTGGCAGACAGAAGTCCAGAATCAGAGGCAGGAGCTGAAGCAGGTAAGTGGGAGGAGGGACACCAAGAGGCAGAGATGAGTCTGGCTGGTGAAGAGTCATGGGTGTCTACCGTTTCTTCTATGACAAGCTTGACTCCCCACTGGACTCCCAGACCCAGAAGAGGCATGAAAAGGGCGGAGGAGAGGTTGACTTCACGCAGACATAGTCTCCAATTGCTTGGGAATAGGCCTGGAGAGGATGGGACATAGACAGCTGTGAGGAGGCAAAGACTTCCAGTTTCAGCAACTGATTTTATTGAAGGAAGACCACTGGGAATGAGCTGCAATGCTCAATTAGGCCTGACACTCAACCAAGTCTGTGGAGATTGTGTTTTTGTTAACAGAGAGTTAACTCCATCTTTGAACTTTGTGATTACTGACTGGCACACTCGTGGGACAGAAGGTAAATATTGTAGCCTAGGGCAAGTCACAGGCTTCTTACCCCACGTCTACCCCACAGAGCTGTTTTGAGCATAAAACAGGTTGAGTCCCTTGCTGTCTTGCTACCCTGAGTTCCTTGATTCCGAAAAGGGACTCTGCTGTCACTTAAATCAGGATGGGTAACTCAGTGGTTCCAGAAAATGCCAGTCGGGAAGAACCAGAGAGTGGAAGGTGATGGCAGGCATAGAGACAAGACACAAACATACTTCATTTCTCTTTAATGGTCCTTGATTTCCCCAAAGAACTCTGGAGTGGACATTGTAATTTGATGAGGAGCTGAGGTCCTCCCCTGGCCCATTGTAGAGCTTCAGATTCTCATGAATTCCTGAGAAGAGCAGCTCTTGAATGAAGCCATTTGGGGCTGCAATTGTATGAACACAAACATGGGTATAAGACCCACTACATTCCATGGAAGTTACTTCTGAAAGCAAACATAAATAGAGCTGTGCTGTGTGTGATGTTGATATGCCCCAAAATGCTGCTAAGAAATATTGACATGTGGTCTGCCTCTTATAAATGGTGCTCTTGGATTCCAGCTTCAGAACCTTGTAGGAGTTCAGTCCAGGTTGACCATGGGGTATTCTGGATTATGTTTGTTGTTTTTTTCCAGTTGGAGACAGAGTGCTCATGCCATTTCACTAATAGATGAGAGAAGGATTCCTCTTCTGCTTCAGTGATGTGATCATGCATGGGGAAACAGGAGAGTTTCTCACTAAATAAACACTTCTAAGAGAACATCAAGACTATTTCCCCTCCCCTCAATGGCATTAGAAATTCCTCCTCCTTCTAATGCCCTGGAAGAATTTGTCCCCTGTGAATTCCAATATGAAGTGACTTCATCCACATCTCCTGGATTAATATGGAGATTAGAACAGATTTTCCACCCCTCCACATTTTGCGAGGGAGTTCTTGGCTCCAGAACTGTACCAAAGGGATATAAGCTGTGTCTATTAGAAATGCATCATTGGAAGGAAAACACATTTAGCAATGTGCATGTGGTGAATAAATATGCTTTAAAATATGCATTTAAATATGAAGCTTTGTGTGGATTAAACACCTCCGCAGATTTATGTGGAAATGGTACAGATTGGATTTATGAAGGAATGCATAGGCAGCTAGCAGAGGCTGGGAACAGACTGATCCATCTATCCCTACCTGTGGGAAATGTGCAATCCATGCTTTCTGTTTTGGGAAATGTCAGAAAACATAGCATTATCACCAAATCTGTTGCAGCTACTCAGGGTGTGCACCAGCTCTGTATGTGCACATTATGTGGTGAACCAAGAGCTAAATCAGAGACTCTGAAGCTTCCAAGTGGCTCTGGGATCTCAGCTCTCCAAAACAACAAATGGATGTTCTCTTCTGCCCTGGCCAAAAAAATTAAAAAACAAGCTGTCTGGGGAAAGGCCCAGTGACAGAGAGGGGAGGGAATCTTTTATTGTGATGGATAGCTCTAGCTTTTAATCACAGTGAGTTATTTCCCCAGGGCACTCCAATCAGACGGACTGGGAGGAGGGATTAATAATTGTGTTTGTTTTTCACATGGAACTGTGCTTTCCCTTCCGCAAGTCAATGGAAAGATACTTTTCAGATTGCTGCCTGATAAATCTTGTGTAGAAACGTTTAATGTGGTTTGCTTGTGTTTATTGTGGTTTGCTTGTTTTGCACAAATTTGGGTGATAAAAAGAATAAAAGGGGGGAGGGAGGCTACACTCCTCCATTCAGGAACGAGCCAGAAATAATTACAAGCACAGCCAGAAAAGTAATGAAAGCATCAAGTGTTGGAGAGAGAGATTTGGAAGAGAGATTCCTACTCTCCAGTAGCTGAGTTAGTACAATGACAATTGCTCCAAGCACTTTAAAATTTGGTTAGATTAACATCTGCCCTCATCCACCTTTAAGCAAATGCTCTCCATGAAAATAGTTAGGCTAGAATAAATCTCAGATGTTTAGCTTTGCAAATAAGTGAAGAATTAAGTCACAGAGTTTCAGGAGTTACAGCAAACAAGTCTCCATCCATTGGCAGTAAAATGAAGAAGAAGAAAAGTTCCCAAACAATTTAAAAAAGAAAACTTGTTTCCTTACAAAAAGGATCATGTAATCTTTGGGTCAGCAGGCTGTAAAAATATTCTTTTAGAGAGACTTTTCATTCATGTGCAGCATTTTGCTGAGCTGGGAACCAAAACACATGACTGCTTTCTTTTTTTCTGTCAAAGAGAGACAGAAAGAGGGTGGAGCAAAGGCTGCCGGGAACCTGCTAGCTCCACCCACTGGCTATCTGAGCTCTGGGCTCAGGTTAACCCTTTCGTGCATGCTAGTGTGAGCCAATAGCTATATATTACAACATTGAGGAAGTAGTGGGCATGGAAAGAGGAGTCGCAGAAAGTGACAAGTACACTCACTACCAAACACCAAAAGAAATAATCTGCAACCCTGACCGCTGCAGTTTAGGACCTGATTTCCCTGCATTCATCAGATTATCCTTGTATTGAATAAACCTAAATTTGGATAAACCTAAATTTAACAAATTTAAGCTATGGTTTTCCCAGTAGTGATGTGAGAGCTGGACCATAAAGAAGGCTGATCGCCGAAGAATTGACGCTTTTGAATTATGGTGCTGGAGGAGACTCTTGAGAGTCCCATGGACTGCAAGAAGATCAAACACATCCATTCTTAAGGAAATCAGCCCTGAGTGCTCACTGGAAGGACAGATCCTGAAGCTGAGGCTCCAATACTTTGGCCACCTCATGAGAAGAGAAGACTCCCTGGAAAAGACCCTGATGCTGGGAAAGATGGAGGGCACAAGGAGAAGGGGATGACAGAGGACGAGATGGTTAGACAGTGTTCTCGAAGCTACAAACATGAGTCTGACCAAACTGCGGGTGGCAGTGGAAGACAGGAGTGCCTGGCGTGCTCTGGTCCATGGGGTCACGAAGAGTCGGACACGACTGAACGACTAAACAACAACAAGAACAAATTTAACATAGGGAAGCATCAAGATTGGTGTTGTTGGAAGGGAATGTCATGTGAACTACACAAACTACACGGAAACACAAACAGTTTTAAATACACAGTAAACTGTGGGGAGTCCTTACCCTGGAGGGGAACCACCTGCTTTTCAACTTCTGCAAAAAAGAAAAAAGTTACAGCCACTTTCAAAATTTCCCATTTGTAATGAATGAGGAGCACATAATTTCATTTTATACGAAGCAGCTTGGAACCCAGAGCACAGATTGAAGAGAAGCGAGCACAGAGTGTCTCAGAAACAGATTAGGATTTTTAAAAATCACACCAATTTAGATGCAAGTGGTCTCTGCATATCAGATGATCACCCACCTTTAAAACTTGGCCTACAGGGGTGAGAGAGAGAGAGAAATATCTGGTCCACGGGCCTGAAAATGCCCTCCCCCTTTTGAGTTAATAAAGAACACTTTTTGCTCATAGAAGTAAGCTTATGTTTAACAAATACAAAGTGATCTTGTAAACATGGCCTTTGGTTCCTTCAGAGGTCATCTAATTGCAGGGCTGAATCAGGCAGTGCTGTGATCCTAGTTGTTGAATGCCCAGCTCCCGACATCCCATCTCTCATCTCATCCCGACGTCTCATCTCTCCAGAGGTATCCTAGTGAGTGAGTGAGTCTGATTTGCTTTTAAAGAGACTTGAAAATTGTTAAGAAACCCAGGGTGTAAGGAGCTGGTTTCCCAAAAGGATTTCACCATGTTTCCTGCAGGCAAAAAAAGTCAGATGGTAACTTCTTTTATTCAATGGAGACCAAGTTGCTGCTCAACCCCCCCCCCCACGTTACCTAATGGATTAATATCGCAAGTAAATGGAAATGACTCGCAGAAGGAGTCATTGCATTTGGGGGGAAACGTATTACTTTCGTTTTATTTTATCTGCTGCATTCTTGCCCCTTAACATCAAAATTAAATGTGATCTTAACACCGTTGTTCTTGCTCCTGTAACTTGTTATCTGAGAAGAAACAGGAGCTTCCTTAGTCTCCCTGAAGTGCAATTCACACAAGCAAAGCAAGCATCCCGTCTTACGGAAAGGAAAAAGAGGTTCGGTACTCACCGAAAAAGGAAATCGAATGAGAATACTTTGCCAGCTACGCTGTAAAAACAAGAAATGGGGCACGGATAAGGCACTGACATCAGACTCTAGAGAGGGATGCAGCCTGTTCAGGATGAGACCCGTGGTAGCCTTAGCAGATTGGGAAGCAAGGGATTGGAACATTGTCACGCCCAGGAAAAACTCGTGTGTTTGGGCTTTAGGGGAGAGATGGGGAACCTCAGGCACAGGATTATACCTGGCACCTAAAAGCAGACAACAATGGTGCCAGGTGTGCTTCCTTGGGGAGAGCATTCCACAAGTGAGGAACCACCACTGAAAAGGCCCTTGCTTGTGATGCCACCCTCTGCACCCCCTTTGGAGAGGGCACACAAAGAAAGGACTTGGACAGTGCATGCAGTGTCCAGGTTTACATACTCTCCAACATTTCTCCGATGAAAATAGGGATGTCCTGTTCAATGATGAAAAGGATGATGATACTACAGTGGTACCTCAGTTTACGAACTTAATCTGTTCCGGAAGTCCATTCTTAAACCAAAGCCTTTCTTAAACCGATGCGCACTTTCCCTAATGAGGCCTCCCACCCATTCAGCTTCTGTTCGTAGACCGAGGTAAAATTCACTAACTGGAACACCACTTCCGGTTTTGCGGAGTTCGTATACTGAATAGTTCGTAAACAGGGCTGTTCTTAAACCGAGGTATCACAGTACTACCACTGCTAATAATTTTATTATTTATACCCAGTGGCGTAGCGTGGGTTGTCAGCACCCGGGGCAAGGCAAGTAATTTGCGCCCCCCCACTGCACTGTCCCTCCCCCAGATAGTCCCTCTCTCTCTCTCTCCGCCCGGCACCGCACGCCTGGCACCCTCCCCTCCACAGTGGGCGGCGACCCGGCGGCTCGGATCGGATTCGCACGGCCAGCACTGCAGTGAGAGAGAGTGAGTGAGCCAGGTAGGGGCAGAGAGCTGCGAGTACGAGCGCCCCCCCCCCAGATGTTGCGGCCGGTGCGGCCGGCCCCCCTGCACCCCCCACGCTACGCCACTGTTTATACCCTGTGCATCTGACTGAGTTGTCACAGGCAATCTGGGCAGCTTCCAACATATATAAAAACATAATAAAACATTAAACTTTTTAATAAAAAACTTCCCTATATGGGGCTGCCTTCAGATGTCTTCTAAAGATTGTATAGTTACTCATCTCCTTGGCTCAGGGGCAGTGCTGGATTTACGTATAAGCTAAAGAAGCTATAGCGTGGGGCCTCACTCTCTTGGGGCCCCCCAAAAAATTAAAGGAAAAAAACAACCTGGATGTACATTTCCAAAATAGAAGATAAAAAACAAATAAAATAAAACCTACATACAGCAACAGAGTTTTGTGTTGTGTAGGCTCCTATGATGCAAGTCATGGGCCCCGCCTGCTAGCCTGCTCCCTAAAATATCCCTGGTTTGCTCTTTTCTATATATAGGGTGCCCACATTCTGCATGTGCAAATGGCTTTGGATACCTATTAGGTCCATAAATTACCAAATAGCACATATTCAACACAAGAAACAGCAACAATTTGTTGCTGACAGACAGCTGGACATATAAAGGGCCCCATTAGCTTCAGTAGCTTAGGGCCTCATCAAACCTAAATCCGGCCCTGCTCAGGGGTAACTTAACTCCGTACCCTCCCATGAAAATAGGGACACCCTAAGGAAAAGCGGGACATTTTGGGATCATATCAGAAACTGGGACAGGTTCTGTAAATCCAGGACAGTCCCCGGAAAATAGGGACACTTGGAGGGTATGCATCTCCTGTTGCTATCTCCTGTGCACCCCAGTGGCATTGCGTGGGGGGGTGCAGGGGGGGCCGGCCGCACCGGGCGCAACATCTGGGGGGGGCGCGCTCGCACTCGCAGCTCTCTGCCCCTACCTGGCTCACTCACTCTCTCTCACTGCAGTGCTGGCTGTGCGAATCCGATCTGAGCCGCCGGGTCGCCACCCACTGTGGAGGGGAGGGTGCCAGGCGTGCGGTGCGGTGCGGAGAGAGAGCGAGGGACTATCTGGGGGAGGGACAGTGCAGCGGGGGGCGCAAATTACTTGCCTTGCCCCGGGTTAGGGGGCGCAAATTACTTGCCTTGCCCCGGGTGCTGACAACCCACGCTACGCCACTGGTGCACCCCCAATTGTCTTGGATGTGATGGTGGTTGGGAGAACCCACAGCAAAGCATGCTATAGGGGGAGGAAAGGGAGACTGTTCCATCTGGTAAGCTGACGGAACGATCTCCACAGTGCTCTGTTGAATTCTTCCCAGAGATTCCTCGCCCAATCCGCATCTCTCATTTTTCTCCATTCCTATGGATTCACAGCATCTACCCACACTGCTGTGGCCATGCCGATCACAATAGTTTTTAGCTGTGCTGAAAATAATCTCTGCTTTCTCCCCAAACCAAATCCTAGCAACCAATTAGATCATCTAATTTTAGCCACAAGAAACAATGTTTTGTGACTATCAATAAATAGCACTTAATCATATGTATTATTTCGCCCTCCAGGACCTGGAATTCATCGCAGAATGCCATCACCTCGGAAAGAAAGGCAATTTTACGTTCCAATCACCATGCTTCGTGAATGACTTATGTGCGTGTTTTTGTAGCATAGGTGATTTTTTAGAACTCATGAAAATGCACAGGAAATCTCCCCAATAGCCACAATAATTTGTCTTTGTCCCTCCCCCCCCCCCTTTGGATTTGTCCGTCCCCATCCCTTCCGTCTTCCCCAATTTGTTTGATCAAGTAGAAGATAGAACGATTTCTGCAAATGTCCCATAGAGCAGTGCATTGATTCAGAGGCAACGGTCCCTACAAGTTAAAACTAGGTCACCTTTTACTTTCTTGCTGTAACAGCAAGAGGGGGAAAATGGATTTTAAAAGGGGGGGAGCAGTGGAAGAAATAAGATGCAGTGATCAGGGAAAAGGGTATTTTAAACTAGGGAATGAAAGATCATTATGGATCATTACGGATCAGCACTAACAATTAATGGTGTGTTTTGGGCACAAGACTGGACTGGTATTTGCAGCTTTGGAAAGCAGACTGATCCCATCTTGGAGCTATGTAATCTGTGTCTTTTTGGGCCAACTTAGTGTTTTGTTTCCCCGTTATTTCAAGGGATTTCAAGTCACTGGTCTGAGAGTGGGGCTGTTCCACCCCCCCTCCTTTCCCTGGGAAAACCCACTCTGAGAGTAAGGATGTAAATGAAGTGCTTCAAGTAAACAGCTCTAGGCTAAAGGGGCTGGGCGGGTGGTGCTGTGGGTTAAACCAAAGAGCCTAGGACTTGCCGATCAGAAGGTTGGCGGTTCGAATCCCCGCGACGGGGTGAGCTCCCGTTTCTCGGTCCCTGCTCCTGCCAACCTAGCAGTTCGAAAGCACGTCAAAGTGCAAGTAGATAAATAGGTACCGCTCTAGCGGGAAAGTAAACGGCGTTTCTGTGCTCTGGTTTCCCAGAAGTGGCTTAGTCATGCTGCCCACAAGCTGTACACTGGCTCCCTTGGCCAATAAAGCGAGATGAGTGCCGCAACCCCAGAGTTGGCCACGACTGGACCTAACGGTCAGGGGTCTCTTTACCTTTTAAAGGGGCTGGAATGCAATGCCAGAGAGAGAGAGAGAGAGAGAGAGAGAGAAAGAAAGAAAGAAAGAAAGAAAGAAAGAAAGAAAGAGGTATGTTTGTCAGCTCAGATAAGTTTATTTTACTTCTACGATGCTGAACCTGTGCTGGACAGCACAATACATTGTATAGATATTTTGGATGTATCTTTGGTGCTTTGGTTCTGTTTTTTGAAAAAAGTTCTGCAAGTTAACTTTTGAATTAAACAATTAAAATTTGACAAGGTTTCTATTCCAAAAGGACTCAGTTTTCATGCATCCAGTCACTTCAAACGGCACAATTTTTATATTAATATCTGCAACAGATATAGTCCCTGGGTATGTGCTAAATTTCAACCTAAAAATGTCTCCCCACTTTCAAAGACCCATGCCAGAGAAGTAACCCCTTCCAAAAAAAAACCCACAACAATAATCCAATTTTGAGACCACTCCACAACATTTCAAGATTTGCTTATAGCTTTCTTCTTACCCCACATCCCTCATTGTGCTAGAGAAAGCTTTCTCAGAAAAAGTTCTTTCAGCTTTAAGAGGCACAGAATTATTCGGTGTTTGTGCACTGTACAATAGAGAATGTGAAAGAGTCATTCAGGAAGTTCCATGGGCATGCCAAAATAAGGCGCACGCGTACACACAAGCACACTACTAAAGTCATCATCATCATCAACCTTTATTATGGTCCAGAGACCCAACAAATCGTTACAAAGCAATACACAATTCATACAGCCTACCTCCAGGTTAAACAAGCATTTCGTTCCGAATATAGGGATCATTGGTTCTTGCAACCACCGATAAAAACTTGGCCACTGCTAATGTTCTAGCATTTGTCTGGTCTTCCAATAGGAACCTGACATAGCGAGCCTCTGATTTTCCTGGGAAAGGTACCAGCAAGGGTAATATCAGTTCAGCCCTGGCTTGCTCATATTTTGCACAGTGCAACAAAATATGTTTTATGGAATCGATGTCTTGAGCACACGAGCAAAGTCTGTCCTGGTAGGGAACTCCTCTCAACCTGCCATCCAACACTGCAGAAGGAAAGACGTATAGTCTGGCTTTGGTGAAAAGCCTTCGATAATTTGGTACTGTCAGGTTTTTAATGTAAGATGTTAACTTAAAGACATGCCCATATTGTACTCCTACTGCCAGCGGACTACTGACTACATTATGGGACTACACTATCCCATACTAAAGTAGTATTATGGACTACTTTATCAGAGGAAACCTCTAGGCAGTTCAAATAAAACAAAATGAGTTAGGTATTAAAAATACTGAGAAAACAAAACTTTAAAAGCAAATTGATATATCACCCCCCCCCAATATAAGTAAAACCAGCAACGTTAAGGCAAAAAGAGTAAAATTACATATCTGAGTAGGCATATCAGTTGACTCTGGGACCAACTGTCTCCTCCTCCTCCTCCTCTTTTTCTTCTTCCTCCTTCTCCCCAGCTGCACAACTTAGGCTGAATTGCAAAGAAAATGTAGAAGAAAGGCTATAATTGACAGCAGAAAGTTCCCTTCCTGCTTCCCATCACGTGCCGAGTTGTTGTTTTTCCATCGGACAGATTGACAGGCATTGCCGACTTAATCAAGTTCTGACTAACAAGCTCAAATGGCATGATTGACGTTGACACAGCTATCTCTTAATAACTCAGCATGACGCGTAAGCTGGCGCCCTTTGGTGGTGTGTCGAAATGGAAAGTGAGGAGACAGTGATGCATGAAGTTGCTGCTGGGCCGGGCGGATTTATCTTGCCTATCCAGCTGATTTTTCTTCCGTGCCCTTTAATGCAGGGGATTTAAATTGCTCCTAATCCAGTGCCAAGGCCAGCCATTGCTGTATTCTCTGCTTTCCTATCTCAGGGTGCAGATGGGAAAGAGAGTTTCCCTATCGCCAACGAGTCTCCAGATTATTACGTCGGGTGGGGATCTAAATGCTGCCGGGCTGAAATTGCAGAAAAATAGGAAATCACCCAGAGTTGAAGAGCTGTTTCCATGAGAAGTTGCTTTATGCTGAGTCAAACCATTGGTCCACCTAAGTCGGTATGGTCCACCTCTTCAAGAATTCAGGCATGCATGCTGCCTCTCAATATTTGCTTAACTTTACTTCCTTGCTATATATTTTCTATGTACATAGTGTAGTGAGCTTTTTCGCCCCATAGGGCGCACCGGCCATAGGGCGCACCTAGTTTTTGTTTTGGGGGGGGGGAATAAATAAAGGGGGAAAAAATATCCCCCCCCCAGGCACTGTATTTTCTATACAGTGTCGCCGTCATAATGGTCCCCAGAGCTATTTGCAAATACAGTGGTACCTCGGGTTACATACGCTTCAGGTAACATACGCTTCAGGTTACACACTCCGCTAACCCAGAAATAGTGCTTCAGGTTAAGAACTTTGCTTCAGGATAAGTACAGAAATCGGGCTCCGGCAGCACGGCAGTAGCAGGAAGCCCCATTAGCTAAAGTGGTGCTTCAGGTTAAGATCAGTTTCAGGTTAAGAACGGACCTCCGGAACGAATTAAGTACTTAACCCGAGGTACCACTGTACAGTGCTACCTTGGGTTACAGACGCTTCAGGTTACAGATGCTTCAGGTTACAGACGCTTCAGGTTACAGACTTGGCTCACCCAGAAATATTACCTCGGGTTAAGAACTTTGCTTCAGGATGAGAACAGAAATCGCACAGCGGCAGCAGGAGGCCCCATTAGCTAAACTCGGTACCTCTGGTTGAGAACAGTTTCAGGTTAAGAACAGACCTCCAAAATGAATTAAGTTCTTAACGCGAGGTACCTCTGTAGACTCCACTGTGGCGCAAATGTTCTGCTTCGTAGGTTAGGCTTACAGAACATGCTTATATAAGTCGAACTGTGTGTGTGACTCCTACATTGTGCGACTTGTCCCACACTGCACACATTATGGAGAGAAGATGTGTGCGCCTGATAACAGGTCGCTTGCAAAAGCACACCATCACTTTTTGTTGTTGTTGTTGTTGTTAAAAAAGAGAACGGATTGCCTGTGCTGATTGACAGCCTTTGAAAAAATACATCTTTTGTTTATCCAGCAAGTGAGAATAGGTAATTGCTTTTCCAAACTCTTACAAAGGCCTGACAGATGGGGGTTATGGAACTCTGCTATGGTTCAATGGGCAATTTATAACTCATGCTTATTTGGTCTTTGGCCTCACTGATGAAAAATGCTAACATAAAGCTATAATGGGGAAAAGGTTTTTATTGCATCCCTACAGATTGAAAAAGAGAGAGAGGGAGAACACTAGAGATCTATAGTCTTCTGACGATTAGAGGAAGAGAAGAGAGAAAGACATTTAAAAAGGGGGTCTTCTCCCCCTTGAGTTCTGAACTGAGGGGGAAGGGGATGAGGGGATGAAAGACTCACAAGCAAATCCTGTTCTGAAATAGGCTTGGCTATTCAGTAGCAGCTTTTCAGAAGACCTGGCTTGTTTGTGTTTTTTTTTTTTTTTTTTAAATTGTGCATATGCATTTGTAGGTTGCAGCCTACCTCTTCAGATGGGAAAGTGGAATAGCTAGCAGCAGGGAGCACAATGCAGCTAATGGGATTTTGATTCTTGGCCACCCTCATTTTTAAAGGGACAGGAACCTGCACTGTAAATAACATGGGGAAGCAAGAGGCATACAACGATAAAACTGAAAAAGGTTCACTCAATCTTTATCATGGGAGGAGGCCCTTTCCACTCTACCTTAAGTGTTAACACAGACACATTTGTGTATGCATTCCTATTCTGCTGCCTCCTATTCCATCCACTTGCCATGATTTGATCTCTTGAGGACTGTTCTGAGTTCTCTTTACTGCAGTCTCCAGAAAGGCTGAAAAGCTCATTCACAATTGTATTGTATTGTACTGTATTGTATTGTATTGTATTGTATTGTATTGTATTGTATTGTATGTCTGTTGTTTATCCTTGGTTTGTGTCAATTCATACTTGCCCCTGTTTGGCCCAAGCAAACTTCTGATGAACCCAGGTATGATGTAGGAAAGACTCTCTCCTTGAAACCATGGATAGGCAATGTAATGAGCCTGGATAGCTCAGTTGGTTAGACCATGGTGCTGATAACACCAAGGTTGCAGGTTCGATCCCTGTATGGGAAAGCTGCATATTCCTGCATTGCAGGGGGTTGGACTAGATGATCCTCAGGGTCCCATCCAACTCTACAGTTCTATGATTCTAAACCCATACTTTGTTTTATATTTTTATTTATTTATTGCATTTATATGGCAGCCGATTGATAAATATTATCTGGGTTGTTTACAGTGAAATGGTATTTAAAATACAATTTCAAAAAAATGAAATCCACAATAACAAGGAGCAAACCAAACCAAGAGCCTATGAAAGCTAATTTTCAACAGACAGCATAAAACAATGGGCAGCCCAGTTTTATGAACAGAATTAAAAGGACAAGATATGCAATATGTGTTGGAATGCTGCTATATATAAGATAGTATTTGAAATGTCATGGATGGAATAAAATAAGTTGACTAGTATTGAAAGTATGGACATGCATGGACATGAGTTAGCTACTTCCCCTGAATTTGAAGACCAGCTCCAGCAGATTGAGCAGAGGAGACCAATAGTGGGTCCAACGATCAAGAAGGCAGTTTCTGCAGATGGAGCTCATCAACCCGAGAAGGTGGCCCATCTGGGAGTAGGAAAACTCTGGTCCTAAACTTCTGCTGCTTTGTGGGACATCTTTGGGAGAAGAAAAGGCTAAGGAATAAACCCTACACATCTTAGTGGAGTCCCTAAGACGGTTTGATGGCGCCTTGTACACCTCTTTCAGCCAAGCTGTTACCAAATGTATTGCTCTGCTTTCCTTTGGACCACATCATGTTGTCTGGGCAGCCCAGGACCTCCGTACACACTGCCCAGGCTTGCCTCCCAAGGTCACTTTGGGGCTCCTAACACAGCAGCTTGACTTCACCCCTGGAGGTGTCTCTTGAGACAGACAGATGCCGATGACAGCATGGATATGTATGAAAGATATTGGCAGCTGGAGGACATATGTGCACAAGAATAAAAGAAAATAGTAAGGAAGTTTTGGTGAGGATCAGAATGCTGAGGATGATGGCAATTGTTTTGATGGACATATAGACTAGGTTCCAAAGGCGACTTTGTGTGAGTGGAGGGGACCCTAATTTCCACTGAATCTCCACTTTGTGTTGTTGCATCCCATGTCATTTCTGGGGGTTCCCACACCTCTGAAGTAGATGTTTGGATGGAGGATGGAAAGAGATACATTGGCAAGGAACAGGCTGTTATGCCCCATTCCACCCACAGAAGTTAGGCTCCAAATGATAAATCGACTTGGAATTAAGCCCTACTGAATTCATGGGGCTTAAAGTCTCTTCAGCACAATGTGTGCACACACAGTTGCAGCTGGGCAGCAGAAAGCTGAACATGCTTTTTGAAAGGCTTTCATTAAAAGATGACCAGGAACTTGTTGTTTAGTCGTGTCCAACTCTTCGTGACCCCCTGGACCAGAGCATGCCAGGCACTCCTGTCTTCCACTGCCTCCCACAGTTTGGTCAAACTCATGCTGGTAGCTTCGAGAACACTGTCCCACCATCTCGTCCTCTGTCGTCCCCTTCTTCTTGTGCCCTCCATCTTTCCCAACATCAGGGTCTTTTCCAGGGAGTCTTCTCTTTTCATGAGGTGGCCAAAGTCTTGGAGCCTCAGCTTCAGGATCTGTCCTTCCAGTGAGCACTCAGGGCTGATTTCCTTCAGAATGGAGAGGTTTGATCTTCTTGCAGTCCATGGGACTCTCAAGAGTCTCCTCCAGCACCAGAATTCAAAAGCATCAATTCTTCGGCGATCAGCCTTCTTTATGGCCCAGCTCTTACTTCCATACATCCCTACTGGGAAAACCATGGCTTTAACTATACGGACCTTTGTTGGCAAGGTGATGTCTCTGCTTTTTAAGACGCTGTCTAGGTTTGTCATTGCTTTTCTCCCAAGAAGCAGGCGTCTTTTAATTTCGTGGCTGCTGTCACCATCTGCAGTGATCAGAGAGCCCAAGAAAGTAAAATCCCTCATAGTGAGATAAAAGAGAAATGAGTGTGTGCACCACTTTGCAATGACTGTGCCTTTGACTCTCATAAAAACAATGGTACTGTGTTTCTCCAGCCTCAACTCCTGGGTCTCCCTCCATGGCTGCTTTTCCACGTCACTCTCCCACCCTCTTCTTGGCATTCAGGAATCAAAAGTATAAACGGCAGGTGACAATGATGTTGATAATGATGGGGGCTAGACCTTTGCTAGATCAGGCGTTATCACATTCTTCTCAGCTTGTCAAGGAACAAAGATGCAAGAATTTCCTCCTGCCTAGCTCATTCTCAATAGAGCAGCAAGAAACCCACAGGACAAACATTGGGTGGAGGGGGGGGGGTCACAGAAAATAAATCATGTTCTTTTGTCAGAGGCCTGAAGCCATTTACAATGAGGTCTCCATCTGGCTTGGCTCACTCCAGGGAGAGCAAGAAATAACTGTGCTGCGGAGGCTGCTGCTGCATATTACAATCAGGGATGTAGGTGGCGCTGTGGTCTAAACCACTGAGCCTCTTGGGCTTGCTGATGGGAAGGTCGGCAGTTCGAATCCCCCTCATGGGGTGAGCTCGCTTTGCTCTGTCCCAGTTCCTCCCAACCTAGCAGTTCAAAAGCACACCAGTGCAAGTAGATAAATAGGTACCGCTGCAGCAGGAAGGTAAATTGCGTTTCCATGTGCTCTGGCTTCTGTCCATAGCTGTCAACTTACAGATTTGAAAATAAGAGACCAGCAGCCTCGAAAATCATCTATCATCTATCATCCATCCATCTAACTCTCTATCATCTATCTATCTCTCTATCATCTATCTATCTATCATCTATCTATCTATCTATATCTATCTATCTCTATCTATCTATCATCTATCTATCTATCTATCTATCTATCTATATCTATCTATCTATCTATCATCTATCATCTATCTATCTATATCTATCATCTATCTATCTATCTATCTATCTATCATCTCTATCTATCATCTATCTATATCATCTATCTATCTATCTATCTATCATCTATCTATCTATCTATCTATCTATCTATCTATCTATCTATCATCTATCTATCTATTTATCTATCTATCTATCATCTATCTATCATCTATCATCTATCATCTATCTATATCTATCTATCTATCTATCTATCTATCATCTATCTATCTATCTATCTATCTATCTATCTATCATCTATCTATCTATCATCTATCGATCTATATCTATCTATCTCTATATCTTTCTGTGGAGGAAGCTATTTACACCTGCATTAATCACCACCCAAATGGCCATATCCAGTACTATTTGTTCCAGAAAAACAGGTGCCAGAGCTCACCATGAACATCTCCTTTGTTCGCTTATAATGGCAGTGGCGCCTGCCTGAGAGGTGCTGGAGCTGAGCTCTGCTGAGCTCCAGCTGAAAAGAAGAAGAAGCTCCGGGCGTATCCATTAGGAAACCAGAAGGAACAAAGTGGCAGAGCTCAACTGGGAGCCCTTTGGAGCAACATGGGTTTCTAGCCAGCTTTGTACTGCTTACATTAGCTGACAAAAGTTACATAAGCATGGCAGAATTAGAACTTGTCAGGACGTTTGATCCTATTCATTTGAGGATTAAGCGGGTTTCTTATCCTATTGCAGGTGTCAATTAGCTAGCAATGCTAAGATAGGTGGCATTATCAGCAAGTGCTACCATTGTAAATGATCCCTGTGCTTCCTAGGAGCACATTTCCATTTCAATTCAGTTGCCACCGAGTGCACTTTTTATATATATACCCCTCTCTCTGATCTCGCTGCTCACCATTCTTCTTTCTCTCCACAGATCTGTGCATATATACCTGCTATCTGAGGATAACACTTTGCACATCTGGCGAAGTGGGCCCCAGTGCATGAAAGCTGAAGGCCCAAGAAATGTATTAGCCTTCGAGGTGATACAGGACTCCATCTTTTCCCTAAGTTCCCATAGTAACCACCAGGAGGAAACACTCGAAAGGATCCCATCTTGCTTTCCCTCTTGTTCTTGCTTATTACTACAATATATAGGTCAAGGTTTTCTTTCATTCTTTTCTCGATTGCATTTGAGAGTGGTTCCCAGGCTAGGAAATGAGACAAAGCACAAGGCCGTATGGGAACGCTTGCTGAACGGGCTGTGTTCGTCAGCACGAAAACAACTTCAGTTGTAATAAGCAGAATTCTTTCTTCATTCTTTTATAAAGATGAACTAAACCCTCTGATCAATGTTTATTATGAGTTTTGATTGCGCCCTCCTTGAAAAAGGCAGTGTATACTATGCTCTGCGTTGGGTACATTAATTTCTCGGTAGACAGGGTCTACAAGACTGCGTGCCAATGCACCGTATTTTTCGCTCTATAAGACGCACCATACCACAAGACACACCTAGTTTTTGGAGGAGGAAAACAAGAAAAAAAATATTCTGAATCTCAGAAGCCAGAACAGCAAGAGGGATTGCTGCGCAGTGAAAGCAGCAATCCCTCTTGCTGTTCTGGCTTCTGGGATAGCTGCACAGCCTGCATTCGCTCCATAAGGCGCACACACGTTTCCCCTTACTTTTTAGGAGGGAAAAAGTGAGTCTTATAGAGCAAAAAATACGGTAATTCTGGAGTCAATTTGGAGCCATGAGCGTGAAAACAGAAAAACAGCAGCTGCTTGGAGTCCACTTCAGATTGCTTCGTGCAGTAGCTGCACATGGAGCACAACAGATTTGCCTCTTGTCTATGTGCCTTTGCAAATCAACCAAATGTGAGAGATTGGGTTTTAGGAAGGGTTTTTTTTTTTTTTTTTTTTTTTTGCTATTATTAAATAATATAAAGTGGTTGTTTGGGAAGCACAATGGACTTGTGCTTTTGTTCGTGGTGCTCTTCAGCGATGACCAAAGGGGGAATTGCTTGACTCCTGCAAAAAAGGAAAAGCCTGGGCATTACAGGAACAGAAAGTGGCCCTTATTGTCCCACCTCCAGCTCATCCATTTCTCAAATGGCCCTCAAGTGTGGGCTGGAGAGTTTCCTTCCACTTGGCAAACACACTTCAAGATGCTGACAGGACCGAGAAGTTAGGAGCGGGTGAGGCTTTGCCATAGTTAGGAGGGACAGAAGTATAAACAGTATATCACTGAGCCATACACCTGAGATGGGGCTGCAGATGTTCAGTATCTCAAAGCCAGCTGAATGTGTGATGTGGTGCAGGATCATAATGTCCCAAGAGAGAATTGCACAGGAAAGCTGTGCACACAACTAAAGGCCGCCCAGCATCCTTTTGCTAGTTCCACTTTGGCAGTAGCATTGCTTGGGCTTGATGTTAGGGTGGCCATGTGTCCTATTTACTGAGGGAAGTCCTCTGTTTGAGGAAGTTCTCAGTGTGAAGGACTGTCAAGTCCAAGTCCTGTTTAAAGACAAAGAACCACATGAGGAAAGAAGCAGGGACCTCTGCAGCATGGGCATATGCTCCACTGTTGTGGTCATTTCCTTTGTATAGGAGACTCATATCTACATACATTCACACTCCCTTCTCTATCCTAGGACCTTCGTACCTACGGGACCGCCTCTCCTGGTGTGCCCCACGGAGAGTCTCAAGGTCCATAAATAGCAACACCCTAGTGGTCTCGGGCCCTAAGGAAGTTAAATAAACCTCAACCAGAGCCAGGGCCTTTTCAACTCTGGCTCCAGTCTGGTGGAACGCTCTGCCTCATGAGACCAGGGCCCTGCGGGATCTGATTTCTTTCCGCAGGGCCTGTAAGACAGAGTTGTTCCGCCTGGCCTTTGGTTTGGAGCCAATTTGATTCCCTCCCCCTCTTTCTTTTTCCTTTTCCTTTCTCCTCCTGTGATGAGGCTGCATTTTAATATTTAAATATTTCAATATTTTAATTGCTGCATTTTAATCTTGTTTTTAAGTTGTATTCATTCAACTTGTTTTTATTATTGCTTGTTAGCCGCCCTGAGCCTGGCCTTGGCTGGGGAGGGTGGGGTATAAATTATTATTATTATTATTATTATTATTATTATTATTATTATTATTATCCTCAGTCAGACATTCACGAGGCATTATCAGAGTTCAAAGACACATTCAAGTCAGCAAAAGCTCTCAGGGTTCAATGCAGGGCCAGTGGGGTATGTGGTCTGGAGAGAGTCCAGACCAGTGGCGTAGCGTGGGGGGTGCAGGGGGGGGGGCGGCCACACCAGGCGCAACATCTGGGGGTTAGGGTTAGGGGGCGCAAATCCACGGGTTAGGGGGCGCAAATTACTTGCCTTGCCCCAGGTGCTGACAACCCACGCTACGCCACTGGTCCAGACAAAGAGGTCTGGAGGGCCACATTCAGTCTGTGGGGCTGAGGTTTCCCACTCCTGCTTAGAGCATAGAGCTGTGCTGTTACTATTGCGCCTCTTCCAGATTCTCCATATTGGACTTCACTTGCTCAGTCACTTTTACGACTGTGCTTGTGGGGTGGTGGTAACATGATTTTCCAAAGCTGCCTGTTACAAGAAGGAAGCTGGTAACTGGGAATTAATTGCATGCATGTTAGCATGAAAAGCGTTAAGATTAAAGCTGGGAAATGAATTTCCTATGCAAGGGGAACATTTCTTTGAGACAGGCACTGCCACGCCAGTCCAATCGATGGAAATCAGGGCATGTTGGCTCTGTAAATCCCAGGAGAGGTGCAGCTGCTGTTCTGAGGTCATAGAACCTGCCTCTCCCTCCCATCCCTCAATCACTATTGCGGCAAGCACAATCTTGATTCAAAGTAAGAGTGAAAAATTATCTTTTATTGTAGAGATGCAAAACTGAAGAGATGAAATATTTATCAGTAGGAAGCACTTTTCATTATCTGTATGGGGAGCATCTCTCCAGAGCAAGATAAAGGGAAGTGTGGGGCAAGGGAGGGGGGAGTGTGGTCCAATAGCTGAGAGTAGGGGAAGCACACTATACAGATATAATGAGAAAACCTTCACTTGCTCACAATATTTTGGTTATTACAGATTTTTCGGTTTGATTGGGTTTTTTTTAGCCTTGCCTTTTAAAACGTATTAAATATGCAAGTTATATAATTTTGCCACAGTGGGTGAGGCAAATAATATTTTCTGGCAGAAGATGAATTACAGTGGAATGGAAATGTGCAACAAATACAGGGCAGATGGTTTCTTACCTCCCTACTCAGAGATGTAAGGTAAAGGGACCCCTGACCATTAGGTCCAGTCGTGGCCGACTCTGGGGTTGCAGCGCTCATCTTGCTTTATTGGCTGAGGGAGCCAGCGTATCATGATATTCTTTACAAGAATATCATGGGGCACCTTGTCAAATGCCTTGCTGAAATCCACTGCGTTCCTCTACCAGGCTTGTAATTCTGTCAAAAAACGAGATCAGGTTAGTCTGACATGACTTATTTTTCAGAAATCCATGCTGACTATTGGTGATCACAGCATTCCTTTCTAGGTGCTCACAGACTGTTTGCTTAATGATCTGCTCCTCGATTATATCAAGGCTGAAGTGTGCTCCTCCAACAAAGATCGTGTATTCAGGTCATCTCCTTTTGGCACTTTAACTCCAAACGCCAAACACATGGACTGTTTTTGGAAGTGAGGTTCATATTAAATGATGAACTGAATTCTTCCCTTATCCCTAGTTCTGGACCTCCAGAATGAGAGAAGGGCAACAACCCCGGGGTGCAGAAGTTGGCCACCCTTTTCTTCCAAGTGAACACTTCTCATTGGCTCAGCAGAAGCTGGAAACGATTTGATGCAATGCAGCCTGTTAGCTACAGCCTCTCTGTCAGGCAGTCAATGTACTTCTCTAAGCTTCTGAGGCGGAAGCAAAGGTGTTTGGGTAAACAAGGACACCACAATGACAGCCTTGTTTTATAATGAGTATCTCAAGCCTGCTGGTATTATGGCTGTGGCTTCTCTCTGACTCGGCTGTCTCAGTCTGCCTGCTTCTTCTTTGCTTTTCTATTCTAATTGGGTGCAAGTGATGGCAGGACTTAGCCTATGCAGCATAGTGTTGCTTTCTACTTGAAGCAGTTATTTCAGTTTCCCCTTTTTAACACAGTTTTTTAAAAAAAATATATATTATTGGGGGGCTCGGTTTAACTTCAAGTCCCATGGAACTTCAGGGTACGTATTTCTCCGCAGACATGATTGAAACAGGGGTGGGGAAATGTGAATCTGATGCAAGCCAAAATGCAGCTATTTTTCATGAGGATATATCTATTTTTAATGCAAATGGATGCAGGAAATCTGGAGAACTGAATACAGGAAAAATATAAGAAACCGAGAGAAACCAGAACAACATGGCAGATGCAACCCTAACCCTAAGCCTAAGCCTAAGCCTAAGCCTAAGCCTAAGCCTAATCCTCAATCCATATGAAGACTGGAACTGGATCCTCACTGGTGCTGTAAATAGCAGCCCTGCGCCTTCGCCTTCTCAGTAATACAATATGTCATTGTGTACTCATGTTGTCCTTCACTTAATTAGCTGCCACTACCAGGGGGAAAGATGGCAGGAGGGATTTCCAGCAAGATTTCCCAGGCTACCTTCCTCCACAAGAAAGAATTCCTAATGCTGGAGACCCTCCTTCTGATTTTGATGAGTTCCTCTCCTTCAACGCAACAAATAACATCTATACTTTGAAGTTACCCTGGGACAACATTCAGAGCGAAAATTTGGAAGATAACGCTGAGTGAAAATGCTATGTGACTTTAACGATGGTCGTTGTTTTGCATAGCTGTTACCAAAGAATCTTTGATTCCTAGTAGTAGTAAAGGTAAAGGGACCCCTGACCATTAGGTCCAGTCGTGACTGACTCTGGGGTTGCGGCGCTCATCTCGCTTTATTGGCCGACGGAGCCGGCGTACAGCTTCCGGGTCATGTGGCCAGCATGACTAAGCCACTTCTGGTGAACCAGAGCAGTGCACGGAAACCCCGTTTACCTTCCCGCCGGAGCGGTACCTATTTATCTACTTGCACTTTGAGGTGCTTTCGAACTGCTAGGTTGGCAGGATCAGGGACCGAGAAACGGGAGCTCACCACGTCGCGGGGATTTGAACCGCCAGCCTTCTGATTGGCAAGTCCTAGGCTCTGTGGTTTAACCCACAGTGCCACCCGCATCCAGTAGTAGTAGTAGTAGTAGTAGTAGTAGTAGTAGTAATTTATTATTTATACCCCACCCATCTGCCTGGGTTTCCCCAGCCACTCTGGGCGGCTTCCAACAAAGTATTAAAATACAGTGGTCTGTTAAACATTAAAAGTTTTCCAAACAGGGCTGCCTTCAGATGTCTTCTAAAAGTCTGGTAGTTGTTCTTCTCTTTGACATCTGGTAGGAGGGCGTTCCACAGGGCGGGTGCCACTACTGAGAAGGCCCTCTGCCTGGTTCCCTGTAGCTTTGCTTCTCGCAGTGAGGGGACCGCCAGAAGGCCCTCAGCGCTGGACCTCAGCATCCGGGAAGAACAATGGGGGTGGAGACGCTCCTTCAGGTATACTGGACCGAGGCCAGTAGGGCTGCAACCCCAAATTGGCAAATGATTAATTGGTGGTGACTAATTTTGATCAGCGAGGGAAAATGATAATTGGACATTACTTGCTTTCTGAGGGTGTTTTTCAGCTGATGGTCTTTTTTACAATGGTCTTTCCTTACTAAGAAAGAGCTGTTGTTCTTGTTTATAATGTTATAAGTTACTTCCCACCATCTTTTAATATTTCAAAAAGGCACTTGAATTGCTGTTTTGGTGACATTTGTTTCTGCTGCATTGATTAATTGGCAAAAAGGAAGCTTCACTTAAAATTCTTTAATCCACCAACGGCTCTAATTCTGAATTATAGAACAATATATGTTACTTTGTCTCTGCCTAGCTGTTGAATGCACGAGAAAGGAAAGAAAGACAGAAAAGAAACCCTGTGCTAAAGAAGGATAAGATGTTGGCTATCGGAAAAGGCTGTTTGGTGTAGAATATGTGCTCTCATAAACTATTTATCTTTCCTTCTTCATGGAAACCTCAATGGCAGTGAAAAGGGACTTGTAAGACACAAGCCTTTCATTCAACTTGATTTGTTTTAATTCATATGATTAGGCTGGCTGCTGTTTCTACTCTCTGGTGATTGCTTTTGCATCTGAAAAGACCAGCAGCAGACAAAACATCAGGCCATCAAGGAAATGGTAGCGGGGAGCATCCATCTTCTTCTTTGCCTCTTTTTAATCCATGGCAAAGTTGTCACTGGCATCAGGAAATACCCCTTTCAACTAAGGACCATTATTTATGTCACAGATGTACAGCTGGAAGGTACCACTTCCTTCCAAAGCCATTATGCAAACTGCATACATTTGCAGGAAAAATTATGGCTTTAATCTGCTCCCTGCCCCGATAATATTTAGAAATATTACTTTCCCCGCAGTTCCTTACGAGAGTATAATGATTAACTCCTTTCCGCTGCATCTGCTTTCCGAAATGTTGTGCTCCTTCCCTAATATTATGGGTTTGTAGGCAACTAAATTTTACTCAGAGTAGACCTGTTGGAATGAATGAACCTAAGTGAGTCATGTCCATGAACTTTGATGGCTCTAGGACAGGGGTCAGGAACTTTTTCAGCCGTGGGCCAGTCCATCGTCCCTCAGACCATGTGGTGGGCCAGACTATATTTTGAAGGGGGGGAAATGAACGAATTCCTATGCCCCACAAATAACCCAGAGATGCATTTTAAATAAAAGCACACATTCTACTCACGTAAAAACACCAGGCAGGCCCCACAAATAACCCAGAGATGCATTTTAAATTAAAGGACACATTCTACTCATGTAAAAACACGGTGATTCCCAGACCGTCTGTGGGCCGGATTGAGAAGACGATTGAGCTGTCCCCCCCCCCCCGGGCCTTAGGTTGCTACCCCTGGTCTAGGCTGAGTTGTTGTCGTTTAGTTGTGTCCGACTCTTCGTGCCCCATGGACCAGAGCACGCCAGGCCCTCCTGTCTTCCACTGCCTCCCACAGTTTGGTCAAACTCATGCTTCAGGAACACTGCCCAACCATCTTGTCCTCTGTCCCCTTCTCCTTGTGCCCTCCATCTTTCCCAAGATCAGGGTCTTTTCCAGTGAGTCTTCTCTTCTCATGAGGTGGCCAAAGTCTTGGAGCCTCAGCTTCAGGATCTGTCCTTCCAGTGAGCACTCAGGGCTGATTTCCTTAAGAATGGAGAGGTTTGATCTTCTTGCAGTCCATGGGACTCTCAAGAGTCTCCTCCAGCACCATAATCCAAAAGCATCCATTCTTCGGCGATCAGCCTTCTTGATGGTCCAGCTCTCACTTCCATACATCACTACTGGGAAAACCGTAGCTTTTACTATACGGACCTGAGTAGGGTCGGCATTTAATATCACCCCTCAGCTTTTACCTTCTGTGCAATAGACAGGAAACTTTTATCAGGAATCTCTATGATGAATTCTTCCTAATATTTCTACCTTTGTGTAGTCTAAGATCTGTAGAAGAGTGGGAACCAGAACAGGGGTGCCAACTAGAATAAAATATTGGAAGGGGGGAGGTAAGAAACCCTGCATAATCAATCACATGATGTGGTGCACACACCATCAACCTAATATTTTATTAGGATAGGGGTGAAGGAACCTCAGGCCCTAGGAGTTGGCTCCAATGAACCAGAACAAAAATATGGAGTCCTTCTATTCTGTGATTCAAGCAGCCAGTGAAACTGCCTTTCATTCTGTTCTCCTTATTTTCCACCCCCAACAGACACTTAATATTCTGTAGCCATTGGAAATGCTAAAGTTCTTATTGGGCTGTTTCTCATCCTTCCCCCCAGGTTGATGTAAATGTTGGGGTGCCCCCAAACATTCTGATACTTCCCCCTTGTTCATCAGTAGCCTTGTTTGAGCTACGTAACCATCAGTATTTGCACCAGGCTTGGGGAACTTTTAAGCCTCTGGATTTTGCTGAACTATAACTCCCATGCGCTCCAGCAACCATAGCCAATGGCCAGGGAGGTGTAATTCAGCAAGATGTGGAGGTCCACATGTTCCCTGCAGCTGTTATACACGATGGCTTTTTCAGACATTCAAGCCTGATGCTGCATATCATACAACAAACCAGCCCTGATTCAACATTTATGCACAAACTGGCCACTTTAGGGCTATAAATAAGGGGATATGCTCATGTCTAGACAGCTTTATTGTTGAAATGGCAGGCAAAGGAAGCTACAGATGTTTTGCTCACCTGTTGTTTGTTTCCACAGTCACGATTGTTAGCCTAATGGTTTTTGGTGGTTTTTTTGTTAAGGTCTGCACTGAACTGTGCCACGGTTTCTTCTGCAGCACAGACATATGTTACAGGATTCTAAATTTTCACGTCTCTTATTTGATGGTGCAGTAAGTTAGGCTCCACCAGGCTGGGACACCTTCCCCCCCCAGCCTTCTGCTGACATAAAAAGGGGGAAAGTGCTCTACTGTAATAACTTTCTTCTTTTCTCATAGCCAACTGTGAGCAACTTGAGTAGAGCAAATGGGGGAAAGATGCTCTCCAGAGACAGAAAGGAATGCTCTCAGTATCCAGTAGAATTATGCGATATTAGCATTTCAAAGCTTCTGAATGTGCAGTTCATGGCGAGACTTGAACGCTGGAGGAAGCAGCAACCTAGGTGGAATTGTTTGTGCTTCATCTGTAGATGACAGTAGGTGTTTTGCAGAGCATGGAGAGTGTCATTGAAATGCCGGAAGCAAATACGATAGCCTTTTGTTTTGTTTTTTGTTTGGAAGGAATGGGAAGTTGACTCCCATAGTAATGAAAATTAATCACCTTCTGTTTAAGTACTACTGTACCTCTTTGTCAGGAACTGGCAGGACGCTGAGAAATGTGCACTGGGGGAGGGGAGCTAGAGTCTGACTTGGGAGAGGAGGCCAGTGATTTGTGGGGAACTGTACAAGCCAGGAGGCAAGAGTCGGAGGCAAGGGAAGCTTCAGAGCTGGAGGGTGGAGCACAGGATGCATTGGAAGAAGAGAAAGATGAAGCAAGTCAGGCAAGTGAAGGGCTGAGTGCTTCTTCACCCTCTCCTGCGCCACTGTCTCCCAGGACTGGGAGGGGACTGAAGAGGGAAGAGCAGAGGCAGCTTCCACACAGGCATAGTCTCTGGCTGCATGCACACAGCCTATCGGGGCAGGTAGTGGTGGAGAGGGAATGTTGCTGCAACTGCTCCATAGAGCACAGACCACAGAACAGCTGCCTAAATGCCAGATTGGTGTGGGTCAGGCATAGGCAACCTTTGGCCCTCCAGATGTTTTGGCCTACAACTCCCATGACCCCTAGCTAACAGGACCAGTGGACAGGGATGATGGGAATTGTAGTCCAAAACATCTGGAGGGCCAAAGGTTGCCTATGCCTGGTGTGGGTGGATAATTGGAGCTGTAGAAATAACTGTAACTGTCTACGTTGACAATAAATAGCACCCTTGACACTCTAGGTTTTGCAGTTGGTCTCCCCCACCTCCCCATGTAATGATCTCAGGTAGGCAAGCAGGCCCTGATAAGAATTAATGACTCTCCGGCAGTTTTACGCTATGTTTATTTACGAAAACACATCCAGAGCATGACTTCTCGCCTGCTCGCATTGACGAGAGTAGGTCAGTCTGAATCTCTGCCCCTTTCACAACAGGAAGGACGTCAAATTCCCACCCTTCCCCTCTTGCCCTTCCGTTGCCTTCTGACCTTATCCAGTCTCCGAGACTGAGGACTGAGAGGTTGGCCTTCCCCTTCCTCATTTCCACTCGACACAATCTCAGTCCTTTGCTTATCTGCTGATTGCCTAGCAACGCTCTGGCTGCCTCCTAACTCTCCCGCTTCTTGAGAGCTAACAGTGTCTTCTTCAGTAAGGGGAGGTCAAATTCCCCCTTTCCAGCTCTGTCAGCCAGCTTCCATCTGCAAAGTCGGTCACCCTCTCACTTGGATCAATTTGTGAGTCTGACTCTTTCCCTGCGCTCAGTTGAGCCACGTCCCTGACACCCCATAGTGTCCTAACTCCATGTCTTGAAAGGCTGAAACAGACATGGATATGCCCCATGTCTCCTTCTTCCCAGAACGTTCAGGCATGCCGAATGTCTGCATAGCATGCCTGCATGCTATGTGTTTCCTTTGCCTCTCCAAGCAGCCACCAGTACCACTGAAGAGGGATGAGGAAGCTCACAGCCAGGACTGAATGCCTTTGTACAACACAGTAAGCTGAACTATGGCTTACTCAGGGGTGGGGGACCTTGTGGGTCCATCACCTGCCATCACAAGGATGCCATGTGTGAAGTGCTTTGAAGTCCTGAAGTTGGGACTTCAAAGCACCTTATACAGCACTGCTAAAAGGATTCCCTCACCTTCATTTCTCTGAGACAGGCAGGGGTTTACATGGAATCCTGCCAACAGCTCAGGATTCACCCCACACTCATTGACTGATGTGGGGTGTGCGAAAGCTTGCTCAGTTTGGCTGCCTGTACTCACTCACTCACCTGTCACTGCTATTGGTATATCTGTGATGTCAACACTACCCCAGGAGTTACTAAGGCCTTCTGTTTTTGGCATGCTACTTCAGTGGAGAGAGGTGGATGAGACTGACATCCCTGCTTTCTCCCCTTATCTGGAGCTCTCCTGGTGCTGCCCCAGCTAGGCAACTGTTTTAAAGGCAAGCAAGAGAGGCGCTTGTGGGAATTAGGTGAGTGGAATAGAGAAGGCTTCCCCTACCTTTCTCCACCAAATATTGTTGGACTACAACTCCCATCATCCTGACCATTAGACACGTTGTATGGGGCTGATGGGAGTTGGCGTTGAACAATTTCTGAAGGGCAATGGGTTAAGGAAGGCTGAGATAGAGGGGCTTGTGGGAAGGCTGGCTGAGAGAAGGAAGAGAGGAATTCTTCTCTGGCTCAGATCTAAATCTCAGCCAGAGAAGAATTTTTGGGCTCTTCAGGATCACCTCTTACTTGCGTCAAGCATTACGAGACCCCAGACTTGTATCTGCACCCTGATATGATGAGCCCCATTAGCATCTGTAGCTGAAAGGTCCAGGTTAATTAACATCCAGACATTGTACCCTATTGCTTGCCACTAGCCACTCTGATGCTGTAGTAGAATATACCACCAAAAAATTGGAGGAAAAATTATTTCATTTTTTTGCAAACCATCTTCGCTTTCTCACACAATGGGCTTATATCAGCACACATCTGCCTGCTAAGACATCGCTTCGGTGACTCATCCACTTCTAGAAGCTGACCCCAGACACCTAGGGAGCTATAACTTGCTTATTAACGTGCCCTTGAATGTGATAAAAACATAACTATTCTTTACTTCAAGCATTTGTGCAAGATGTCATCCCTCTCACGAGATGAAATCGCAAGTGCCAAGGCAGTTTATTTACCGTGTGCCATGAAGCAGACTTAGGTGGTCATAAGCATCAGTTTTCGAGGAACTGAGACAATTACAGCAGGGATATTAGGAAGGAAATGAGGGAAGAGTGGGCATCCCCATTGACTTCCTCTATTGTTTGGTGGGTCCAGCTTGTGACACATGAAAAATGATTATGTCATAGAACTAACAGAGGAGTTCTGTTATTACTCACTATCACAACTACCGCATGGGCAATCAGCCAGGTTTGTTTCCCCTCCCCCTTTACTTTTTCCAGGCTATCATAAAATCATAGAATCATAGAGTTGAAAGGGACCCTGAGGATCATCTAGTCCAACCCTCTGCAATACAGGAATACACAGTTGTCCCATATGGGGATCGAACCTGCAACCCTTGCTGTTATCAGCACCATGCTCTAAGCAACTGAGCTATCCAGCCTAGCTATGGTGGGCTAAAGCAGCTACAATAGCCAGCCTCTTCTTCGGGCACAACTGGCAGTACAGAAGAGTCTTGGGGGATTTTAGCATGCACGTTGCAAGGGGTTTGCCCCAAGCCAATTTATTGAAGTTCACTTGTGCAAGAAAAACAGCTGTCTGGAATACCAGTGGTTTGGTTTATTTTTATTTATCAGAGTTTATACTTCAGCCAAAAACAAGCCTCTAAGCAATTTACATACAAGAATCCAAGATATTCACTTAGAAAGAACTGATAAAATCAAATGTTTAAAAGAAGTTGGCGTAAGATTTGTCAAAACAGAAATAAAACAGTATTAAAACAAATCTACACGGCAAAGTTACACGTTAGAAATAAGCCTTAATGCAGACCCTTTTTTTGCCACAAACAATGCAGCGATGGACGGCTAGGAAATGAATTCTTTCACATCAGATTATTTCTGGGATGGATTATGTAACACTTGCCCATCTCCATCCATACAAAACTACACAGGCAAAGCAGCCCTTTATCCTACCGCCCTGTGCTCCAGCTGGCTTACGGTGGCTGATATCAAGGAAGATTTGCATCACTTTCAGAAAGAAAGGAAGGAAGCTTTTCTTGTTTATTCTTCTTGCTTTGGGACAAACCATCATCCCTGGCGCAATTGTTTTGACTGGTGTCCCTTGGAAGAATGCCAGACAGCAGCTTGAATACAACCCTGAGCTTCACTCACATGTCACCATCTAAAGGATACTGCTGCAGGCTTCCTTTATACAGAGGGATTATTTTCTTTTTCCTTTTAATACAGGGAGATTTTTTAAAAAAATAAAATCTTATTTTATTGCTTTGACAAAGGCTAGCACTGCTTTGACAGCTGCCGTGTCACATAAATGCTAAATGAGGAAACGTGAGACACAACACATGACAGCCTCATGTTTTTCTAGCGTCTGCTGAAGTACCCCATCCTAAAGAGGACTCCTTAAATTTTGGCCCAGGCTTGGTGTCAGGGACTGGACTGAGAAGGAATGATGGAGATCGCCCCCCTCCTCCTGAACCTTCCCGAGAAGAGGAGGACAGTATAGATTTAGAACAGTGGTTTGCAGAAGGTCATTGTTCAGAGGCTGCAGAGGGGAGAAGCTGGGAAATATACGGAGAGCGGCAGGAAGAAGCACCAGGGGAGAGACAGCTGACAAACTCAGTGTCTTTAGAAACCATTCCTGACCTCCTCTCCCAGGACCCAGTGTGCATTGAGAGTAGTAGAGCAGAAAGCTCAGAGGCAGAAAGCACAGATCAGTGCCAGCGTGGTGTAGTGGTTAAGAGTGGTAGTCTCGTAATCTGGGGAACCGGGTTCGCGTCTCCACTCCTCCACATGCAGCTGCTGGGTGACCTTGGGCCAGTCACATTTCTTTGAAGTCTCTCAGCCCCACTCACCTCACAGAGTGTTTGTTGTGGGGGAGGAAGGGAAAGGAGAATGTTAGCCGCTTTGAGACTCCTTAAAAGGGAGTGAAAGGCGGGATATCAAATCCAAACTCTTCTTCTTCTTCAGTCGACATAGGGATGATGTATAATAGCAGAGACAGAGGGGGTGGGACTTTACTCGGAGCAACGCCATTACCTAAGAGAGACGGCCTTTCTACATCTCTGTGAATATTGAATAAAAGTCTTGGTAAGAACTCGTCTTGTTTATCTACTTCTTGACTGCCACAGTGGGAGGGATCAGATTCCCTGAAGCCTAACACTTGGTAGCCAATCCCTGTAGCCAAAAATGATGACTGAACGCCCTTCAGCATTCTCTGAAAACCATTCTCAAAGCTCAGAGCCAGTGGCTTCTGATTTGATCCTGGAATGTCCCAATTTTCCCCACCGGTGCTGTGGTCATCAAACTTAGGGAGCAGGAGGAGCTGGTGCTCACCCTGTGTGGGGGATGCAGCTGTGAGGGAGCATCCCATTGCCTCTCCATGGCTGCCACTGCCAGCCTCCTCCCTCAAGGGGGCAGCTCATAGGGGCTGCTGGAGAGCAGGCGAGGAGGAGAGGCTATAGCCACCAAGGCGCAGTCCTGTGTGATGAACCGTCTCTGAGGGGCAGGCAGAGGGCAGGGAGCCCTCCCCCTGGAAAGGGGGAGCGGAGCGCACAAAGCCATGAATTTTTTTGATTTTACTTTTTAATAATATTTTATTAAGGTTTTCACAATGTAATACAAACAGAAAAAGAAAAAAGAAAAAAAACAATACCAAAGAAAAAATATAAAAAATAACAACAATTAAAAACAATTCCATCTTTCAAAACATATCTTGCCTTAGCTTGTTTCTTGGACTTCCCCACACCTCCCTCCTTTGTATTCCAATGCAATTGTTTGTTCAGCAAATCCTTTCCCTCTTTACCTTTACCTTAATTTTTATCTCAATATTTTAACTTTACCTTTCCCTCTGTTTAACATTCCATTTTCCCCTAATACTTCAAACCTTGTTGCTACAAACCCCTTAGCTTCAATCCAACATCATTCCATCATTCATTAATTTTACATTGTTTCTGAATTTTTTTGATTTTAATGCTTTGTGCATCCATGTCTAATCTTGCTCCTTTCTAAAATTTATTTATTGGCTTTTCTTTTTGTAAATCTGCCCCAAAATAAAATAAAATAAAAGCCGCCCTTCTTCTGATAGGAAATGCTCAGGGGGCGGGGAACGCACCCAAAAATGGGGGGTCAAGGAGGGTCAGTTGGAGGGGGAGTGAGCAATGCCCCTATTTTTGTCTTAGGAATGTTGGAGGCTATGTGATGGAAGAGACCCGCATGTCTTGCCTTGAGCTTCTTGAATAGAAGGCAGAATGTTAGTGTCAACAGATAAAGCCATTTAGCCTGGCTGCTGACACAGGCATTGCACTATCCTGCTCTTTAGTGCTAAACTGGAGCAAATGTGAGTCAGCTTTGCTCTGGACTGATATTTGCTCCGACTTAGCACTAAAGAGCGGATTTGCCAGCGGGAAACGGCGGGACAAGGACAAAAACACTCCAACTTGTGCCTCGAAAGTGTGGGGGCAAACGTAAAACTGCTCAGACCCAGGCTTTCTAAACTCTAAGAGGATATGACGGTGTTTCATTTTTGTGTCAAAGTCAAGGTTTCTCCCTATTTCCTATAAAGCAGGGAGGCAATTTAAAATGCTGTCTGAGGCGAGGGGCTGAATCTGCCCCTTTACCCTCTATCCTGCATTGTTCCTCCCCAGCAGTTCCTCTCCTGGTTGGCTGCAAACCTACACCGAGAGAAAAACAGCCAACGGTGGGTTGTTCTTGTGGGGGAAGCCTAAGCAGGGAAAGGGGTCAGGGTCCCACCCAAGCCATCAAGCCGTGCTTTTTTGAAATCGCCCCACTTGTTCTTTGTTGGAAGTGGACACACAGCCCATTGTGCTACCACAATGCCTAGTTTGTTGTTCCTCAGCGGAGGAATCTAAAGTGCCATTTTCAATCCAGCTCTTTTCATTTGATTCACAGCCCAAATTAGAACCCCCTGAATGTTAGCTGTTTTATTTATTTATTTAAACCCCTTGTCTATTTAACCCAAACACTTACAGCCTCTTTAAGGGTAATGCGTGTTTAGAGTTGAAAACAGTTTGTAAGTGTTTGTAACAATGCAACCTCAAACTTTTCCTATGACTCACCGCCAGAACATTGCAAAGGGGCAGGGAATGATGTCTGGAAAGTTTGTCCCTGAAAAAAACTCCACAACAGCCTAATGGAGGTTCAAAACGAATTGTGCCAATTAATTTACAAGAGGCGACACCCTCCCCCAAAATACTCAATGATAACCAATGCTGCGAGAACAACATGAAATAGAAGCAGAATAAGTGTTATTCAGGGTTGCTTAAGCATCCTTATACTTTCTTCACAACAACTTTCCCTCGCGTACTGCAAATTGCATTCTTTTTCAGAGAATTCAGTCTGAGCAGACTTTGGGCACAATCTATCTCCTTGCATGAAGGCAGCCTTACATGTATCATTCTTTTGAAGTGGCTATTTGAAGCTGTGGCGACAGGGATCGCCTTTCCCTACAAATGCAAACAGAAGCTTCAGAGGGATTTTTCTCAGGGTTGCAGCAGGGGAGAAAATGGTTAACTTTCTCCTTCATGCCTGGTACAGTCCCAGGAATGATCAGCTCCCCTCAATGGGTGCTATCTGCATCCCCCGCCTCCCCCATAAAGTGCATGTTAAATGCAAGGATGGCATTTAAAATTATGTAGGTAGCCGTGTTGGTCTGATGCAGTCGAAATATATATAAAAATAAAAAAAATTGTCCAGTAGCACCTTAGAGACCAACTAAGTTTGTTCTTGGTTTGTTTCTTGCATGCACACAAAAGTTTATACCAAGAACAAACTTAGTTGGTCTCTAAGGTGCTACTGGACAATATATATACAGTGGTACCTCGGGTTAAGTACTTAATTCGTTCCGGAGGTCCGTACTTAACCTGAAACTGTTCTTAACCTGCGGCGGGGTGAGCTCCCGTTGCTCAGTCCCTGCTCCTGCCCACCTAGCAGTTCGAAAGCACCCTTAAGTGCAAGTAGATAAATAGGTACCGCTTTATAGAGGGAAGGTAAACGGCGTTTCCGTGTGCTGCGCTGGTGCTGGCTTGCCAGAGCAGCTTCATCACGCTGGCCACGTGACCCGGAAGTGTCTCCGGACAGCGCTGGCCCCTGGCCTCTTAAGTGACATGGGCGCACAACCCTAGAGTCAGACACGACTGGCCCGTATGGGCAGGGGTACCTTTACCTTTTAAAAGGTCTCCAGCAGTGCTTTTTTTCTGTGGCTACGCAGGATTACGCATACCCCTAAACATTTTGTGAATCTCTGTACTTTTCTCCATTTACTGTATTTATTTTTTCCAATTTGAACTCTAAAATGGTGGTTTTCTTGAGTCAAACATTTTTTTTTTAAAAAGCAAAAAAGCACTGGTCTCCAGTCCTCAAGGAATTTTGCGTCATTTTTGTCTCTGCTGTTAATCTTGTCAGTTCTGCATACTTCATCATTTTCAAAAGCTATTCTTCCTTCGCTGGAACCTGGTAAAACTTTGGTTCCTATTGCGTGTGACTCTAAGGTGACTAAACTCTGGATAAAGCTGCCTGTCAATAAACATTTACAGCAATATATTGCACGGTTTTAGTGCGCTGGGTTTCATTCAAGCGCATTCCCTCTGACATTCCTGTCCAGTATAGATCCTGGGAAATAAATTAGCCTGCAATTAACTCTGGACGTTTTGGGATGTGAGCTCAGACCAGGTATCACAAATGCCGAATGCCACTTCAAAAGAAGGCACAATTAAACATCTACAAATACCTGGTGCTGAAGGAAAGAAGCTGTGCCGTTTCCAACTTGTTCCTCTTAAGTCTTTCTAACTGTACAACCAATGACAGATCAACAATGTTCTTTTGGAAAGATGCCATTTGCGACTCCATCAGCAGAGACTCTGCATCATGTTGCTGAGTGCAAGCCTGCGCTTCCAAGCTCTTTGATCAGCACCATTTGCTGTGCTGTAATTCATGCCAAGCGCCATCATTGCTAGCCATTAAGAATAAGTAAGGCTGCCAACTTTATATTTTCAAAAAAGAAACGCCAGAGCTCTGGATGGAGGCAGACAGATGGAGAAAGGGAATCCACTAATCTGGAGCCTAGGAAACAGAGCCAGGGCAGAACTCTGATGATGCTAAGCAGGTTAGTACACAGACAAGCCAGAATTTGCTAAGTAAGCAGGGCCGGCCCTACCCTGAGGCAGAGTCGGGCAGCTGATGCTGAGGGGCAAGGGGTCGACAGAGCGCTGTGTACCATGCAGCCTGCATTGTGTCCCCTAGGCTAGCTTTCTTCAGGTGCAGCAGATGTTGCTGTCCAGTTTTGCCAGCCTAGCAATGAGATTCATCTGCTAGCGTGGTCAACTTTTATTCATGGAATAAGGAGAAGCTTCCATTATGTCCTTTGCCTCAGGCAGCAAAATGCCTTGGGCCAGTTCTGCAAGTAAGGAGTGGAGTCTGATCGGCCTCAGATGGAGTCACCGTGGAACGTGTTTGTTCCTGACAGATCCTGGCATTACCTGGCTTTTCAGAACATGGCACTACAGTGGTACCTCGGGTTAAGAACTTAATTCGTTCTGGAGGTCCGTTCTTAATCAAAAGGGCACTTGAGCTGGTATCACACCCATGCATGTGTTGGTGCAAACTGGTTCCATTGCTGCTGCATGGCAGTATTTGTTTGAGTGGGTAGTAAGCAGGTATCCACTGGAGCATTGAGCAAGCAATGGTGATCATAGAATCTGAGAATTGTAGCGTTGGAAGGGTCCCCAAGGGTCATCGAGTCCAACCCCCTGCAATGCAGGAAACTCAGCTAAAACATCCATGAGTTGGGTGACTGAGCTGTGTGAACCCCCCAGTCTGCCTTGCACCCCTAAGCTGGCCTTCTGCTCTTAGGCACAGTGGGGAGCGCACCATGCTGCCAGCATTGAAGAAAGATCCAATTGCCAGTCTGGTTGGCTTCTGTGCATGGAACTTGGATGGAGCGCCATTTTGTCCTTTGCCTCAGGCAAGCCCTGCCTTCACATCCTTCCTGTTAAAACAGAAAGCATTTATTTTCCCCCAGCCAAGGTTCCTTCCCATTGGGAAGGGAGCATTGTAAATACGCGTCGTTTACATACTTAGCATTTGTAATGCTTTTGAAGCTTCAAGGAGCAATTAGGTAAATAAACTGCTGCTGCTGCTACAGGGAACAATTTGTTGTTGCTCAAAACTACCAGAACTCTTTCCAAGTTGGATGCTTTCCAGACTCCTTTTAATGAGATGTAGGACAGAAGCCCTGGAAAGGGGCCTCCCCATAGCAGTTCACCGTGGTTAAGGATTGGTGCTCCTGTGAGTAAATAAACCAGAAGCTGGTATGGTAGTTTTCAGATCTATATTAGAAAAATCGGGCGCCACCCCACTCTCTGCCTAGCTGCAGCAAAATTCCAAGGGGTTCCTGGCACTCGCCCACAGTCTGTGGTCCTTTGGAGAATTGACACATGGCAGAGACTGTTGCATCTTTAAGAAATATGGTTTATTGACCTATTTACACCTTCAGTCTGCATGGAGAGTCATTTCGAGAGGAGCTGTCCCCCACAGCAGTGCAGCCAGCCTTCAGCCAGCCTGCCCAAGATGGATCCCAGTCCTTCTTCCTCCTTTTTCTTCCCAGCAACCCCTGCTCATGTCTCTCTTTTCTTGTCACCTCACACCCAGTTACCCTGGCAACCTTCCAACCCCCCCCCCCTCTGTTCACACCTCAGAGCAAGGGGGAAGGACAGTTCTCTTGCATTGCCAATGACCCTCAATGGCCCTGTATTGTTTCTTAATGGCTCTAGCTTGATCCCTTACCTTTCCCACCCCGCCTTGGCCACAGTGATCCAGGCGACGGTCACCTCCAGGCTTGACAACTGCAATTTGCTCTATGCAGGGCTGCCCTTGAAGCTGTCCCAGAAACTCCAGGGGGTACAGAATGCTGCAGCGAGGCTCCTCACGGGGTCTCTGCCATGGGAGCATATTCACCCAGTGCTTTTCCAGCTGCACTGGCTCCCGGTAGAGTACAGGGTCAGATTTAAGGTGCTGGTTTTGACCTTTAAAGCCCTTCATGGCCTAGGACCCTCGTACCTACGGGACCGCCTCTCCCGGTCTGCCCCACGGAGAGCCTCAAGGTCCATAAATGGGAACACCCTAGTGGTCCCAGGCCCTAAGGAAGATAGATTAGCTTCAACCAGAGCCAGGGCCTTTTCAACACTGGCTCCGGCCTGGTAGAACGCTCTGCTTCATGAGACCAGGGCCCTGCAGGATCTGATTTCTTTCCACAGGGCCTGTAAGACAGAGTTGTTCTGCCTGGCCTTTGACTTAGAGCCAATTTGATTCCCTCCCCCTCTTTCTTTTTCCTTTCTCCTCCTGTAATGAGGCTGCATTTTAATATTTTAATGTTTCAATATTTTAATGTTGTATTTTAATCTTGTTTTTAAGTTGTATTCATTCAACTTGCTTTTATTATTGCTTGTTAGCCACCCTGAGCCTGGCCATGGCTGGGGAGGGTGGGGTATAAATAAAAATTATTATTATTATTATTATTATTAGCTTGGCCAGGTCGTTTTTTGCATAGGCTAGCCCAGGAATTCCCCTGCAACTTATATTTCTTCATTCACACCCAAAATAATCAAAATCCTACCATGTATTAATTTCCAGGGTTTAGGGGGGTCCACCTCCCAAATCTATACCAATATTTCTATCTATATGTACACGCACACGGACACATGGATGCTCACACAAAACTGTTGTGACGCATCCAAGGGAATGGGGGCAATTGGCAGACCCCCAGCTGGCTCCAGCCCACCAGTCAAACTCCAGTCCTCGGTTCTGCATCAAAACTGCGACTCAGACCTTCAGAAGCCTTTCAGAAGCTGAGCATGCAAGCCAGCAAAGATAACAAACTCTTTGCGACGGAAGGGCTGACAGAGGCATATGTAAAGCATACCGTATTTTTCGCCCTATAGGATGCACTTTTCCCCCTCCAAAAATGAAGGGGAAATGTGTGTGCGTCCTATGGGGCGAATACAGGCTTTCGCTGAAGCCTGGTGAGCGATAGGGGTCGGTGCGCACCGACCCCTCTCCCTCTCCAGGCTTCAGAAAGCTCTACGCAGCCCTAGGGAGCCCGGCGCGAAACCCCATGGACAAAGACAAGGAGACTCTTGAGAGTCCCATAGACTGCAAGTAGATCAAACCTATCCATTCTGAAGGAAATCAGTCCTGAGTGCTCACTGGAAGGACAGATCCTGAAGGTGAGGCTCCAATACTTTGGCCACCTCATGAGAAGAGAAGACTCCCTGGAAAAGACCCTGATGTTGGGAAAGATGGAGGGCACAAGGAGAAGGGGATGACAGAGGACGAGATGGTTGGACAGTGTTCTCGAAGCTACCAGCGTGAGTTTGACCAAACTGCGGGAGGCAGTGGAAGACAGGAATGCCTGGCGTGCTCTGGTCCATGGGGTCACGAAGAGTCGGACACGACTAAACGACTAACAACAACAATGGTATTAATCAACCCAAGGCCTGGTTGAAGAGGAACACTTTTGCCTGGCACCTAAAAATATATAATGAACATGCCAGATGAACCTCCCTGGGGAGAGCATTGCACAAACAGAGAGCCACTACAGATAAGGCCCGTTTTCATGTTGCCACTTTCCAGACCCTTGAAGAAGGGCCTCAAATGGCGAGCACAGAGTCTGGGACGGTTTATTGCCGTCCAGAGCCGTTAAAGGCTTTATAGGTCAAAGCCAGCACTTTGAAAGTGCTTTCTAGCTCACAGTGTTGGTAAACTTGTGCTCCTCCATATAAAACACTTCCACGTAGCAAAGTAGCATGTAAGGAAGGAATTAGCCTTCTCCGGGACAACGACATCTCTGCGTAAAGGAAATGTTTTTCTGTGCAGGAGCATTGAATCAATGGCGCTCTTCCCTGTAGTCTTAAGTGGTGCAGCCCAGACACAGGTAGAATCTCCAAACACATATACAAACACTGTGAAAATATGTTGAATTTGCCATAAGCTCACCATTGCCATCTAGTGTCACATTTGTAGAATGCACTTAAATTGCACATAAAATATTATATTTGCAGCTGTAAATCTGAGTCCTCAGCTTTACCTCAGTGACACCTGGGAGGGAAAGAAAGATACCTGGGCAGGCCAGGAGCGCACAAAGCCAGGAGCTGGAGCTTGCATGACATTCACAAACTGATTTGAAACAACCTCTCCAATCTTTGGCTCTGGGGTCAAATGCATTTATGCATTTTTAAACATGGCATATTATACTACTGTTTGAGCTAGGCAACACTTTTCCTTTCCCCTCACTAGTTGCAAGATTCCTCCTTTGAAAAACACCCCGAAATGTATGTCAGAACCACTCTATTGTGATGTGTATTTCAAAGCTATGCTTTTCAAAGGCAGTACCGCAATTTTGCCCTCATTTGCAAGGCTTCTATTGATGTGACGCTAGCAGTCACTTCTTGTTTTCGCCAAAATACCTCATCAAATTGAGGAATGATTCTATACAATATGAAACACTCTGCTAGCTTCTCCTTTCTGGCAATTTGTGGGTGGAATCTCTCTCCCCCCTCCCCCAGGTCACATACCAAGGTAATCTCAGAAAGGTTTTGCAATTTGTTGTCGTTTTATTTCTGGGCATTGGATAAGAATGTTCTAAATTATTGTGTGGACTTGCATTGCACATGGCCAAACTATAGTGTGGATCTTCAAGCATTTAGGTGATCTCTGGCTTATCTGCCCAAGTGCAAATCCAATTGTTGGGTTCAAATGCATGAGGGTGAAACTGCCTCAGCTCCACCAAACTATAGCTGTCTCAGCAATATATTGTTTGTGCTACAACAGCAATAGGCAATATGAGGCCCCCTAGGTGAACTACAACTCCCATCAGCTCCTGCCACAACGCGAATGGTCAGGGGTGATGGAAGTTGTAATCCACCAACATCTTGAAGGTATCACATTTGCTACCTGTCAGGTGGCAGGGGAACCAACCCCCACAGCAGGTTGCCAGGAGCAGATAAGACAAGGAAATGTCCTTATCATCTGCTTCTTATTCAATATTCACAGAGAGAGGCTTGGGAATGCAGCCTCTCAGAATAATGGCTTTGTCCCAGGTGAATCTCCACCCCCTACGTCTCTCCCACTTCCTCGTGAGTCATGGCGACGGGTGCTGAAAACTGCCCTCTGTCTTTGAGCTCTTTGCTCTCCTACTTCCAAGGCTCGCCAGGTTCTGGGAGAGGGGTCTGAAATGCTTTCTATAGACACTGCTTCCTTCAGCTGTCACCCCCCCAAGGTGCTTCTTCTTCCTCCTCCTCCTTGTCTCCCATTATTTCCCAGCTTTCCCCCTCATCTGCCTCTGAGCTGTGACCTCCCTCAACCCCCTGTTGTAATTCTGAATTGTCTTCTTCTCTGGAAGGGTCAGGCTGGGGAGGTGGTCTCCACCATTCCTGCTCTGCCCAGCCCCTAACACTACTCTGGTGCTTTAAGGTACAATGTGGAACAGCATGTCCTCAAAGTGTCCTGATTTTTCAGGGATAGTCCTGGAATTACACTGTTTCCACCCTCTACCTTTTCACTAGGATCCCTCTCAAGCAGACAAAGGCTGTGTCAAAGGGGTGGGCTCCTCTCCTGGGCCTGTCTGACCCATTGCTCAGCAACATGCGAGACTCTCCTCGAGCTGCATGTCAGGTGGGGAGGAGATCCAGCAGGAATTGGACTGTCCTGCTGCTGTGTAGCAGGGTCAACCTCCGACTCCCCTCTGTCAGACTGTGCTCACACTGACATGCTCAGCCTCCAGCCCTGTCCTGGAATGGCCTGTTGTCAGACTTTGGGGAATAGGCTTTCTCTCCCTTGGCAGTAAATAGGCAGATCAATTGAAAGGAAAGTCTTACAGTTAGTTTCTTTAATAAACACAGCAAGAGACAAAAGAACATATCTCTCTAGAATGGCAGTGCTCCCAATTAAGGCTTACCCCCCTCCGTCCCTATTAATCTACGTCACTCCTACGTTGGGTAATCTGTGCTTGTACATCTGCGCTTTCTGTTCTAATGCTCTCTGAGCTCTCCTCGTCCTTGGGGATGGGGGGGGGGATGCTGTCCAGAGACTGTGAATGTGTTAACCCTCTCCCTTCCAGTGTTTCTTCTTCTAGCTGTTTCCCATCCAGTATTTCCCAGCTTCTGCCTTCTGAACTATGCACCTCTGCAAACCACTGTTCTAAATCTATACTGCTCCTGGGAAGATTCAGGGTCAGGGGGAGGGGGGGGCGGTGGCACCCACCATTCCTCCTTAGTGCAGTCCTCCTCCTCATGGCCCCTGACATCTGCTTCTCCCGATCCCCTTGATCACTCAAATCTCTGGCTTCTAGCACCTCCCAGCTCATTCCCTTCCCCAAACTACTCCCCAGTGTCTACCACCACAATCCAGGGTCTAAGCCTTCTGTGTCCTCCCTGGGGGGCCCTTGTGTGGGTTGCTCCCTCCACTCTTCCTCATCCAGCCAGTCCCAGGCCGGCTATCTGTTGCAGCACTGTTACCCATTGCTAAATTCGGACGTCACCCTTCAGGTCCTAGGTAGAAACTAGCCCTTGGATTATAAAGGCGACCTACTAGTTCTTATCCTCAATGCGAGTCCCGGTTTCTCTTGCCATCTATGAACCAGTTTAGTAGAAAATTTAATATCTCTTTTCCCAACTTCCATACTGCAGGGATAATAAAACCACTGTTCGGCTAATGTGTGGCCCTCCAGATATTCCTGGCTCCCATCATCTTTGACCATTGGCCACACTGCCTGGGGTTGATGAGAGTTGGAGTGAGGGATCAGGGAGAAATGTGATTCAGATCACATTTAAAGGCGAACTGATCTAACCCACGTTTCCCAAAACAATATGCAAAACAAACTAAACACAGCCATCCTTTGAAATCTGCACCACTTTGAATTTTGCAATGCAGTTTCCCACCCAAGTAATGCGTATAAGATTGCATACACTTAAGTGTGCATAAAAATGTATACATGAGTGAAAATAGCATACAGAAATGCATTATATTGATGCAGAAATGTGGAGAACAGAATTTAAAAATCTAGAAACTGAGAAACCAGAACAGATTCCTTCATCCTTTGGAGTCCAGTAGCATCAGAGGGTCACAGGATAGTCACTGCACAGAGATGCGCTGCTTAAGTAAAGTTCCTTTCGTCATAAGCACCAGTCTACCATCTGCATCACTTATAGAAAGTGCAGCAGCATGTGATGGAAATTTCCATCACATGTGGTGGACTTGCGTAGAAGTGAAAAGGTTTTGGGGACTTATTTATGATGAACTAAAAAAAATCTTGAAATATACCTTCCCCCAAAAACCCGAAGCCTTCCTGTTGGGAATGGTCGGAGAGGAGATCAAAAAAGAAGACCAAACAATGTTCCAATACGCAACAGTAGCAGCCAGGATATTGCTAGCGCAAAACTGGAAAACCCCTAATATTCCAATGGTTAGAGAATGGCAAATTAAACTATTCGAGTATATAGAATTAGCAAAGATGACACAAAAAAATCAGGCATCAAAAAAGTGAAAAATTTATTAACGATTGGAATAAATTCATAGCATACATCACAGTAGGTGTAACATAAAGCCTGTGATGTATAGATAGAAGGTGAAAAATGACATCGCAGAAAGGTAGTGTGGTTACATAGCCCAAAACTGAGATGAAGGGAAGTCAATCAATGTGATGTTATGAACTGATGCTGGTTTGTTTTTGATATGTTCCTTTCTTTTTTTCTCACTTTCTCTCTCTCTCTCTCTCTCTCTCTTTTTTTTTGCTTTTACTGTTCGTTTGTGTGTTTTTGTTTTTTCATTCTGTATGGTTTTGTCCTAAAAAAGAACTTAATAAAAAGAATTAAAAAAAGAAAGAAAGAAAGAAAGAAAGAAAGAAAGAAAGAAAGTGCAGCAGCAAATATCACACAACGCATTAGGGACTTGCTGTGCATGGAGCATTTCCTTCCCTTGCGACCTTGAGCTGCAGTGCAGACCTGGCCTTGGGTCAGCCAACCTCTTCTTTTTCATTAAAGCCAAGCGACCGCTTTCCTTCAGCTTGGCTTGGATGATGAGAAGCAAAGGAGCGGAACCCTCAAGCTCCAGCACTTTCATCCTCTACCCATTAGCACATCTTCATTTGCTTTAGCTGAATGGCTTGCTGACAAAACACCAGACCATTAAATATGCAGGCCCATCTTCTCTTGCGCCAGAGAGATTAATAAGACTTTTCAGTAATCTGCACATTTCTGATTTGTGTAGACTGCGGCTTCACCGAACAATTTAACTGTGTTATTCGGAGATGTCACATATAATAATGTCCGCAGATGTGCGATGATGGGAAAAGGTGAAAAAAGAAAGAAGGGGCGGGGGAGGAAACAGAACTAGTGGAACATCAGAGATAATTTCAAGCTCAATCGGAGCTTTGACCTAACTCCATTTTCCTACATGAAGGTGTTTTCTGATCTGCATGCTGAAACGTATCTTAAATACCACCACATTGCAGCATAATTTGGGAACATCTGAGCACGTCGGATACTTCTTTTGAGCACTGAACTTTACCACAAAATATGCAGTCGAGTGCGTTGCATTTGGGCAAAATCGCAGGGGGTCAGCAATTCACTAACTATTGTATTGCTTCTGACCAGTGATGGCTGGTGGTCATATAACTGCTGACTGACGGTTGTTGTTTAGTCGTTTAGTCGTGTCCAACTCTTCGTGACCCCATGGACCAGAGCACGCCAGGCACTCCTGTCTTCCACTGCCTCCCGCAGTTTGGTCAAACTCATGTTCGTAGCTTTGAGAACACTGTCCAACCATCTCGTCCTTTGTTGTCCCCTTCACCTTGTGCCCTCAATCTTTCCCAACATCAGGGTCTTTTCCAGGGAGTCTTCTCTTCTCATGAGGTGGCCAAAGTATTGGAGCCTCAGCTTCACAATCTGTCCTTCCAGTGAGCACTCAGGGCTGGTTTCCTTCAGAATGGAGAGGTTTGATCTTCCTGCAGTCCATGGGACTCTCAAGAGTCTCCTCCAACACCATAATTCAAAAGCATCAATTCTTTGGCGATTAGCCTTCTTTTATGGTCCTGCTCTCACTTCCATACATCACTACTGGGAAAACCATGGCTTTAACTATACGGACCTTTGTTGGCAAGGTGATGTCTCTGCTTTTTAAGATGCTGTCTAGGTTTGTCATTGCTCTTCTCCTAAGAAGCAGGCGTCTTTTAATTTCGTGACTGCTGCTGCCCTTATTGATATCAAGAGGCTTCATCTGTACCAGAAGCTTACAGATTTTATATAATGAGGTAGTAAGCAGAGGTGGTAGACTTCTGGACCAAACCACTTCACAGTTCTCTTACAAGGCTCATATAGTTATGGGGTGGGTTTGAATTCTGTTTGCCTTTAAAGTCAACTTTATCACATCCCCCAAAACAACATGACACCCAAAATACAGGTATCCTTTGAAATTTGCAGTTATCTGAATTATGTGGTGCATTTCTCCAAGCAAACACTAGTTACAAAAAATGCATATTTTATTAAGAAGTTGATCATTCCTGTAGTCCTCTCTGGAGTCAAGAATGGCCCTGACAACAGAACTCTTTCTCATTTGTGTTGAGCAACCTGCAGGGAACAGAGGTGGTGGCAGCTGGAAGCTGTTGTTGAATGCTGGCTGGCACGGGGATTTCATTTTTCTTAAACATGCCTCTTTTATTAATTTCGGTTATTAATGAAACCCCCACTGGTACCGGGTGCTCTAGAAACAGAAGCGACAAAAGCATTAACAAATGGGGGGCGGGGAGAGATTACAGAAATTATTTGCATTGCTTTCGCTTCCTTACGCTTCCACCAGCCTACATGCTGGCAGCTTTTTCTTCCAAGTGAGTAGTACTTTAAAACCAAAGGAATTGAATCAATGAGGTTTTAAAGAAGCTCTTCAGCAGCTCTTCAGAATGAAAGTGGTCCCCCCTTTTCTGCTGAACAAATAAACTGCAGTGGGATGTGAAGCTGGATTTGAAGCAGCATCAGGAGCCAGACCAAAGAGACCTGATTTGCTGTCCTGTATTTTGGCAGGAGACTACCTTGGGATACTTAAGGATTTTCTTTTAATTGGGAAGTAATCTCTTTTCACTCACTGGTTTGACAGGATCCATCACTTTGCAATTGTGCATTGCATTACCGACTATTTGGTGCTGCGGCACATTGAAGGACACTCCAGGTGTATCTGAGTGGGGTGGAAAGGATTTCATTTTATTTTTCATGCAGCACTGTAGAGAGTTGGCCAGTGTCAAGTGTAAAGGTGCAGGGTCCCACTGTAAGAGGGATCCCTGGGTGGGATTTTATTTTTATTTGTTTTATTTATTAAATTCATATAACGCCCTTCATCTGAAGATCACGGGAGATTCGCAACAAAAATAAAAAATGAAGACAACAAATACATATTAAAACAAAAGCAAAAGAAACCAATAACCCTCCTCCTCCCAAAGACACAGCCCTCCAGTCCCATAACATCTAAATGTTCCACTTGGTTGTTGCTGGTTGTTGCACTAATCCTGGTCACATTTCTTCTGCTTCTTCCTTGTAGGCACACCTACGGCAGTGGCACAGCATGGTTTGCCAGCACCCCGGGGCCGTGTGGAGCTGGGTAGGAGGGAGGGAAATGGTCAAAGTACACATGCACATTCAACTGCCTAATGGTTTCCGCATCGCCCAGGATATCATAGCCACAGAGATAACAAAAGAAGAGTCGTTCCATTGATTGGAGAGGTCACTCCTGGGTTAGCGTTGAGATGCTGTTTTCAGTGGAACCCAGTGTCAGGGACTGGGGAGAGGGGAATGGTGGAGACCGCCTTCCCAGTCTGACCCTTCCAGAGAAGAAGGAGACAGTTCAGAATTACAACAGGGGTTTGAGGGAGATCACAGCTCAGAGGCAGATGAGGGGGAAAGCTGGGAAATAATGGGAGAGGAGGAGGAAGATGTGCCAGGGGGATGACAGTTGACAAACACAGTGTCTTTAGAAAGCATTCCAGACCCCCCTCTCCCAGAACCCGGCGAGCCTTGAGCAGAGAGCTCAGAGACAGAGCGCACCTGTAGTGTCAACGCATGAAGGGAGAGAGGGAGGGGGTGGAGACCATTTGGGGCAACACCAGTATTCAAAGAGGCTTCATTTCCAAGCCTCTCTCTGTGACTATTGGAAAAAAGCAGTTGGTAAGAACCTTTCCTTGTCTTATCCGTTCCTGGTGACCTGCCGTGGGGGTTGGTTCCCCTGCCACCTGCCAGATAGCAAATGTGATACCCTCAAGATGTTGGTGGGTTACAACTTCCATCACCCCTGACCATTCGCGTTGTGGCAGGAGCTGATGGGAGTTGTAGTTCACCTAGGGGGCCTCATATTGCCTATTGCTGTTGTAGCATAAACAATATATTGCTGAGACAGCCATAGTTTGGTGGAGCTGAGGCAGTTGCACCCTCATGCAGCTGTACCTCATGCAGGAACAGAAGCATGCAGCTGTACTGAGGAAGCACTGGGTATTCAAATTTTGTGCCCCCTAACTACCCTCCCCACGCTATGCCACTGCCTGTGATGGCCTGGGATTCGGACTCGGAGGCTGAACTTGAGGAATCCCAGCCTTCACAGGATTCCCCGCCTCCAGAACCAGCTGAGCCGGGGCTGGGGCTTGAGCCTGAAGGGTCCTCACCTGTGCTGGATCCTCAGGTGAAGGCACCAGCTGAGTCTGCTCTGGCTCCTGAGGTGATGGAGGACCCGTTGCCTGCAGGTGCTCCACTCTCAGCCCCGTCAGGGGAAGGTGAGGTTGCCTCTGGGTCCGGTAACCCCCCAGCCTCTCCTGAGGTGCAGAGGCTCAGGGCAGAGAGGCAGAGGGAACTAAGTTCTCACAGGAGGAGTGCTCGCCTCCAGGCCAAGAGAGGCGAGTCACCTGTGGACTGGAGCCGCCCTATGCCTCGGGGCAGATAAAAGCCAGCCAGCCCCAGTCCCAAGTTGCAGGAGCAACATAGTTGGTTGCCAGTTCCTGCCTGCACCCTCTCCTGCTTTTCTGCCAGAGCTCCTGACCTCACTCGACTCCCCGCCTTTGACCCCGCTTCAGCTTTGACAGACTGCCTCCATACTGTATCCTTGACCTTGGACTGGACTCGGACCTCACCTCACAGTTAACCCACGGGACCAGAACACTGCCTTATAGAGAGACACCCTTGGATTCAGTAGTGCTGAATCCAATGAGGCCCTCCTGCTGCTCCCAGATTTCTTGCTCCAACCTTTATCTGCATCGGTGGGAGTACACACAGTTCCTTCTTGCTTTGTAATAGAACGTTTTGCATTTTCTCTAATTCCGCAGACTAATAAATTCTCCCCAATCAATTAGCCCGCATCTTTGTCTGAGAACTCAATGCACTTGCACTTGGAAAACAGCTTTAAAATATTGACAATTCTTCCTTTAGTTTTGTGAAATTAAATTATACCAGCATTTGCTAAACCAAGAGGATATTTGCAAAAAAACCTGCACACATTAATAAATGAATGAGCTCTCAGAAGAAACATGAAAGCGGGGGTGGGGAGGGGATAATGCGATTGTAAATAGACAATGCCGTCATTTTCCTGCAAGGAGGGGAAATCATTTCGCATTCCTTTGAATCCTTTCACTCAAAACCATCTGTCTTTAGCTTTGTTGTGGAAATATGCTTGGGCACTGCAGGAGGAGAAAGAGTTAATATTTGCAGATAACACGTAAAGTATCGGAAAGTTAAATTGGGTTAATTGAATGTGGACCACAAAAAATAATAATAAATGTAACACAAATGCAGGGGGAAGAGAAAGCAGGCCTTCTTAGTTGGGGAAGGAGGTGTTTGCATGTGGTAGCCCAAGGTCAAATTAACTACGCTCTGCCATTCAGAGCATCTGTTCTTTCAAGAGAAAGGCAATGTCCCAGTAGACACATATGTTTCTGTTGCTGCCTTGTAGGCTGTGAGGGCCAAGCTAGCTGCTGCAAAGGAAACACAGTGTTCCAGCCTAAACATTTCCTTAGAAATGCAGTTTTGTGTGTGTTGCAGGGCGTGGTGAGGGGTGCAGGAGAACATTTTTTGGAAGAGGATTAATGGGTGGGAGAGAGTAGTTAACCCATTTTCCTCCTACCCATGCTCTTGTGCCAATGTCCTCACAGTCTTTTTCTTTTTGGAAATACTTTTTATTTGATTTTACAAGTGTAAGGTTATAACAATACCAAGCACATATCCATATACAGTGGTACCTCGAGTTACAGACGCTTCAGGTTACAGACTCCGCTAACCCAGAAATAGTACATTAGGTTAAGAACTTTACCTCAGGATGAGAACAGAAATCACATGACGGTAGCGATTTCTAGGCTCTGTGGTTTAACCCACAGCGCCACCTGTGTCCCTTGTATTATGCATCTTAAAGGTAAAGGTAAAGGTGCCAGTCTTGACAGACTCTAGGGTTGTGCGCCCATCTCACTCAAGAGGCCGGGGGCCAGCGCTGTCCGGAGACACTTCCGGGTCACGTGGCCAGCGTGACATCACTGCTCTGGCGAGCCAGAGCCGCACACGGAAACGCCGTTTACCTTCCCGCTAGTAAGCGGTCCCTATTTATCTACTTGCACCCGGGGGTGCTTTTGAACTGCTAGGTTGGCAGGCGCTGGGACCGAACAAGGGGAGCGCACCCCGCCACAGGGATTCGAACCGCCGACCTTTCAATCGGCAAGCCCTAGGCGCTGAGGCTTTTACCCACAGCGCCACCTGCGTCCCATATTATGCATCTTAGGTGTGCACTTAAAGGAACTTACATCTTCACCTAAAAACTGTTTGAAGTGGATATTTTAAAACACACACACACACACACACACACACACACACACACACGAATCACAATTCTCCTAATATAAACTTGAGTGTGGTGTTCACAACCCGGTGTAATCTTAGCACCAAGTTTAATCTGTCCTCTCCCACAGGAATCTTATAAACTGTGTTCCTTCTTATCTCAGGCAGGCAAATCTTTCCTTCTTTAGGAACAGCAGATACACAATCCAGGTACACATTACTTAATTCAACAGGCATCTCATGCAGGCATTGTTATGATTGCTGAGACTGAATTGGCAGTCACGACTCCTGGCTCCATTATGCAAGAATAGGGGAGAAACATTCATAATTCATGGAGGTCATACTTTTCATGGGAGCTCAGGAAAATTATTAGAATTTTTTTTACAAAGGGCTAGACGTCCGGCTATGGAAGTCTGAGGTCAAATGTGGTAGTCTGTATCATTTCAGACTACAGGAGAAGGATGTGGAGGGGAACTGCTTACGTATCGCCAAAAAGGGGGAAAGCATTAACAAAAAAAGGACCAGATAAAGGACGCAAATTTGCATAGAATCACATTTAGCAACAACGGTTACAATTTCAATAAAATATAGTACATCTCACCATAGTGGGGAAGACTGCGAGCCGCTGACCTGCATGGCATTAAAGTTTTAACTGTCATTAAGGTTTTGTTTTATAATTGTGAACTTGAGGGCAGATTGTCTCAGTACTGATATTTCGAAGCCACTCTGACTATCAGTCTTTTGGGCAGTGTATAAATTAGGGCTGATTTGGGCAGAAATGCAGTTTGGCTGACTTGGCTGGGTGGCCCCGGAGCAAATCTAGGCTGTCAGAGGGTGGGGCGTTGGGAAGGTGAAATATACTCAGAGTCGCAAAGTGATTTCATGCTCTTTATTCAGCTCATAGTGGTGAGGAGGAATGAATGAAAGTCCCCTCAAAGTATCTGCTTTATATACATTATTTACACAATGGGCTGCACATGATTGGCTAATTCTGGAATTCTACTGTAAGCCAATGAGGTTGTGGATTCACTTATATCTGGAGCATGATTGGGTGGTTTCTGCCAACCAATCATACTGCTGCATTGTTCTAGGACCAATCAGACTGCTGCATTCTGAATCCTATTGTTCTAGGACCAATCAGACTGCTGCAATTTGGATCCTATTGTTCTAGGACCAATCAGACTGCTGCATTTTGGATCCTATTCAACTCAGTACATAACAGAAGGAAAAAGGAGTTTAAGCTGCATGTGCCTGATCCCTGCAGACACAGTCAAACTGAGCAGAAGCACGCCCTCTGCTCGCCAGAGGATTCCCTCCTGCTGGTTGTAGGGCTGCAGTCCTGTATAGGGAAGTTTTTGGTTTTTTTTAATGTTTCATGCTTTATTGTGTTTTATATATGTTGGAAGCCATCCAGAGTGGCCGGGACAGCCCAATCAGATGGGTGGGGTATAAATAGCATAGTAAGAAGAAGAAGAAGGAGGAGGAGGAGGAGGAGGAGGAGGAGGAGGAGGAGGAGGAGCGGGTGGCACTGTGGGTTAAACCACACAGCCTAGGACTTGCCGATCAGAAGGTCAGCGGTTCGAATCCCCGTGACGGGGTGAGCTCCCGTTGCTCGGTCCCTGCTCCTGCCAACCTAGCAGTTTGAAAGCATGTCAAAGTGCAAGTAGATAAATAGGTACCACTCTGGTGGGAAAGTAAACGGCGTTTCCGTGCACTGCTCTGGTTCGCCAGAAGCGGCTTAGTTATGCTGGCCACAGGAACCGCAAGCTGTACACCGGCTCCCTCGGCCAGTAAAGCGAGATGAGCGCCGCAACCCCAGAGTCGGTCACGACTGGACCTAATGGTCAGGGGTCCCCTTTACCAATAATAATAATAATAATAATAATAATAATAATAATAATAATGGAATAGGATGTCCCTATTTTCATCAGATATGTGTTGGAGGGTATGCTATTTTGAAAATGCGTTGTTCCTTTAACTTCTTCCCTTTTTATTCAAGGTTAGGGCAACTGGTGCGACTGACTTTCTGCCATTCTTTGTATCCTGCTATGAGAGGGAAGGCAGATGCGCTGGGATGACTGACATTTCAGATGAAAAGATAATCACAGAGATCTTAATTCAGAAGCCATGTTGTGGAAGGGGGTTGGGGGAGACACTCTGCTCAAATAAGTACATTAATAAGGGAGAGGGGTTGAGGGCATATGAAATGTTGCATCAAGGCTAATTGTTTCCGGGCAAGCCATTGTTATTCTGTTTAACATTTAAAAAACAAAACACTTAGTCACACCAAAGTCTATTAGGAACTAGAACTGAAGAACTGGATGCATTGGGAATCCTGCTAAGACTATATTGAAAAAGACTTTCCCACTTTGTTGAATAAATATCAGGAAGGGACAGCATAGATCAGGATCACAAAATAATCCCATTTGAAGGTCAATCCGATGTTCTATTTAGCTTCTGTACACTGTCCTTTGATCTCTTATTTAAATGTACATTCCACATGTCCTCCAAAGAATTCAAGACAATGTACATGGCTCTGTCATCTGCCCATGTTATCTGCATAACAACCCCAAGAGGTAGGTTAGGCTGAGGGACAGTATGTAAGGAAATGTCACCCAGGAAGCTTCATGGCGGACTGGGAATTTCAACCTGATTGCTACACCACACAGGCTTTGCTATTGTTGAAAGGAAAAGAAAAATCACAGTTATTCAATGCGTTTTAAGTGCTCCTGTCAAATCTATATACCGTATTGGCCTGAATATAAGCCTCACCTTTCCCCCCCAAAATTCTGACCGTGAAAAGTTAAAGTGCGGCTTCAATTCGCGACGTTACAAAAATGGGCTTTTACTATATTGCTGCTGACACTGACATATGGTAAAATGGAACGGGTGTGAGTGCCTGCAGAATTTTAAGGGAGCGGCTTATATTCGGGTATTGTCTACCCCCCCAAATTTTTTTAAAGGTGCAGCTTATATGCAGGTGTGGCTTATATTCGGGCCAATACGGTAGGAACACTGATCTAAAGTCTTTGAATGATTGTGCTTATGTAGACAAGGGAGAGACATGTTTTATTGCAGCTGGGGCAGCTGAAGGCATCTGGTTGTGCTGCTGCAGATGCACTATGACGTTTCTTCTATCTATACTCCTCCCAGCAATTATCGCTGTGGATACACAACCTGACTGTCTCCAGGCACTGCAACCATCTGCAAGGGATTCCCACATAGCAGGGTTAATGTTGCAGGCCTTCATGTCATGTCTGCAGGCAACTTTGTAATGCAGTTGGTTTGCTAACAGGCCTAGTTTCCCATAGGGCATGTCCTTGGGGTTCCTGCCCTCTTCCATTCTGTGTACATGACCAAGCCAGCATAGATGTCGCTGAGACAGAAGTGCATAGATGCTACATATCTTCCTGCTGCAGCGGTACCTATTTATCTATTTGCACTGGTGTGCTTTCGAACTGCTAGATTGGCAGGAACTGGGACAGAGCAATGTCCAGGGTTCCTTTAACTTTTTACCTTTACATGCCACATACACGCAACAAAAGGGGTATTGGGGTAACCCCAAGGTTTGCAGAAATGTGCAAAATAATTTTGCCACCCCCCTGAAACAGCCAAATGAGGGCTGGGCATGCTCAGTGTCTACGGAATGCTGGATAATTTTTGAGAAAGGAAAAAGTGAAAAGGGGAAAGCTGGCAATGGAGGACAGAGGAAGAGACACTGACATAAGATGGGTAGAGGGAGTCATATAATTGTCTGAATAGGTAATCTAAGGTTTCAATGTAGGCAGGACTGGGAAGGAAGGAAGGAAGGAAGGAGGGAAGAAAGGAGAGTGAAATTCTCAGGATATTGAATTTTTCATTTAGTCACTCATTTATTCTTTTGCCGTCTGTGTTCTTCTGAGATTGGCGTACAAGCAGTCCTGCCACAGCTGTTCATCTGAATGCATTGGCAATGACTGAATAATTGGTGATTGCAGTCATGAACAGAGAGGCCTCAAATGCGAATCAAAACGCGTTGTAAGCAGGCGAAGGGCGTCCATTTGAAAGGCTGAAGGACATTTTGCACATTTTGACACCTGAGGTGTATATTTCTTAGGACCACCCTGTTTTTGTGATTGCTTGTTGCTTTAAACTATTCTCTGCATTCCAGTTTAATTGGTGTCTCCACCCCCATCGTTCTGCCTGGACACTGAGGTCCAGCGCCAAGGTCCTTCTGGCAGTTCCCTCACTGCGAGAAGCGAAGATACAGGGAACCAGGCAGAGGGCCTTCTCGGTAGTGGCACCCGCCCTGTGCAATGCCCTCCCATCAGATGTCAAAGGAAAAAACAACTACCAGACTTTTAGGAGACATCTGAAGGCAGCCTTGTTTAGGGAAGCTTTTAATATCTGAAGGACTATTGTATTTTAATATTTTGTTGGAAGCCACCCAGAGTGGCTGGGGAAACCCAACCAGATGGGTGGGGTATAAATAATAAATTGTTGTTGTTGTTGTTGAAACCCACCCTTGGACCTTGGAGTGAAGGGCTGGCAACAAACAAACAAACAAACAAACAAACAAACAAAGCGATGGCAAAAATGAAAGTACTCATACAACAGGGCTTACTCCAGGCTTGAGGGCAAAGTTCTGTTGTGACCCCCATTTTCGTTTCCTCCCTGCCCTCCAGCTGTGGGCTTACTGAATGGCAAAAGCCAATGATTACAAGACACCAATGAATATTTCCCACAATGCCCTGGTGTGCCTGACATAATGTGACTCTGAGACCCCGTGGGAAATTTAAACATTGGCCTTCAGTGATAGTGATGCTGGGCCTGACATTCCACAGATGCCAGGGGTAAAGATATTGAGCATGGTCTGACTTAAATAGGAAGTGGGCATGAAGAAAGCCCCTGACTCATATGAGCTTTCCATGCATTTTAAATCAAAATGCTGTATTTTTGGACCCATGAAACTTTAGCACATCAAAGATCCCTCTGGGCAGCTAATTGTCGGCTTGAATGCTAAGTTAATATGTGTATGGCCCAGAGTTCATTGTAAATATATTTAAAGGGTGACTACATACAATTCTTCCTTTACAAATCAAGCCCTGGTATGCATAATACAAATATATGCAAACACAACTTTTTCTACACTGGTTGACACTTCAGATCATTGGTCTTTGTCTCCCTCACACCTTGTTGCCCAGTTTAGACAAGTGTTTTGAACTTGTCACATCTAACATCATAATGACAGGAGATGGACAGATGGGCTGTCCTATTCACCTGTCAAAGTTGGCCCACAGGACAGAACTTCTTGCACATCTGTTGATGCACAGGGGTTGCTGTGTTGCTTTCTGGAGTGATTTGCAATCACATATGTTTGTTTGTTATACTCAGCTTTAATAACTTAAGGCAATGGGGCTTCATGTTTCAAGCTGAAATGAACTCACAGAGGAGTTCATTCATATTTGAAAACATTCCGAACTTTGCAAGGCATGAATGATACTTGTAAAAATGAATAAATTAACAGATTTTATTTTTTTTGAATTGAGAAAGGGTTGTGTGTTGTTCTTTGGTTGTGGCCATTTAGATACAAACCTGAGTGAACTATATGTCTTGACAGTGAGGAACTGAGGTCCAAAAGAAAAAAGAGATTTTCGCTTGTGCACTTGGGGTAGTCTCATGGTACAATCAGAATAAATTTAAAAAGAGCTCCAGATCACAGTATTCTACCTTGGGAGGAAATGGTATTTTCCTCCCTAGAAAGCTGCAGTGGTTTGATTCCTTCTCTTCCTCTCTTGGTGGAATGAGTAGAAATGTTGAAATGTCATACAAGAATGAAGATATGTTCTTCAAGCAGCTTGGCTGCCTCTTTAAATTTTCATCGGTGAATTTACGCATGCATGAATCCATCTGTCTAGGACTTTATAACTTGGCCTAGAGTTAGCACGCAATAGGTTCACTTCAGTGGAAAAGTGAGCATGTAGTCTACAACCCTAAATGGTGTGAATCATCATGGTTTTGTTGCAAACTAACCATTGAGGATCCGAAGGAAATCTGTCCTAGTCATGGATGTGAAAATGTGATTATGCGCAGTGTGTTGATCAGTTTTGCTAACTCTGGCATGAAACATAAAAAGTCTAAAAGTCACAACCGTCAGATCCATAGCTGGCTGCCCAGCCATACTAGGCAGATATAAGCCCCTCATCACAGGCAGCTGATTATTTGTTGTTGTTTAGTCATTTAGTCGTGTCCGACTCTTCATGACCCCCTGGACCAGAGCACGCCAGGCACCATATAAAGACACTTGTTGTTGTTTAGTCGTTCAGTCGTGTCCGACTCTTCGTGACCCCATGGACCAGAGCACGCCAGACACTCCTGTCTTCCACTGCCACCCGCAGTTTGGTCAGATTCATGTTTGTAGCTTCGAGAACACTGTCTAACCATCTCGTCCTCTGCCGTCCCCTTCTCCTTGTGCCCTCCATCTTTCCCAACATCAGGGTCTTATCCAGGGAGTCTTCTCTTCTCATGAGGTGCCCAAAGTATTGGATCCTCAGCTTCATGATCTGTCCTTCCAGTGAGCACTCAGGGCTGATTTCCTTCAGAATGGATAGGTTTGATCTTCTTGCAGTCCATGGGACTCTCAAGAGTCTCCTCCAGCACCAGAATTCAAAAGCATCAATTCTTCGGTGATCAGCCTTCTTTATGGTCCAGCTCTCACTTCCATACATCACTACTGGGAAAACCATAGCTTTAACTATATGGACCTTTGTTGGCAAGGTGATGTCTCTGCTTTTTAAGGTGCTGTCTAGGTTTGTCATTGCTTTTCTCCCAAGAAGCAGGCGTCTTTTAATTTCATGGCTGCTGTCACCATCTGCAGTGAACATGGAGCCCAAGAAAGTGAAATCTCTCACTGCCTCCATTTCTTCCCCTTCTATTTGCCAGGAGGTGATGGGACCAGTGGCCATGATCTTCGTTTTTTTGATGTTGAGCTTCAGACCATATTTTGAGCTCTCCTCTTTCACCCTCATTAAAGGGTTCTTTAATTCCTCCTCACTTTCTGCCATCAATGTTGTGTCATCTGTATATCTGAGGTTGTTGATATTTCTTCCGGCAATCTTAATTCCGGCTAGGGATTCATCCAGCTCAGCCTTTCGCATGATGAATTCTGCATATAAGTTAAATAAGCAGGGAGACAATATACTCCTTTCCCAATTTTGAACCAATCAGCTGTTCCATATCCAGTTCTAACTGTAGCTTCTTGTCCCACATAGAGATTTCTCAGGAGACAGATGAGATGATCAGGCACTCCCATTTCTTTAAGAACTTGCCATAGTTTGCTGTGGTCAACACAGTCAAAGGCTTTTGCATAGTCAATGAAGCAGAAGTAGATGTCTTTCTGGAACTCTCTAGCTTTCTCCATAATCCAGTGCATGTTTGCAATTTGGTCTCTGGTTCCTCTGCCTCCTCTAAATCCAGCTTGCACGTCTGGGAGTTCTTGGTCCACATGAGGATTACAAAGCTTAATAAATGCAATCAAACATTTATTTGCTGAACATTGGACCACAACTTTTCCCTTTTCTTGCGAGGAATCCTTTTCAGAATAAGGGAATTGCCCTTTAAAAAAGGGAAACGTTGACAGCTATGCATTGGACAGGACGATGTATTGTCATGTGCATGGTCCTCTTGCAAATTCTGTGTTTGAAAGACCTAGGACTGCAGCTGGCATATATTTTCAGATCCATAGAGAAGCAGCATCATGCTTTTCTCAGGAGTGCCTTCATTTCTAGATCACCCCCTGCTGAGAAAGCTTTGTTTCCTCGTTTAATCTGCCCACCACCCCATTAACTCAAGTTAAATCTAATTATAGTGGCATTTTACTTCCATAATTAACTTTGAAAGCATAGCTGATTGCTGAAATGAGTAACTTGCAGTGCCAAATAGGGGAGTGTTAGAGCCCACCCAATGACACAAATAAATACATGTTTGACTAATGGAACTTTTGCCAATATAGTCCTTGAAGGGGGAAAAAAACCCTGCTGGAAGGTCTTTTTCATCTATGACTGACTATCTTTGTGAGAGGAAAAAAGCTAGAAAGAAAATCCAAAGAATGAGACGGATGTAAAGGTGGTTCATTTATTTCCATTAAAGCATTTCTCTACATTTCTATATCATTTTGCGTGCAATGTTGGATTTTTTAATATGAATGGCATTTATCAGGTCGCCCCCCCCCCAAAACTATGCCACTGGCACCCAGATAATATTGCCCTTGACATACTTTCAACAAGTACCCATTTCCTAATAGTATCAATTTCTGCATATTCCATAAGTTTTTGTATCCATTCTTCCTTTACTGGGACTTATGTTTCTTTCCATTTTGAGGCAAGTAACATTCTTGCTGCTGTAGTAGCGTACATAAATAAATTTCTATACAATTTAGGTAGTTTTGTCCCTATAATTACCAAAAGAAAAGCTTCTGGGTTTTTTTTTTTAATAAAAGTTAATTTTAACATCCTTTTCAATTCATTATATATAATTGGAAATGATATATAATGGCTTACACTCTTTATAAAAGATTTGAGAAGTGAGGTTATTATCCCTCTACTACTATCCATACCAGATTGCTCAACCATTGCTACTGTGTTCTTTCTTTGAGTAGATCAAGATGATCAGGTAACAGCAAAAAGTACAAGGGGCAGTTAGAATAAGATCTATTATTTGATTATTGAGGTAAACCTCCAAAATGTATTTTGTGTAGTTAAGTTTATACCTCCGTCTTCAGTACATTTTATTTTATTTTATTGCGATGGCTAGTGGCTGATTCTTCTGATCTTCTCAGGAAGAACACAGAAGACACATACCATATGAGTTTTCCTCCAATAAAAAATATTTATAAGTATATATTACATGCATTCCTGACAATACCAGGAAAAACTGGAAGCTGCAACATCTTTTTAAAGCAGGCTCTCAGTGCAATCCTATTTTCCATTTATCCTAGGTAGACAGGAAACTTAGCCCTTATACACCAGCAAACAGCACACCGTCAATGTAACTGGACCATGGGATAAGAATAGCCACCCATCCCGCTGTGATTTCAACAGGGCATGCAAAACTATTGTGATTTAGTGGACACTATTACTTACAGTCAAACCTTGTTACTTGAACAGAATTTGTTCCGGAAGCCTGTTTGGCTTCCGAAATGTTCAACAACTGAGGCACTGCTTCTGATTGGTTGCAAGAGCTTTTTGCACTCAAGCAGAAGTCGCATTGGAAGTTCAGATTCTGAAAATTGTTCGAAAACCAGAGCATTTACTTCTGGGTTCGGTGTTCAGGAGCCGAAACGTTCAAAAACAGAGCCTTTCGAGAACTGAGGGGCTTGACTGTCCTTCCTTCCTTCCTTCCTTCCTTCCTTCCTTCCTTCCTTCCTTCCCTTTCCCCAGACTGGGACTCAAGGCAGCTTACAGATAAAAGAGAAACAGCTAAAAACATAGAGAAGATACTCGTGAAAAGTTATTAAACACAAATAAAATTAAAACAATATCTTAAAAGATCTAGTAAAAATACAACAAAACAACAGGAACAGAATGCTCTGGAGTCCTTTGGTTGGTCCTTATTACTGAAAATGAAATAAATAAATTTAAATCCCAGGCGAAATATGAACTCCTTGGAATAAGGCAATTCGTGGCTTCTCTTACCCATTGGGGAAATGGAGTGCATGAGCTCTGCTGAAATTAAGGAAGGCTGTGCAAGGAGAGAGTATCATAGAATATCATAGAATCATAGAGTTGGAAGAGACCACAAGGGCCATCGAGTCCAACCCCCTGCCAAGCAGGAAACACCATCAGAGCACTCCTGACATATGGTTGTCAAGCCTCTGCTTAAAGACCTCCAAAGAAGGAGACTCCACCACACTCCTTGGCAGCAAATTCCACTGTCAAACAGCTCTTACTGTCAGGAAGTTCTTCCTAATGTTTAGGTGGAATCTTCCTTCTTGTAGTTTGGATCCATTGCTCCGTGTCCGCTTCTCTGGAGTATCGTCAGGACTCATGCCAATAACATGCTAAGGGACGTTGCTTCCATTAGAAAACATGTATGTACTTCTTGCTAGAAATTCCTGGGACCAGCTTGTCTGACAAACTGGCAACAGCCAGTACCTCCCCATTTTCTACAGAAGCTTTCCATACAGAGTCATGCTGCTTTGTTACTGGCAATGTTCTTTTTAACAGCTGTTTCTTCTGGTGCAAATTATCTTAGATCCTGCTCCCAGTTTACACAGCAACGCTTAAATAATCACCAGCTGCATTTTTATTTCCGGAGTGTCATTCATCCATCTGCACAGAAGACAAAACAACTGCTTTACGACCTTTGGAAGAAGAAAGGTTGTGCTCAGCCTATAAATAAGAAGGGGGATGTGGAGGGGACATGGGGCTGCTCCCCCATTCACAGAAAATGACTTGTTTACACAGTGAGGCTACCCTGAGATGATGCTCCATTAAGTCAGCACAATTACTGCTTTGTCTATGTGTTAAAAGGGTTAATTGCAGTGAGCCCATAATGAGGGCAAAGACTGAAAGAATTAGAGACTGCTGAGTTGCCTCTGTTTTATCTCAAGGTCGAGTATTTAGAAAAACCTCGGTGTGACTGATATCTCAAGGCATGGTGAGTGAGGCAGAATTCAGAATTTATTGCCTGCATGCAAAGACACACAGCCAAGGTATGGGATCGTGTCTTGGAGATTATTTTGCAATCTTCTGTTTGAAGAAGAGATTGGATTTGATATCCTGCTTTATCTCTACCCAAAGGAGTCTCAAAGCAGCTAATAATCTCCTTTCCCTTCTTCCCCCACAACAAACACTCTGTGAGGTGAGTGGGGCTGAGAGACTTCAGAGAAGGTCACCCAGCAGCTGCATGTGGAGGAGCAGGGAATCGAATCCAGTTCACCAGATTACGAGTCCACCGCTCTTAACCACTACACCACACTGGCTCTGGGTACCATTTAGTGCAGACACCATCTGTGGGGTTATTCCTCTGGGAGCTCTATATTTCTGGCTTACTCCCTGATTCTATTGCCACAATGTCATGTGACTGACAGGGAAATGTGGGGTCTCCACAGGCCAGGAAAGGGTTGGAGGTTTGGAATGCAATTGACTTCCTGTTCACAGAAAGTAACACAGCGGGGATCTCCCTGGCTCGGCTCTTTCAGCGTGAGATGTTGTTGGAAACTGACCTCTGGCCCCGTCTTTCTCCTCTAGCCTCTCACTCTGGAGCCCTCCCCAGCTGATGGAGACTGTGACATGGGGCTGAGCTCCTCCTCTGGGCCAGGCTGACCTGGCAAAGTGTGTTCTTCTTCATGGAGAGCACGTGTTGCGGTGGGGGCCGCCAGGACACTCCAAAGTTGTGGGGCGGGCTAATTGATCGTTGGCCACTGATGCGACTGGGCTTCCCTTGTGGTTGGGAAGAAGTTAATGTTGCCATTTGTTGATTGACAGCCAGAAATGCTAAAACTCCCTGCACGAGGCGTAGAGCTTCCTTTTTTCGCCCCGTGCATCAGATTGCCCGTCCCCCCCCCTCCCTAGAATTAGGGTTGTTCGCTTTGACCTTGCTATGCCTGTCATGGGGTCGTCTGCTCTTGGGGCAGGGGCCTGGTAGGATTTTTGTTCATCTGGCTGATTGGCTGGGGCCATTTGGTTTTTGCCTACTGTGTAGCAAATCGTCACAACTTGTAAGGTTGCGGTTAGGCATTGGTTTATGGTTTGGTTAGTTGAAGGGCATGGATTGGCTGTGCCTGCCCCTCTAATACTGCTGCTGCAAAAGATTCCTTTAAAGGAATACAGGGGCTCACTATTGCTTTTGTCCACCCTGTCAAGGGGCTAGGGCCACACAAGAGCCCCTGGTTGCATTTGGGGAGGGCTGAGAGCAGGTTCCCTGCTCCGTCGCTACCCCCAAGTGTATTCCCCTTTTCTGACTTTCGCAGGCGTGCGGAATGTCAGTCTGTCCCCCACTGGGGGGCAGATAGTCGCAACCAATGCCTAAACAACCACTCAGATTTTTGTATTTAGTAAAGTTGTGGCCAAAATTATGCAAAAAACCTTAAACAAAATTTCTGTGTGATGTGTGAGTTATTTGGGGTGGCCCTGGGGACCTCGACACGCAACATGCAGGACTCTCCTGGAGTGGGGTGTGAGAGGAGGACAGCCAGCAGGACTGAGACTGTCCTGCTGAACAATTTGTAGATTGAGAAAAACTGTGGAGAACAGATTTAAAATTTACAGACTGAAAGAAAATTATATGAAAATGATGTTTAGATTGTATATAACTCCAGTACAGATTGCAAGAATGTATAAAACTGGGTCAAATGTATGCTGGAAGTGTAAAGAAAAAGAAGGGACATTTTATCACATGTGGTGGGATTGTAGAGAAATTTAAAAAAATTTGGGAAATGATATATAATGAGTTGAAGAAAATGTTTAAATTAACATTTGTTAAAAAAACCAGAGGCATTTTTGTTAGGGATTGTAGGAAAAGACCTGCCAAGGAAAATAAAGAATTTATTTATGTATGCGACAACAGCAGCAAGAGTCTTAATAGCACAAGGATGGGAGAATGAGGAAACCCCGACAAAAGAACAGTGGCAAGAGAAATTGATGGATTATGCAGAACTGGCGAAATTGACATACAAACTGTGAGATAAGGACAACTGTGACTTTAAAGAAGAATGGGAGCTTTTTACAAACTACTTTAAAAAAACAGCAAAATGAATTGGACTCCTTGGCAGGTTTTGAATAAACATACACAAATTTATTGACTGTTAATATAATAGATAAATAATTCAAGGATTTTTATAATTTTACAATAAGCAGAGAATAACATATGTTAAAAAATCAGAGAGAGGAACTGAGGGAAGTCTTGGGGGGGGAGGGTTCTTTTTTTGGGAGGGGGAATGATGAAGTTAATATGTTATGATAATTTGTTTCATTATTAATAAAATTATTATTTTTTAAAAAGATACTGTCCTGCTGAGGGATGACAGGTGTACACTCTGATTCATAGAATCATAGAGTTGGAAGAGACCACAAGGGCCATCGAGTCCAACCCCCTGCCAAGCAGGAAACACCATCAGAGCCCTCCTGACATATGGTTGTCAATCCTCTGCTTAAAGACCTCCAAAGAAGGAGACTCCACCACACTCCTTGGCAGCAAATTCCACTGTCGAACAGCTCTTACTGTCAGGAAGTTCTTCCTAATGTTTAATGTTCCTCTCTGTCTGCGCTCACACTGAGACACTCAACCTCCAGCCCTGTCCTGGAAGGGCCTTCTTCTTCTGATCCCCCCCTTGATCACTCCAACTTCCTGTTTCAAGCAACTCCCAGCTCATCCCTTCCCTGGTCTTCTCCCCAGGGTCCCACCACCAGGACCCAGGGTCTAAGTCAGTAGTTCTCAACCTGTGGGTCCCCAGATGTTGTTGGACTACAACTCCCACCATCCCTGAGCTCTGGCCTTGCTAGTTAGGGGTGATGGGAGTTGTAGTTCAACAACATCTGGGGACCCACAGGTTGTCTTCCGGGGGGGTGTGGGTGGGTGGGTGTTCCTGAGCAGGAGGCTCCCACCACTCCTCCTCATCATCCAGCCAGTCCCTGACACACAGCTATTATAAAGAATGACATGACCATCTGCTTGTGTTGATAACACAATGTGTTGCTAGCATGTATGGAGGTCTCTGCTGGACCAGACCAATAATCCATTTCGTCCTGAACCATCTGGCCAGTGAGGTGTCTCCTGGTCACGCATAAACAGAACATGATGGCAATCACCCTCCCCCATTATTATATCCAGATTTACTATTAGGTATGAAAAAGCCACAATGTTAAAATTTACAATTATTATTTTTTTGCAATCTCCTTTCCTGTCTCTTCACCACCCCTGCTGAAATATGAAGATGGCACCTGTTTTCTTTCTTACTGGGGACTTCACAGCCTCCCCAAAATGAAACTCTGTCAACTTCTAAAAAGAGAAGCATATGGTTGTCTTTTCCAGAGGCAATGGAAGCTTTATTTCACTGTCCCTGTAGATTTTGTTATGTGAGGATTTCTTCGATATGCATCTTTCCAGCGCGAAACCAAAAGCTGGATAGCTGCCAATTGCAGAACTGGCAATGCATATCAAAATCTGAATTATGCATCTGCAGGATATGGCCCCTGAGAGAAACATGCTCACTGTGGTTGAGTTCTCCCTTCACAGAATAAATCTCCAGTCAGTAGCATCAGCGAGTCCCAGATGGATGAAAATTCAGCAACTGGTTGACAAGAAAAAACTCCTTGCCAACATATTAGCACCTTCACCACCTCTTTTGCAGCTAGCCTGTTCCATAATCTCTTCCAACTGTGGCTTGCTGATTTAATGTGGCTCTCTTCATTGGCTATCATCCCTTCTCCAGAGACCCTGATTGGTTTAGCTTTTATCACAAGGTCAAAGGCACGAGGACTCCCCCAATTAATGCCCCCTTCTGCCTTGAAAAACACGAATCCCATGTAAACACAATCGAGCGATTTGTCTAATTTTGTGCAGATTCCCAGGGCAAAACTAGTAATGAAGTTACTTTGTGTTTAGTTGTACACAGCAGCTGGTACCTTGGCAAGGCTCCCTCTAATCTTTCTTTGGCTTCTTTGCCGCTTCTCAAAAGGGTAAAGGAAAATCTTCTGTCAGGAAAGGAGGGTGCGGATAGATCAGGGTGTGTGCATTTGCTGGCAAGTACTTTTGTGTAGCTTCGTTCTCTGAATGCAAAGCTCTTTTAATTAGAGATGCTCTTAAGATTGTGAGGGGGGAGAGGATGTGATTCATTAGATAAACAAATCCCTCTAACCATTTGTTAACTTAAAATGGATGGTTGTGGTGTGACATTTCTCTCTCTTCAGCCTTAAAGAAGCTGCTTCTGCCTTTCTTACAGGTGGGGAAATAGAGGGTTTTGTTGAAAGAGGTTTGATTGCATTAATAAATGCAGGTATTTGCCAAGTTGTGCCAAGTTTTAGGTCGATTCTTGCTGTGGTCTAGTAGTGAGGTAGGAGAGGTGGGAGGGAAATCACATCTGGCAACTAGTGTTCTCCTTTGGTTTCATACAGTACATGGGTAAGCTAAAGGTCATGACTGACTCTGGGGTTGTGGCGCTCATCTCGCTTTTTTGGCCGAGGGAGCCGGCGTACAGCTTCCGGGTCATGTGGCAAGCATGACTAAGCCGCTTCTGGCAAACCAGAGCAGCGCACAGAAACACCGTTTATCTTCCTGCCGGAGCAGTACCTATTCATCTACTTGCGCTTTGACGTGCTTTCGAACTGCTAGGTTGGCAGGAGCAGGGACCGAGCAACGGGAGCTCACCCCGTTGCGGGGATTCGAACCACCGACCTTCTCATCGGCAAGCCCTAGGCTCTGTAGTTTAATCCACAGCCCCACCCGCATCCCACAGTACATGGGTAGATGAGTCTAAAAAGCCCGAGACCAGCCACAATGTAACACAAGCATTATCAACTACATATCTGATTTGTGGCCCTTATGAGAGAAACTGCATTACAAAATTTGGAAAAATTGACATTTTGAAGGATGGCTGTGTTTCAATTCTCAGCTTGTTTTGGAAACTATGAATTTGGCAGATTTGCCTTTGAATGTGAACTGAATCAAATCCCTCTTCCCATCCTTTTGAAGCAATATAAGATGCTTCTCAGGTCAGTTAGATGCTAAGCATTTTTACAACTGCAGTCACAAGTGTCTGCTTATCTTTGCGAGGGAGGAGGATGGGGAGGAACCAGAACAACTTGGCCACACCTCCACGATCTCATTGGCCACATCCTTGTGACCAATGCGACCATCCTTCTAGCAAACCTGCCAGGCCCAGTGGCATCAGCAGGCACTGATACCAAGGTGTTTCAAGCTAGGTGGGCTCTACATCTGAGGAGCAGTTAAGATCACCCTTTAACCTCTCCAGTGTTCAATGTCCATTTCCCAAAACATGGTGGTGGGAGTGAGTACGAAGGAACAGAAACAGGAGGAGATTCATTTTTTTCTTTCCAGATCAGATTGGGTGGCACTGATCTTCTGTTGAAGCCAAAGTTCTCATGATCCCTTCAATTCCTGGAGGAGAACCATGAAGCAGTGACCCTGAATATCCCCTGAAAGCCACCAAATTATGATGATGCTGCCCATATGACTAGGTTACCCCAGTCACTGGGCGGCTTCCAACAAATTAAAACATTATAAAAAGATCATAGTCCAGTTCTCAGGAGAAAGGTGCTCTGATTTATCGATGATGGAGTTTAAGCCCCGTTTTAATCCAGTGCAGCAAATCAATAATTGTCTATGAAAAGCTTTAGCAAGAGAGGAAGGGTCAGAGGTCTGACTGGCAATCAAATTGATTGCTGGCACTGAGGCCGCAGCAATTTGATGATCCTGAAAAAGGGGAAGAAAAGAAGAATCCGTAAAAAAAACCTTGATGCTTTGTTGTGAAGGCCAGCATTAGAGGATGACTGATTAGCAGGCAGAAGGTAAAACTAACCTTTCCTGAAAGACCTGAGTCTTGCACCTGAAAGGTCTTGGAAGACGCTTCTGGGGCTGCATTGAGAGAGATAGCAGGTTGCTGTGTGTCAATGGCACTGCGGCATTTCTCCCGGATGAAGCTCCGTCTTGTCAGAGAGCCCATCACAAAAAGCAGGAATGAAATGAAAAAGTTTTAGACAGAGGCCTCTCCCAGACCTGCCTGGAACTGCTGGAGATTGAACTGGACCTTTGGCAAGCAAACAGATACTCGACCCTGGACTGAAATTGAATGATTCGGTTTCACCTGAAACAATAACATAGCAGAATCTCATATCTATCTATATCTATCTTCAGTGGTACCTCGGGCTACATATGCTTCAGGTTACATACGCTTCAGGTTACAGACTCCGCTAACCCAGAAATAGTGCTTTAGGTTAAGAACTTTGCTTCAGGATGAGAACTGAAATCGTGCTGTGGCGGCGCAGCAGCAGGAGGCCCCATTAGCTAAAGTGGTGTGTCAGGCTAAGAACAGTTTCAGGTTAAGTACGGACCTCCGAAACGAATTAAGTACTTAATCCAGGTACCACTGTATATCTATTTATCTATCTATATATCTATATGTGTATCTCTCTATGTGTGTGTTTCTGTTTTGCAATCACTCTCTATACAGTATCTTGGAACAATTTAACACTAACAATTAAAACAATTAAAACAATTTCAAACATTAATACAGTGGTACCTCGGGTTAAGTACTTAATTTGTTCCAGAGGTCACTTTAGCTAATGGGGCCTCCTGCTGCTGCCACGCCGCCGGAGCACGATTTCTGTTCTCATCCTGAAGCAAAGTTCTTAACCTGAAGCACTATTTCTGGGTTAGCGGAGTCTGTAACCTGAAGCGTATGTAACCTGAGGTACCACTGTACTAATTTTAAATACAATGTAGATCCAAACTGGGATAATAAAATGACCTGCCTTGTGGAGAGGAGGTGGACTGTCAAAAGACAGTGATATGCAATTTTTTTGCCTTTTTTAATTTTCCAAATTTTATGCAAATTGGTATCCTCTTTCATTGTATTTTCTTGGCGATGCAAATCCTCTTGTTGGCAATGCAGAACTGCACAGGGTTGGAGTCAGAAATTGACATGGCCAGGTACCTGCTGAGCCCACACTCCAGCAGGATGTAAACTCCTTTTTGAGCATTCCCTTAACTCCAAGGAAGTGACCTCACACAGTGCCCTCTCTAGTCATCAGGAACTCTGTGAGTCTTAACCCTTTCACATCCTTATTTAGCAAACATGCTGGGTTATCTTGACTGCAAATTCCCACAGAAAGGATCTGTAGAGCTAGGGAAGTACACCCATGTCTCGTGGACTCCCAGAATGCAGTAACTGCACCCCCCCCCCCCAATCACCTTGGAGTCTCTTAGGTTGGCTGAGGAGGAAGACTCCTCCACCATTTGGGGCAGGGACAAAGATACATTCTCCTATAATATTCGACTGTCAAGTTTGCCATGTTCCGCATCCATCCACACAAAGAGGGAAAGGAGCTGCAAATGGATACATACCAGGTCAGCATGCAGCTGCCATTTAAGCAGGCTCTTATGTGGCTGGGATGGATATCAGAAAACAGATTTTCCAGTGAAAAGAAGGAAGCCTGCAGTGAGGACCCTTTAATGAGGAGCCTGAGACAATTCAGCAAAAACAAATCGATTAAATCAGAGATACAATGGGTATTTCTTTACAGGAGCCTGCCACATGCAGCTTCCATTGATTTGTGAGGACTCAGCATCACTGGGAGAGAAATACAGCAATAATCTAGTTTGTGGGGGTTTAGCTTTCAGTCTCCCACCAGCTAGAAACACCTGCAAAAAAATTCTGGCAGGTTCAGCTGCAGAAAGGCTGATGCTTGGCGCCATTACACTAAGAACATAAGAAGAATGTAAGATGGATGCTTTAGTTGGACTAGATGACCCTAGTCTATGATTCTTATCATCCTTGGGATGGGGACCATTCAGGAAGCCGCAAGGGCCTACTGGGAGCCCCCGGACATCACAATATTTATCTGTGCAGCCTACAAGAACAGCCTGTAAGGCATAGCGTCCAACATTTCTCCGATGAAAATAGGGACATCCTATTCCATAATAATGAGGGACGCGGGTGGTGCTGTGGTCTAAAACACAGAGCCTAGGTCTTGCTGATCAGAAGGTTGGCGGTTCGAATCCCCGCGGTGGGGTGAGCTCCCGTTGTTCGGTCCCTGCTCCTGCCCACCTAGCAGTTCGAAAGCACGTCAAAGTGCAAGTAGATAAATAGGTACCACTCCGGTGGGAAGGTAAATGGTATTTCCGTGCACTGCTCTGGTTTGCCAGAAACAGCTTAGTCATGCTGGCCACATGACCCGGAAGTTGTCTGTGGACAAACGCCGGCTCCCTCGGCCTATAGAGTGAGATGAGCACAACAACCCCAGAGTTGTTCATGACTGGACCTAACAGTCAGGGGTACCTTTATTCCATAATAATAACAAAAGCCTTTAAGGAGGAATTCAACATGGCACTACGACAATCATTCCATCACGGGAAGCTTCTGAGAGTTCTCCTGACCCCACAAAACCAATTTTAGGGGCAGGAGAGGGGTTGGGAAGCCCTACTGTGCTAGCAGAAGTCCTTATGCAGGTTTCTGCTGGCAGAAACCACACCAGCTCTTGCATTAAGACTCACAATCTAGGTTACATTTTAGACTGAAACCTCCTTGTGTCAATGGCCTGTCTTTTCTTACAGTGTAAAACTTACTGTGCCTTCACAGTAAAATACATAAATGCATAATATAGCATAATATAGCAGCAGCTGTCAAAAGTTCTTGAAGACCCTAAACTTCTGGATAGTTTAAATACCTAAAGCTAGATATTAACAACCTGAGAATGAAACTCTGAATACAATCCAGCAGAAACGGCACTTCTGAGACCTGTTGAAATTAATAGGCAGAGTTAGTCCCATGATTCCTTTCTTTTATTAAGTGACTTTTAAAAACTACATTTCAGGGCACCCTGCTGACTTAATGTGGGTGTACCAATGTATATATGAGCATCAGATTAAAGCCTACATTGCACTGGGCTAAAATGAGCAGTGACAATTCCTCAATTGTTGTTGTTTAGTCATGTAGTCGTGTCCAACTCTTCATGACCCCCTGGACCAGAGCACGCCAGGCTCTCCTGTCTTCCACTGCCTCCCGCAGTTTGGTCAAACTCATGCTGGTAGCTTTGAGAACACTGTCCCACCACCTCGTCCTCGGTCGTCCCCTTCTCCTTGTGCCCTCCATCTTTCCCAACATCAGGGTCTTTTTCCAGAGAGTCTTCTCTTCTCATGTGGCCAAAGTTTTGGAGCCTCAGCTTCAGGATCTGTCCTTCCAGTGAGCACTCAGGGCTGATTTTCTTCAGAATGGATAGGTTTGATCTTCTTGCAGTCCATGGGACTCTCAAGAGTTTCCTCCAGTATCATAATTCAAAAGCATCAATTCTTCAGCGATCAGCCTTCTTGATGGTCCAGCTCTCACTTCCACACATCACTATACATAATTTTTAAAAGCTGATTGAAATAAGAATGTCTTATGAGTTCTTTGGAGCAAAGAAGAATGGCAACTTAAGGTGACAGAATGTCCACAACTTGCAGACTTGCCACACAGAATAAGAGAACAAGAAGAACATACGTTTAAAGAAGATTGGAAAGCATTTATTAAATATATGGGAAATAATTGTGTCCAGCTGAAAAGGCTGGCAGCATTAAGATAAATTCAACAATGTAAATAAGTTTTGATGAATGCAATAAAAATGGAATTCTGAATGGTAAGGTTTTTGTAAAATATGCAGGGATTTTTGGTATGTAAGATGAACCATGGAAAGAGAAGGGAAGTCATGGACATCTTAAGGATGTAAAAGGAGTATTTTAAATTGTAAAACAGAAAATTGAATAAAAATTACACACACACACACACACACACACACACACACACACTGTATACAGTCGTACCTTGGAAGTCTAACAGAATCCGTTCCAGAAGTCTGTTTGACTTCCAAAATGTTTGGAATCTCCTGCAGGAAGCTCCTGCAACCAGTCATAAGCAGTTGAAGCCCCATCAGGTGTTCGGCTTCCAAAAATAGTTCACAAACCAGAACATTCACTTCTGGGTTTGGGGCATTTGGGAGCCAAAACGTTTGAGAACTAAGCTGTTCTAAAACCAAGCTAAGTATAGGGAAGTTTTTAAAATGTTTAATGTTTTATTATGGTTTTATATATGTAGGAAGCTGCCCAGAGTGGCTGGGGTCACGCACTCAGATGGGTGGGGTATAAATTACAAAATTTAAATTATTATTTTCATCGGAGAAATGTTGGAGGATATCCTTGTACCAGTAAAGGCTGATGATGCGTCCAATATTTAATGGCTTTTCCTATGCCCCCCCTGACACAACCCCCCTGCTAGTTCATGGCTCTCCTCTTGCACTTTGCCTGCTAAGCTGCTGCCCCCCCCCCATTGTGCCTGAAGGACATATTAATCTTACCTCCTTGTCCTGACCTGAGATAGCCCTACAAAAGTGGCACAAAGCACCTTCCTATTATGCATATTCAGATCCAATCATTTTAATGCTCCCTTGTCATAAAGAAAAGCCAATTTCTTTTCTAAAGAGCTATTACACAGCAATTCGGAGAAGAAGCTTTTTCAGGCGCTGCAAAAGTACCCGGCAGGGTGGCTTCACATCCCTGCTGCAGTTTCCCTCTCCCTGCTCCTTCATGCATTTTACGGTCTTGGAGAGGCTGAACGCAGCATAAGAACTGCATCTTTAGAGCGGCTCCTGGGTTGTGTATGCAATGAGGAAATGCATGGAGGTGTTTGGGAGAGAAGTGATTTGATTAGCTTGCTTATTGCTGAGGGACTAATCCTTACCCTACAACATCTATCCGTATTTGTGTTAGCAACATGTATGGTGGGGTTTGTTTGTTTTTTTACATTTTAAATAAAAAAGTAATATTTATAGAGTACAACCCCGGGGATGCCTACTGTCTACAGAGGTGTAATTATTTCTGAGATGCCTATTTTGCTATGCTGAAGCACGGCTTGCTTTTTCATTTCTTTGGTGCAGTGTGATCTATCCTAGTTTAGACGGAAGCACATTGGGGTGATGTATTTATTTTGAGATGTGCCACGCACTTTGGGGAAGGGCTGTGATTCAGTGGCAGAACATCGGCTTGCATGCAGAAGGTCCCCAACACCTCCAGCGTAGGGCTGGGAATGTCCTTAATCTGAATTCCTGGAGAGATGTGAGCATTGTACTAGGTGGACCAATGGTCAGACTCCAGTTCTTTTTGGACTACAATTCCCATCATCCCTGACCACTGGTCCTGCTAGCCAGGGATGATGGGAGTTGTAGTCCAAAAACAGATGGAGACCCAAGTTTGGAAAACTCTGATTTAGGCCATGCCCTTCAATGCTAATACCAATGATAATATCAACAGTTTAAAAAATAAAATAAAATAAATAGAATAAAAGCAGTGTCAGAAGGATTCTTATGGGCTGTTGGGACCCAGGTAGGTAGGTAAAACATTGGAGGGCCAGTTAGGTAAAAGGTAAGGATAAAGGACCCCTGGATGGTTAAGTCCAGTTAAAGGTGACTATGGGGTTGTGGCGCTCATCTAGCTTTCAGGCTGAGGGACCCGGCGTTTGTCCACATACAGCTTTCTGGGTCATGTGGCTAGCATGACTAAACCACTTCTACCACAAAAGGGACACCATGACGAGTGCCAGAATGCACGGAAACAGGGTTTACCTTCTCACCACAGTGGTACCTATTTATCTACTTGCACTGGCTTGCTTTCGAACTGCCAGGAGCTGGGACAGAGCACTGGGAATTCACCCTGTTGTGGGGATTCAAACCACTGACCTGCTGATCGGCAAGCCCAAGGGGTGACGCAGCCGGGGACTCCCCCGTGCAGAGGGGAGAGCTCGTAATGAGCCCGCAAAAAGGAAACGGCTTTGGTGGGCAGGCGCTCAGGGGCCGTAAGAGATTGCTTTTTCAAAATTGCCTGGGGGGCAATTTGAAACCGGGGGCTGCAAGTGGCCCCTGGGCTAGACTTTGGACATGCCTGGTCTAGCAGATTCGGAATGAAATGTCTCAACTACAGTTGTTTTAAATTACTTTCTTTTGACCCCAAGTGCTCAGAAAAATCTGTCAAAATCTTTCAACAAATGTAACTTTTAGTTAAGCCCATGATAACAGTTTAATCAAAGCTGCCCAGAGTTGCTGGGGCAACCCAGTCAGATGAGTGGGATATAATAGTAATAGCAATAATAATTTATTATTTATACCCCACCTGTCTGGCTGGCTTTCCCCGGTGACTCTGGGCAGCTCCCAACAAAACACTAAAAAAAGAATAAAATTCAAACTTTAAAAACTTCCCTAAACAGGGCTGCCTTCAGATGTCTTCTGAAAGTCAGTTGTTTATTTCCTTGACATCTGAAGGGAGGGTGTTCCACAGGGTGGGCATCATCACCAAGAAGGCCCTCTGCCTCGTTCCCTGTAGCTTCACTTCTCGCAGTGAGGGAGCCACCAGAAGGCCCTCGGCGGTGGACCTCAGTGTCTGGGCAGAACAATGGAGGTGGAGATGCTCCTTCAGGTATACAGGGCTTATGCTGTTTAGGGCTTTAAAGATCAGCACCAACACTTTGAATTGTGCTCGGAAATGTACTGGGAGCCAATGTAGGTCTTTCAGGACCGGCGTTCTATGATCTAGGCAGCCACTCCCAGTCACCAGTCTGGCTTCCGCATTCTGGATTAGTTGTAGTTTCTGGGTAACCTTCAAAGGTAGCCCCATGTAGAGCGCATTGCAGTAGTCCAATGTATTGTTCTGTGCCATATTCTCTGTTTTAATGAATTTGTATGTAGCCATTTTACTGCATTTTTAATTGAAAAAAGAATGACCGCTCCCCGCATAAAATGGGGGGCGACTTTTGCGTGGACGCGCGCAGCCCCTGGATCTGGAGCGGCTCCATCAGCATAGGCTTGGCTTTGCCTTCCCTCAGGTGGGATACCTGGAGGTCTCTGCCTACCCCAGTCAGTTGTCCAATCCCACCTGGGGGAAGGGTTGCCAAGGAGACCAGGCCAGGTAGGGGAGGGATTACCTGCCCACACAATAGAGGGAGGATCTTACCTGGGAATCCTCACTTGGCTCCAGAGCTTCTCCCACCCTACCCACCCTCAGTTAATGTCTTATTTTGCAGGTTAACTTTTCTTCACAGGTATGCGGGCGCTGCTATGTTAAGGTCGCTGTTAAAGGGCCGGAAAGGAATTTCCCTGCATTGGCAGGTTTCGCCTTTCCTGTAGCAAAACGTCACAACTTTGGCGGTATCAGCCCTTGGGCGGAATCCTTTAGTCCATCTTCCTCTTTGCAGCGGCGATACCAGGGTTCCCCGTTAAAGGGGTTTCTGAAGAGAGGCTTTGACCGTACGCCGAAAGGTCGTCATTGCTCTCCCCTGCGGCGGTGGCGTAACGGGGGCGGCTATCTCTGCTTCAACATATGTTTTCCAGAGCCAGCCCACCCACCCCCCACACACACTGGATAACCCTGAAGCTCATGGGTTCAGGTTTATCCAGTGTGTGGGGGCCACATGACCCAGACCTAGTCATGCTGGCCACATGACCCAGAAGCTGTCTGAGGACAAACATCGGCTCCCTCGGCCAGTAAAGCCAGATGAGCGCTGCAACCCCAGAGTCGTCCACAACTGGACTCAACAGTCAGGGGTCCCTTTACCTTTACAGTCTCATTAAGGTTGCTTGGGGTTATTGGTGGTGGGAGGTGTATCAGTATGCATAAGCATATTGATAAGTTTGGGTTACTTAAATTTATGCATCGTTTCCCACTACGGCTGGGGACTGGGGAGGGAGAACGCCGATTGCCTGAGCCAAGGTCTACCTACATTTGAAATTTAATAACGTTGTGGCTAATTCCATCCCATAGCATGTTGTCTTGAGTCGTTATTCCACATGACGGGGGGGCGGGGACGGCTCGGGATCTGGGGACTCCGCCTGTCCACGCAAATTAAGTTGCTGTGATGACCAACCTGTCCTCCTGACTGCATCGGGACTTCAAAATGACTAATTTAGGCTCGCTCCCACCCCTTGGTGGGTGCTGTGTAAGCGATCATGGTATAAATCCGTACATATGTAGAAAGAGATGTTCTTAGTGCTAAATTCCACTTCTAACATCCCTTTCCATTGCAATTGGAATGGATGCCTGTGCTGGTTCACCAAAGAAGATCAAGCGCCTGTATTTCCGGTACTTCAAAGTAGGAAATCACCTGCTGAGGGTGCGGGATGCTTTGAACTGCAGCTTTCTCTGTATCAAAGGATCAATAAGGGGTACATGTGGGAAGATTCACCTTCAGCAATCCGTTTTAAAGAAGCTACAGCCTCCTTCGTGGGGTGAGCCTTTGCTTTTTCTCCCTTTCCTAAAAGGACTAAGAAAGTACGTGGAAGCTCTTCCTGACCCCACCCTTTAATCCTTAAAAAAGGAAGAACACGGTGTGTTCTATTCTTTTCTTGGGTTCGTCTTATTTTAACTTATTCATCGTCTGCTTCGCTGTAAGTTATATTGCAGGGGGCCATTGATCTGCACAATGCCCTTCATCTAATATTTCCCCACAGTGATTATAATCACGTAACAAAAAGTTGGGATCCAACTTTAAATTCTATACACTTGTCTCTGAGCCTGTTTAAAATGATTGTAATGCAGTGGTACCTCAGGTTACATATGCTTCAGGTTACATACGCTTCAGGTTACAGACTCCGCTAACCCAGAAATAGTGCTTCAGGCTAAGAACTTTGCTTCAGGATGAGAACAGAAATCGTGCTCTGGTGGCGCGGCAGCAGCAGGAGGCCCCATTAGCTAAAGTGGTGCTTCAGGTTAAGAACAGTTTCAGGTTAAGCACGGACCTCCGGAACGAATTAAGTACTTAACCCGAGGTACCACTGTATAACAAATGCAAATACAAAAGTATAATTAACATATAGAAGATAAGTGCTAAAGTTCCAACTCAGTAACTAAGGAACATCCAAGAACTATGGTGAGGATAGATAGATAGATAGATAGATAGATAGATAGATAGATAAATAATATTCTTTCTCCATATTGAAAATTACATGTGTTCCTCAACAGTTGTATTCTGGTGACCTCCCACTCACCCAACATCAGTGTTTACAACCCAAATTGCATACAATTACATTTTAAGGTTCCGTCTTACTTATTTCCATCCTCTGTAATGTGTTTCTTAATATACTCTGCTGTTTTCTTACGCTTCAACCCCTGCGGTGGTCTTCACATATGGGAAACAACTTTTTAAATAGGCTAGAAAAGGTTTCCCGTCTTCTTTAAAGGATTCTAAATTTGTGCACTTCGAACGTCAAAAGCCAGCTGGCTGCATTAATGAAAGTGCCAGATGTAACTCTGTGGGAAGGGACTTCCACAACTTAGGGGCCACCACAGAGAATGCCCTCTCCTGGCTCACCATCCCCTGAGCTTCTGAGGGTGGAGGAACTAGGAAGAGAGTCACCAAGTTTTGCTATAGTCTATAGTCTTAGTCTTTGACCAAGGAGACTTGGTCCTCCCTCAGCCTTGAAGCTCATGGGGTCACCAGTGACTATTGCTTCTTAGCCTCCTTGATCAATCTGTTTATGTGAAGATGGAGTTTGGACTTGTAAAGTTAAAAGGGAAAGGACCCCTGGATGGTTAAGTCCAGTCAAAGGCGACTACGGGGTTGCGTCGCTCATCTCGCTTTCCGGCCGAGGGAGCCGGCGTTTGTCCACAGACAGCTTTCCGGGTCAGGTGGCCAGCATGACTAAACCACTTCTGGCCCAATGGAACACCATGACAGAAATCAGAGAGCACAGAAACACCATTTATCTTTCCGCTGCAGCCATACCTATTTATCTACTTACACTGGCGTGCTTTCGAACTGCTAGGTTGGCAGAAGCTGGGACAGAGCAACGGGAGCTCACCCCGTCACGGGGATTCGAACCGCCAACCTTCCCATCAGCAAGCCCAAGAGGCTCAGTGGTTTAGACCACAGCACCACCCGCATCCCATCTGTTGATGTGAAGATGGAGTTGTGACTTGTATGCCGTCCTGAGCTACTTTGGAAGAAATGTGGAGTTAAGCTATCATTAAAAAACCATGAGAAAATGAAATTTCGTACTATACCCTCAAGTCACCAGGCTTCTCAGGTTTAATTTGACTTCATCTCCTCACACAAAAGAACTATGAACAGCAGCATTAGCTTATGATTGCCAACGAGTAACTTGCTCATCTTATTGCTTGGCCATTTTCTGCTTCGGATTCAGTAAGCCTTAATAGAATATCTGCATGTTCCATTATCGCCGTATGCAAATGACAGGCCTGCGTTCCAATTACTAATAATTTACAGAGCACTTTGGTGTACAAAACACTTTATGACAGTTATAAACACAAAACACCAGGAAATGACGAGGCCCATTTAATCTCTGTGTTTTACAAATGGGTAGCTAAAACTATATAAAGAAGCACGCTCAAACAGTCTTGTCCAAAGTCACATAATTCGAAGGAGGTTCTTCTGACATGCCAGTGGTGCTGGCATGGCAAGGTCTAATATTTGAAAATGTGGCTGCAGGTGAGGTACTGAAATAATAGAAGCTCAATTCAGTCTTGTATGCCTGTGGCATAATGACACGTATTCTTCCTGACCAGTGTGACAAGCCCCCAGGCTGTTTTTCTGCGCCACCTGCTTCTGGGGCCGTTTGAAAGAAAGGGGTTTTAAATTTCTTACGCGTACAGAACCCCCAGTGCACAGGAAAGGGATGAAATGGAGGAGAGACTTCTTCATGAGCCAATGTATCAGCTGTCAGCCTGCCAAGGTCACAAAATCCCAGTCAAATAGTTCTGTGGGGGCTTAGTTCTATTCCTACTGTGGAACCCTTCATATTTCAGATAGCTGGTCTAAATAAATCCCCTGCACATAGAAAGCTAGCCTGTCAAGGAGAAGGCTCATTAGGTTGCATGCAGATTGGGGCTCAAAAGACTGAAAGCTAGCTCAGTCGGTTAGAGCATGGTGCTGATAACACCAAGGCTGCAGGTTTGATCCCTGTATGGAACAGCTGAATATTCCTGCATCGCAGGGGGGTTGGACTAGATGATCCTCAGGGTTTCTCCCAAACTATGATTCTATGATTCTTCCATACAGAAAGAAAAAATAAAGTTCCCTGCATCTGGAAAAGTAGATGCTGTGGAGAAGGGCTCTAGTCTAACATGTATCCACAACATGCTAGTTTCATACATGTAGTGTTCTTTTCCTTCATGGGGTAGCTTTGAATCATGTGAGCGAATCCGAGACCAGGGAGAGGAGTCGGTGGAAGAAGACTGGAAAAAGTTTAAAGATTATTTACAGAAATATTGCAAAATTAATGAATGCTAAAAGATTGTTGGAATGAAGTTATATGGCTTTAGTAGAAATGTTATAAGGATTTAAGTATAAATAGATTAATGGAATTTTAATGGTAAAATAAGGTTAGAATGTGTTAGGATAATTATAGGACAGATAACAGAGGAAGATGGAAAGGAATTGCTGAAACATTTGACAGAAGTGGAATACAAAAAGGGAGGTGTGAGGAGGTCGGTGAAATAAGTGAATGAAAGATAAGATATTGAAATTGTTTGAGTGTTTTAAAAGGTTTTTGTTTGGTTTTGTTAGTTTAATGTGTTTAGTGTTATGTAGTGTCTTTATAGTGTATTGTATTTCCCCCCCCTGTTTTTATAGTGTTTAAATTGTTCAAAAAGCAATAAACATGATTTAAAAAATAATAATCATGTGAGCGATTATTTGGGGTATTTCTAAAATTCTTGTCATAACAATGCTTTGCCACAGCCTTCTGTCTCTGTTCCCTGCTGGTGCTTGGCTTGGGAGAAAGGCGGGATATGAAATAAATGTTTGTATTCTATGTTTGGAACATGTTTATGTGTTTTTACCTTGGTTATTATTATTATTATTATTATTATTATTATTATTATTATTATTTTGCTTGTAAATCCTTTCAGAACCTTTCATAGTGGGAAACGATGCATAAATTTAAGTAACCCAAACTTATCAATATGCTTATGCATACTGATACACCTCCCACCACCAATAACCCCAAGCAACCTTAATGAGTCTGTAAAGGTAAAGGGACCCCTGACTGTTGAGTCCAGTTGTGGATGACTCTGGGGTTGCAGCGCTCATCTGGCTTTACTGGCCGAGGGAGCCGATGTTTGTCCTCAGACAGCTTCTGGGTCATGTGGCCAGCATGACTAAGCCACTTCTTGCGAACCAGAGCAGCGCACGGAAGCGCTGTTTACCTTCCTGCCAGAGAGGTACCTATTTATCTACCTGCACTTTGACGTGCTTTCAAACTGCTGGGTTGGCAGGAGCAGGGACTGAGCAACGGGAGCTCACCCCGTCGCGGGGATTCAAACCGCTGACCTTCTGATCGGCAAGCCCAAGGCTCAGTGTTTAGTCCACAGCGCCACCTGCATCCCAATGAGGTTGTACATATGGCTATATTCTCATTCTTTTCATGCAATAATTTACCATTCTGGAGGATCGTAGGCACTCCACAGTACAACACCACACAAAAATAATCTGGATTTATTTAGGTATATATAGTCATGGCAAGATGTTTCTGCCTCAGCTTCTAAGCAGTTTTATTTATTGGTTGACATCTGTCTGTCTCAGGAGACCATTCAGGAGTGCTCCTTTGGGGCTGAAGTCAATCTGTTGGAAGGTTACAGCGCCTTTTTATTTATACAGGGTGTTGAATTGCAGCGATTATGGCAGTGAAAAACATGATTATTTCATTGCAATTTATTTTTGGACTTATGTATCAACATTGGTTTTGCACACAGAGAAGGCTATAAATAATATATTGTTTTAATTTGTTGTTTTTAATGATCAAAATCACTGTTTTGCAATGTTTTATTATCGTGCACTTCATGCATGCTGTTACAACACAAAGGAAGGAAACAATACTAATGAACTGAAGGAATTCAAAGCTCTGTCCAGCTCTGCATGCTGGTTTTTTACTCTTTAAATTATTGTATTTTTATGGTGTTTTTGAAATTGTGCATTTTTGGGAGAGGGGAGACTGCCCGCTGGGTAGCGGGTGGGCTGGCGAGGCCCCCTAGATTTAGAGGCCCTAGGCTTCAGCCTAGCTTTGTGTGAGGGCTTGTGAGTGCTCTCCACAAGAAATGCCTCTGCTCACTCAGAGATACATATATACCGCATTTTTCGCCCTATAGGACGCACCGTCCCATAAGGCGCACCTAGTTTTTTGGGGGGGAAATAAAGGGGAAAAAATTATTTCCCCCCCAGGCGCGGGGCTGGGGCAGGGGAAGCCCGAGCTTCCCCCGACCCCAGCTCCCAAACAGGCAGCTCTCTGCAAGCCGTGGGAGCCCAGCACTGGCTCCTGCTGCTTGCTGAGAGGTCCGCGAAGCCTGGACGCGCTGAGCTCGGCGCGCGCAGGCTTCAGCATGCAGGCAACTCTCCACAAGCAGCGGGAGCCGAGCGCTGGGCTCCCGCTGCTTGCGGAGAGGTGCACGAAGCCTGCATTTGCCCCATAGGACACACACACATTTCCCCTTCATTTTTGGAGGGGGAAAAGTGTGTCCTATAGGGCGAAAAATACGGTACATCCTTTATTTTACATATGTACAAGCAGCACACATAATTAGACGTCCGAATCCTGTGAGTCAGATTCTCGGAGTGACTTACGTCCGCCCCTTTTCCAGCAGAAGAGGCGAGGCATTCTCATTTGATGTCTCTGCCCCCTCCACTTTAACCCTCTCCTTTCCTGAGCAGATGGAACCGGCACTGCATCGCTGTCAGTGCCAGAGCTTCCTGTGTGGAGTTGAGGCTCTGCTCCAACATCTGAGAGCCTTCCCTCCTCCTGACTTCCCCTCCTTTCCTTCACTGGCACTTCCGGCCCCCCTTCCTCTGCTTGTCTCTCTTCCTCCTCCCCTGCGTTCTCCGTCAATACCATGACAGTTTGTCATTGACAAACCTAGATAGCATCTTAAAAAGCAGAGACTTCACCTCGCCAACAAAGGTCCGTATAGTTAAAGCTGTGGTTTTCCTAGTAGTGATGTATGGGAGTGAGAGCTGGACCATCAAGAAGGCTAATCGCTGAAGAATTGATGCTTTTGAATTCTGGTGCTGGAGGAGACTCTTGAGAGTCCCATGGACTGCAAGAAGATCAATCCTATCCATTCTGAAGGAAATCAGCCCTGAGTGCTCCCTGGAAGGACAGATCCTGAAGCTGAGGCTCCAATACTTTGGCCACCTCATGAGAAGAGAAGACTCCCTGGAAAAGATCCTGATGTTGGGAAAGATGGAGGGCACAAGGAGAAGGGGATGACAGAGGACGAAATGGTTGGGCAGTGTTCTCGAAGCTACGGACGTGAGTTTGACCAAACTGCGGGAGGCAGTGGAAGACAGGAGTGCCTGGTGTGCTCTGGTCCAGGGGGTCACGAAGAGCCGGACACGACTGAATGACTAAACAACAACAAGGGATCAGCAACTGACTGTGCTTGAAGGGTACTGCTGGACCTTCAAGTTGCCTACCTAGAAGGGTGGGGAAAGGCTATGGAGAAAGCAGTTTCTATGGAAACTGAAGTTACTAGCAGGACACTTTGGGGGAAGAGGAATTGAGACTTTGGCCCATTGACCTCTCATTCCAAACTTGAAACCATCCTCCAAGAAAACTAGTTGTTCACTGGGTGACCCAGGGGGTCACGAAGAGTTGGACATCACTAAACAACTAAACAACAACAAGGCTGCAGCCTACTTAGCCTATACATAAATCTGGCACTGGTTGTCATATCATCTGCAGTGACTGCCCACTAACTACTGAAGCATGTTCAGTGTTTCGTTGTTGACATTTAAAGCCCTAAAGAACTGTGGACCAGTATGCCCAGTAGGTAAATACAGACCAAGCCGATTTATAAGACCTTCCAAAGGGAACTTGCAGGTTATTTCATTATTTTTGCTTAGGGGTTATCCACACTCACCTTCCCACCAAGCTTTCCAGGCAGGGTCCATGCTATAAAGCTCCATTTCTGAGCACCCATCCCCTTGCTTCAGAGTTTTCCCCTGTAAACCTGTTCTTTACTGCTGAATCAGAACAAAGGGCAAACTGCTGAAAACCTGCATTGCCATTTGTTGTACAGTGGTACCTCAGGTTAAGAACTTAATTCGTTCTGGAGGTCTGTTCTTAATCTGAAACTGTTCTTAACCTGAAGCACCACTTTAGCTAATGGGGCCTCCTGCTGCCGCCGCGCTGCCAGAGCACGATTTCTGTTCTCATCCTGAAGCAAAGTTCTTAACCCGAGGTACTATTTCTGGGTTAGCGGAGTCTGTAACCTGAAGCATCTGTAACCTGAGGTACCACTGTATTTCAGGTTTTTGTGGGGAATGGTCCAGGCTGGAAAATGGATACAGGGGTGTAGTGGGGTGTGTGTGTGTGCTGGGCGACCCCCATGCAAACAAATGCAGCGCAGCATGGCCCAGCGCTTCTATTTGCCCGCCAAGGGCTGCATCGGCTGGCCGGGTTTCCCCCTGCGTGGGCAGGCAGGCGGCTCAGCGCAGCCCCACTTTGCTCCAGTGGGGGTAGGGTCACTCTGACGGTGTTGGTGGCAAGGACTGGAGCCCCCCCCCCCCCCAGCAAAGTGCGAGCATGTGCCTGTCCAAAGCGCCATCAGCCGAAGTTGCTTGGTCATGGAGTTTTAAAGTGCGAAACTGTGCCTGGCTCCTGCCAACCTCGTAGTTCGAAAGCACGTCAAAGTGCAAGTAGATAAATAGGTACCACTCCAGCGGGAAGGTAAACGGCGTTTCCGTGCGCTGGTCTGGTTCCCCAGAAGCGGCTTAGTCCTGCTGGCCACATGACCCAGAAGCTGTATGCCGGCTCCCTCGGCCAGTAAAGCGAGATGAGTGCCGCAACCCCAGAGTCGGCCATGACTGGACCTAACGGTCAGGGGTCCCTTTACCTTTACCACCATCTAGAATGTCCTCCTTTGGGTAGTTCATGAGGCTTATACAGTAAAGACCTTTAAACACTTCTTAAAAACTTATGTGTATATCCAAACTTTCCTGGACTTTGACTCTTAAGTTTTAATTTGCTATTTTTCACACATCCCTGCTTTATTTCTGATATATACTGTAGTCTCCATTTTCAGCTCATTTGTAGGGAATTTTATCGAATGCCTAAAAGATCAGAATATCATCAGGCCTGTCGTGAAATTCTGTTTTATGGCAATGAGAACAAGACAGGCCAGGGTGACAGTGATGGCCGACAAATGAGTACTGATTTTAATCTCTGGAATACAGACGTCAGCTGAAGAAGTGCTATTTTTTGATGTAAATGAGTTTATAGAGAATTTTTAATTCTGTTTCTTGATGCGGATGTGGCATATGTTGTTGTTAACTTTGCTGTCTGGACTTTGACCGCAATAAAGATCAACCAATTGATATTGAATGTCACTGTTGTACTTTTATTGCTTTCATGCAAACCACTTGCATTCTATTTCTATTATGTTAAGTGGTACAAAAATGCTATTCAATGAATAAGCAAATGCACATTGGAGCAGGCTTTCAAGTGTGGATGTGGCCCATTCACATTGCATCAAAAGTGTTGGGGGGAGGCAGGAGGGCTCAGTGCTGTGCTGGTCCATTGATCATCATGCAGAATTGGACTTCTGTCAGGTACGGGAGTTCCCCTCTCCCTTCTGGTAGTTCACTGATAAGAAGTAATGGGTATTTGGTAGATTTAGTCCTTTTATTACAGCATTATGTTGCAAGCACAAACAGGCAACCCTCTGCAAGGATATCAGTTGCCTACTCTGACTCCTCCTCACTTCCGAAGCAAGAAACGTGCCAACAGGAAGTCCCTCCCCCCTGCCTCTCCTTTGTTCTCTGACACACTCGGACCTTCAAGTTTGGGGAGAGGGAGCGGGTTCCCCCCACTCTCGATTGATGTATTGCCCAGCTGCTCCCTCCCTTCTGGTTGCTTAGCGACTATCTCATAGCTGGGTAGCTCCTCTCTCAACTGTGCAGCTTCTGTGCCTGCCTGTCTCTCTGCTTCTGGAAACACTAGAAGCAGGGGGTGGTGATGGTGAATATTCCCCCTCCTCTTCTGTTAGGAGCTGATCTCCCTGTGATTGCATTTCCCAATCTTCCGATCCAGACCAGCCCCATACACTGTCCCAATGTGCCTGCACAGCGCCGACCTCTCACCGCCATGCGCCATCTACTCTCCCTCCCAGTAAGCAGCAGTGATGCCGCTACCAAGAGGCCAGGTGTGCACAGCCACCCCTCTCACTGACTGCTGCTGCATTTCATTGCTTTCAATAGGTTGCACATTTGAATGCACACGTCTGTTCATATTTGGATGCAGCGGGATATGTTGTTAATATGTCCCAGTTTTAACATCTCTACAGCTAGACAGCGATGTTAGGGTACAGGTGAAAATGCAACCACAGAGCCTAGGACATGCCGATCAGAAGGTCGGCGGTTCGAATCCCCGCGACAGGGTGAGCTCCCGTTGCTCGGTCCCTGCTCCTGCCAACCTAGCCACGGGGCATTTCCATTTATTGTTTCGCTATTCATTTGCTATTATTTTCTTTGCTGTTTAAACTTCTTTTTTTAATACTTGTTTCTATTATACTACGTACATCACCTTGAGACATACATGTGGAAGGTGATTAATTGATTAATAAAAATAATACCATGGCTGTTTGGATACACAGGCATTGTACAAATACATACACCAGAGAGCTGGGATCGGCTGCAATTTTCTACAAAGTGTATCCTTGGTTGGAAACCCAAATTTCGAATCATGGGATGTGTGGCAAATCCTATATTCTTATTTCCTAATAGGAATTCCACAGGAAAGCATGGGGGGAGGGGGAGGGATAAAATCACTTTTATTATTACCATTTGTTTGTTTGTTTGTTGTTGTTGTTTATTGGCTGTGATTCCATTTGAAAAGAACATTGTACCATTGAACCCACATCATGCAGGAAAAGGTAGCAGGCAGATTACAAACAGAAATTACATTCACAAAGTCTCTACTTGAAGTCACCTTCTGGCTGCTTCCGAAGGTGCTGCATGCATTCCGAAGAGGAAAAAAGAGAGCATTTTGTTGGTTTGTTTCGTTTCACTTATTAGAAAATGCCCATCTAGTTAGTGTTCTGCGCTTTTTTATTATTAGTATTATTAGTATTACGCGAGTGTGAAAACAAGCATTGTTTAAAAAGACATTTACTGAAAGATGTTGCTGACTGAGCACATAGAACCGGAATCTTGGTTAACACAGAATAAAACGGATACAGGTAAACGGGTTCAGAGAGATACATAGGACATTACATTCAGATCACAACAATGGAATTCCTAACAACAATTGGTTCTAAGAGCCTGTTTGATTGATGTACTGAACATCACTGGTATGTTGAAGGACTGGGCAGATGGAAACTAAGCTAACATATTGTACCGGAAACATAGACAGAGAAATGCCGAAGGGATTTAGCACACAATGCAAAGTTTGTTCGTTGGTTCGTTTAAAACACAGAATAGCATTCATAATGAATATTGCAGTCTGATTTCATATGGCTTTCTCTAAAGATATATGCATGAAGCTCAATGCCAAACTCACTCGTAATCACCTGGCTTCCCCCGGAAGCGAAGGCCTTTTGATTAATGCTGCTTTAATTTATTGTTTGTTTAAAAATAAAACAGAAAGGCTTTGGGAGAGGGAGGTGAACAAAATGCAGAAATGGGGAACTGCCCAAGCTTTCCATATCAATACAAACTATTTTTTTCTTAAGGAAAAAAAGAAACCCATATACCTGAGATTGAACATATTGTGATTTAATTCTTTTTAATAATAATAATAATAATAAAAATGCTGTGGAAGGAGAAAGAGATATTCAGAACCCAAGCGAAGAATCACACTTCTCTTTGGTGTTGGCTTGTGCCCATCAAGTTCCCGAGTGCTAGGTGTTAGTGTTTTATTAGTGGTCCTCAACTCCATAGATACCAGAAGCAAAGAACGGAGGGGTTGTGCCGACATTTCATTTCAGGGAAGGGAAGTGCCCATTGTGACTGTGTTGACAGCAGTTTAGGCACTTTGGAGGCCAGGGACCTTAAAGTTGTAGAGCACTGCTCCTGGCCATTGATTCAGGGCCGATCTGGTCAGCCAAACCAGGTGGCAAGAGTTCTTCTTGGAATGTACCAGTTCATATTTCAACAGGTGATGGGAGAATCTCATTTCTGAATACAACCCCATCTCAAAAAATAAAAAAAAATAAAATCCTTGCATGCTGAAAAGCAGCACATCAAGAAGATTGTCTGGCTAGAACCTTTCTGCCTGGAGTGCTAGGTTTGGATGTGCAAGGGCTTTCTCCTAACGTTAGAGAACATTCATAACTTTGAGAAGCTACCTGCTGCCTGAAATGGAACAAGCCAGGAAAAAAATACTACTATACGATTCCAGTGGCTTCAAGCCTATCTATAGAAACATCGTTGGAGAGAAATTCACTCGCTCTGCTTTTAGCGGAATAGCATGTCTACCTCTATTCCTAGAAAAATAAAATATTTAAATATATGTCTCTGTTAATAGGCCAGAATCAGGGGTACACCTCATATAGAACTATTTCTGTTTCTTCATGTTTCTAGCTGCAGTTTGAACTCCACTAAACCTGGAGTAGCAAACCCCATTGCATGGGGTTTACTTTTGAGTAGATATGGTTAGTATTGCAGCCTTAATCTCCTTTTCTGGGCCACAGTCAAGCAGGTGCATATGGCCAGCATGCAGAATGGAAGCTGCAAAGCTGGCCGTAGGGTAAATCAGTTGCCCAACTGCTCTTCTGCAAGGTGGGACACTGTGGACTGAAAAGAGATTGGTATTTCTTGGATCAGCCAGACAAAAGCATTGCTATGGACAGAACAGGCTGGAAGGCATACCGAGTGAACTCACCATTCAGCAAGGGCAGATTTTGTGTGAACTGGTCCTTAATAGGGGAAACGTTGCCTAAGTGGTTGTAGATAGACAATACACTGGTTCATGGTTGATGAAAGAATAAAGATTCCTTTGCCCAAACAGCCAAAGGCTCAGCCACTATGAGAATTTGAATAAGAGCACACCCCACATTTACAGATTCTAATAGGTATAACAGGAATCACTTTCCCCCAGAGAATCCTGGGAATCTCAGTTCTGTGAGCAGCGTTAGCGAAAGCGAAGGAAGCACTGTCAGGGAATGTTCATCACCTTTACCAGACTTAATTTCCCAGGATTCTTTGGAGGAAACCAGGCCAGTGACTTTGGCACATGCCAACAGAAAGCTCATATTCATGCTATAGATGAGGTTTCAGAAACCTGCGGCCTCAACTTGAGACCTGGCATTTGGGAAAGAAAGTGGTAGGACATCTCAGCAGCCTTTGGCTGGCATGGAGGGATGAGTAAGACAACACAGTGAGGGAATGCAGACACCCTAAATCTCGTCACACTACCAGTTCACTGAAAATGAAAAGTTTACCTCAGGATTCATGACAAGCCCACTTTCCTCTCATAAGGTTATCTGGTGGGGCTTTCCTTTGAACCGGAAATGCTGGCCACCAGAAACAGTGTTCTCAATTTGGAACTGCCGACCCAGAAGCCACATTCAACCTGCTCCCTTATTGCTTTAAGAAGATGGCAGGGAAGCAAACGCTTTCAGAGGGTGCCTGTGGCCCTGTGGAGACCAGGAATGTTAGATGTATTGTATTTGTATCTGCTGTTGATTCTTCTCTTATTCTCTATACTTGTAGGGGTTTGTTTTTTTTTTTTTAAAGAATTTAAAATAATTAAAGTATAAGTTTGTTTTGTAAGGGTTTCAGTATGTCACAAACCACCTGTCTTTGAACCTTAGATGGGGCATATGTTTTATAAATGCAAAAAATGTGACCTTACCCCCAAACTGCTGGGATTCAAGGGAAAACATACCTAGTATTATCTGTGGAAATATGAAGGTAATGTTATTGTTGTTTTCAAAAAATAACAAAATTCTAAACTGGATTAAGCAATGTGCTCTAAGCCAGTTTTTTAAACATTGATCTAGATGGGGCTTCAGAACGGAGTTGTTCTGCCTGGACATAGCATATCCTTAAAATTTCTTTTCTGGCATTGTGGATATATAACGATAGTCAACATTTTGGAAATTAATCTGCCTTTGTACAATAGGTATGGCCAATATGCCAAACTAGAAGGCAGCAAAGCAATGAACGACACCCCACACCTGCCACCTCACACCTTAGGATGCTGGGTGCTAATAAATCTTATTTTAAAAACGCACACACTTTCAATATGACTGCTCATTTCATCAGCTGGGCTTGCCACTGTCTGGCAAAACTGACTCAGTGCTTGGCTGATTCCCAACTGAGCTTTTATTCTGGGGCCAAGGCAGATTTGGCCATTCAGACTACAAAAACACTTCCTTGGGAAACTTTCAATAATAGGACTGAGCTTCACAGTCTGCAGGCTCGCATTATATATCTGTTGTTAGTTCGGAATACAGGTGGGGAATTCGAATATTTAAAGGCATTTGCTGGCTCAACCCCTGTTGCTCCATCTTCACCCCTCTCTACCCCTGAGCACTGGACTCCCTGTGTAATTCTAAATCATGGGGGGAACCGATCTGTGCACAGCTAGACCCCTGCTCCAGACCTTCAGCCTCAGTGCATGTAGAAGCAGCCCTTTGGAAATGTGACAGTGAGGGTGGGGCCAGTGAGGCCCCATTATTCTGATGGGCCATAATGCCAGAAGATTTCTATTCAACCATTCAGGTTGGAATTCAATTCAATCACAAAATCCCATCTGCAGAAGCGTATCAGCTTGCAAAACTGAATGATCCTCTTCCCACTGTGTGTCATTCTGGGGGTTCTCCTTACACCATCCCAGACAATTTAGGGGGCAAGGAAAGTACACACAGGGAGGAGAGGGGGGGGGGAAGCCTCAATGCCAAGTTGAAGCCCCCTATCAGTCTCCCACTTCCTTGGCTACCAGTAATGGTATAGCTGGACCAGCGACAAACAGGCTTTTCACACGGTCCTGCTGACCATGTGTTTCAGCTCCAATTCCAGGATCAGACCTGGGAATGTTACACTTAGGAAACAATGAACACTGAGTTCCACCACACCAGCAAGGTAACCTCAGTTCTGGCCCTGGGACAGAATAAATGTTGGTGTGCAGAAGCTGATCTCCTGAAGTATCTAGAAAGCCAACAGTATCTAGAAAGCAAAAGCACCAAGAGAGAGAATCTTGCTGCACCTGCTTAACACTTTTGGCTCATCTAGCTCCATATCGCCTTCTTGGCTAAGCAACAGCTATCCCAGATCTCAAACACAAACACGCCCCCTCATTTCTTACCTCCACAGTATTGCTACGCCAGTGAATATGGTCCTTTTCTGACCTGGGATAAGCTTCAGTGTTTTCAAACTTCAGTTTCACAGGTGAAAAATTGGCCATTGTCATTGGACAAAGGCTCATACCCATTTATTTTCTGAAGGGGGTACGAAACAGGATGCCTATCACAAGCCAATACAAAGCAGAGAAGCCTCATATCTACATTTTAATGATAGTTTAAGTGACCAGTATCCACCAATTTGGAGCAGGTTCACTTTAAGACCTTGGAAATTCAGTGAAGGGACCCGCTGGATCTTCAAGGAAGCATGGTTCCTTTAGCCCTCCCCGTCTGGCCATCAAAAACAACTTGAGAGCTTCAACATGAGGTGACTGGATAGTGCAGATGATCCAAGTGTCTCCAAACAAGCTGGAGACTTTATGGATTAGAGGAAATGTACTGGCCGACTTTTGTTAAGCTAGAAAGGGGAGGCAGCACATTGCAAGCCAAAACTGCAGTTCTATATTCCCTTACCTGGGAGGAGTAAGTTTCACCATACTAAAAGTGCCTTCACTGGAGATTTTTAAGCAAAGGTTGGATGGCCACCTGGTATGGTTGCTTTAGTTTTGATTCCTGCATTGCAGGGGGAGTTGGATTAGATGACCCTTGAGGTCACTTCCAACTCCACAATTCTCTGATATTGTGATTTACTTCTGACAGGCATACGTAGGATTGTGCTGTCAAGAAACTTCCTCCCTAGCTTCCTATTATGGCTGTTTTCAAGGCTACGAGACCCTTGCCTAGAAGACTCTGAGGCACGTAGATGCTTTCTTATAAAGTGCAGTTGAACGCAGCTCTTCCACTGACATCTGGGCTGGAATTATGGGCAGTGAATGGTCCAGTTTTGACATTATCTCTTATTAGTGATGAGGAATAATGGGACTAGCAGAAAACAAACATGTGTTTCCATTTCAGCTGGGCTGGAGACACCCTACAAGGGCAGGGCTTTGCTGAATATCCTCCCATTTCCATTTTGGGGCCAAAAGTAGTGATTTGTAGAGGCTGAAATATTTGTTCCAAAGCAGTGGTTGTGAATATATTCATGGCCCTCATTGTTTTTGACACTGGCCATTGTTCTCTTAGCTGCTCTGCTTATCTGCCACTTCCACCTGCCTCTATTGCCTTCTGGGGTTAGTCAGGCTGGTCACTGGGACAATGCCCTATTGCTATGTAGCCAATCATACTTGGCATTTTGGTGGCATCGCTGAGGACAAATCTAAGAGAGGAATGTTGCTTAGATTAATCATGTAAGTGATCCCAGCCAATCAAGCATCTCGCAGGGAACATGGCAATATTACTACATTATGCAGCGGATGGGTTTTGTCTATGTGGTGATGTTGCTGAGGGCAAACCAAGTCAGTTGGAAGAGAGAAGGAGGGTGGGCAATGTTACTAGACAGGGGAAGAATTTTACAGCCATTGCCCCGCCCCCATCACCCAAAAGAGGAAGGTGGTTCTTTTTTTATACTATCCAAAAACAGTGAGTACTTTCAACTTAGACCTATAAAGAGGCATTCTAATGAGTGCCTTGATTCTCTGTTAGTTACAAATTCAGTAAATGAGGAGTGTGTGTGTGTGTGTGTGTGTGTGTGTGTGCCACCTATCATTCCCTGTGGGTGAACCCTCCCTCTTGCTGGGAGACAAAAACGAGCATGCTGTAGTCCCTTTTCTCTGCTTAATGTACACCTGCCTCTGTTTAACATACGCAGAACTATGGCTTTATAATAATAAAAAGTTGTGTAGACTGCAGCTCATTCATCTTTACATCCACTTGGAGGCATCGACTAGATGTGAATATGTACAAATTAAGGGATGGATGGGAGAGGGAGGAGGGTGTGGGTCGGGGTGGGGGGCTTGAGTAAATGGCAAGGGGCTGGAGCTGTGGGTGGGGAGAGGTTGCGTGATGTGTGGCAAGTATAAATTCCCCATTTGGCCAATGGGAAATCCATTTCCTTTACTGTCCACGGACAGACTGGCAGTCTGTAGCCATTTACTTCTTGAACATGTCCTGGAGGGGACCAGGCAGGTATTTGATAACGGTGTCTAGAATGCTCTCCTCTTCCTCATCGTCCTCGTCGCCACAGCCAGGGGGGATGGCCTTCTTTGGACGTGTCAGACTCCCTTCGGCGTTGGCTTCCAGAGCAGCCTGGGCTTCTGCTTCCCTTTCCTCCTTCTTCTTTATTCCGTACTGCATCAGGGAATAGGGGAGAGGATTGTAGGGAAGTAGAGAGAGGGAGGGAGGGAAGGAAGGGAGGAAAAAAACACAATTTTGTAACACCAGGAATTAAAGCAGGAGAGGATGCCGTGCCGAATGTTAATATTTGCTTCTTGCAAAGATCTCATCTCTGCCATGGCCTGTTGGTGGTCAATATTGCTGAGCCTTTAAATCAAACAGCCTCTTTAAAATGTCAGGCCAGCCTTGAATGACAAAGCTGAGGAAAGAGGCATGACCCCTAAAAATCAAGGAACATTATATAAAGAAACAAATCCCTCTTAATCCCCTGCTCGGTTGCACAAAAGTTGAATACAGAAGACTGAAAAAAAAAGTCCCAACCCAACTGGTAATTTACTGAGTGGATTTTCAACCATATGGAATGCTTCTCTGTGGCTGCTCTGGGGAAGAATTATTCATCACACCCTCTCCAAGTTGCCTTGGGTAGATGAATGTCTGAAGGGCTGATCATGAAGAAGGTGGAGCAGACTTGCCCTCTGTCACTTCAGAGGGAAGGACTATGGCAAGTAATAAGCTACATTTCAGGAGAGATGTTCCGACAGGAAGAGCAATTTGTGTGTGTTTTTTGTATATATTTTTTATTAATTTTCCAATAAAAACAAATTTATAACACAATTAAACATTAAGAATTCATTACACATCTTTTTTCTTTCAGACTTCCATCAACATGTCTGATAATTTTCCGTAGTTATTACATATCTTCACATTTCTTCATTTATATTGCACTATGTATATCTTATCTTACCATATTATTTAAACAATATTTCTACCAAACGTTCTTTCAGAGCTTCTTGGAAACTTACAAACGTTATATCATTATAACGTTATATCGTTATCACAAATATTTTTAATATATTCTGTAAATTTATTCCAGTCCTCAGTGAATCTTTGATCCCGTCAGTTGTGAATCCTCCCTGTTAATCTGTCCAGTTCTGCATAATTCAGTAATTTCGTTCTCTATTCTTCAATCGTGGGCATTTCTTCTTGTTTCCATTTCTGGGCCACCAGAGTTCTAGCTGCTGTTACTGCATACAAAAATACTTTCTGAACCTTCCTTTTTATCTCACCAAAATTTTATCTCATCTAAAATTTAAATTTTAAATTTTATCTCATCTAAAATTTAAACTTCACCAACCTGATCCCTCCAGATGTGTTGAATTATGACTCCTACAAGCCCTGTGCTGGGTGGAGATGATGAGAGCTGTTCCAAAACATCTGGAGGACACTAGGTTGGTAAAGACTGCTATAATGTGGTTTTGGTGTCTACCAGCTCCATCTGGTATGCAGGCTGAGACCCTACCTACCCGCAGACTGTCTCGCCAGAATGGCGAATGCTCTAGTTATCTCCTGCTTGGGCTACTGCAATGCGCTCTACGTGGGGCTACCTTTGAAGGTGACCCAGAAACTACAACTAATCCAGAATGTGGCAGCTAGACTGGTGGCTGGGAGTGGCTGCCGAGACCATATAACACCAGTCCTGAAAGACCAACATTGGCTCCCAGTACGTTTTTGAGCACAATTCAAAGTGTTGATGCTGACCTTTAAAGCCCTAAATGGCCTCAGCCCTGTATACCTGAAGGAGTATATCAGCCCCGATCGTTCAGCCTGGACACTGAGGTCCAGCCCCGAGGGCCTTCTGGTGGTTCCCTCACTGCGAGAAGTGAGGTTACAGGGAACCAGGAAGAGGACTTTCTCAGTAGTGGTGTCCATCCTGCAGAATCCCCTCCCATCAGATGTCAAGGAAATAAACAGCTATCCGACTTTTAGAAGACATTTGAAGGCAGCCCTATTTAGGGAAGTTTTTAATGTTTGATGTTTTATCGTGTTTTTAATATTCTGTTGGGAGCCGCCCAGAGTGGCTGGGGAAACCCAGCCAGATGGACAGGGAATATATAAATTGTTGTTGTTGTTGTTTTACCAGTGTTGGGTGGTAAAATCAAAGTTTGACAATTATACTAGATATTAACTTTGGGTATGTGCAGTTGAGAATTTCCAGTCCCATCTGAGCCCACAGCTCGGGTTGGGAAAGACTCCCTGTTTGAAACCCTGGAGACCTAGTGCAGACCGTACAAATGTAGATGGACCAACGGTCTGACTTTGCAGCTTCCTATGTTCTTATGTAACAGCTTCTGTACTTTCATCATTATATAAAAAGGGAAATGCTGTAGGGTATGTTTAGCCTGGAAAAGAGACTGAGAGGAGATTTGAAAGCCATCTTCAAATATCTCAAGGACTGTCACAAGGAAGATGGAGCAAGCTTGTTCTTTACTGCTCCAGAGGGTACGACCCAAACCAATGGGGAGAGAGCCAGTGTGGTGTAGTGGTTAAGAGCGGTAGTCTCATAATCTGGGGAACCGGGTTCGTGTCTCCGCTCCTCCACATGCAGCTGCTGGGTGACCTTGGGCCAGTCACACTTCTTTGAAGTCTCTCAGCCCCACTCACCTCACAGAGTGTTTGTTGTGGGGGAGGACGGGAAAGGAGAATGTGAGCCGCTTTGAGACTCCTTAAAGGGAGTGAAAGGCGGGATATCAAATCCAAACTCTACTTCTTCTTCTTCTGGGTTCAAGTTACAAGGAAGGAGATTCCAGCTAAACATCTGGAAGAACTTTTTTGACAGTAAGAGCTGTTCAACAGTGGAACAGACACCCTTGGAAGGTGGTGGACTCTCCTTCCTTGGAGGTTTTAAAGAAGAGGTTAAATGGCCATCTGGATGCTTTAGTTGAGATTCCTGCAGTGCAATGGGTTGGACTAGATTACCCCCAGGTTCCCTTCCAACTCTACAATTTATGATTCTATGATTCTATGTAGCTGTTGCATAATAAAATGTTGGCATATTTTTTTAAAAGGACTCCCTAGAAATAAACAGTTTAGCATTTAAAAAATGAAATCAGTTAGCAATCCAGATCCCTTCAGCTCAGACTTACGTGAAAATCTATAGCTTGGGAAATGACCAGCTTTTGGCCACTCCAAGCCATTTCAGTTATGCTGAATTAAGAAGGCACTTCACGAGCGAAAGGGCACAGAGGGTGTCAGATTATCTCCTGCAAAAGAACTCACCCATCTGATCCAAAAGTAATTGCTTTGTCTGAATGAACCCCCCCTTTCCTTTCACTTTTGCATTCTAATTAAGCCACGTGCTGGAATCAAGATGAAATTCAATATACATGATTCGCGGGATAACTGGTATGGACAAACTCTCCGCAAAAGCTAGCAAAACACTCAATGAGAACGAGCAGCTTCGAAAAGAAAAAAAAGAAAATTACATGGGATTTACAAAGGGATCAAAGGATTATCCTGGGACAAACTCTTCAGTGTTTCCCCTGGACTGACTATTGTAAGCTGCAGGTGCTCTTTTGACTGCCGAAACTCCCTCCCGCATTAATGTGACCAGCCAAGTGTCAATAACTCAACTCCACTTTTCATAAACTCCACCGGGGAACAAGGTACACTCAACATGGCCCCAGTTCCTCTGAGACCCTTCTTTGTGTTGCGTGGCGAGTTCCCGCCTCCCCCCAAAGAAATAAAGACACAGGACACAAGAATTCAGGTTAATGGGTCAAATTATGCCACAACTTTTATTGATTACAGGAATTGAGCGGTATTAGCCTTAGGCATTGGTCCTAACTATTAACCGGCTAAAAGCCGGAAGGGTTAATCACCAGTGGGAGGAGTCCTGCTGAGGCACGTCAACTAGGACCTCCCCCCGACGTCACCTTGTGGGGGCGTGCCATGGGCCCGCACCTCCTTAGGCTTAGGACAAGGCCATGCCCCCCGGAATCCTTTACCGGACTACCCTTGTCTGGGGGAAGGTGATGGCGTTCCTTCCCCCTCATTTGCATAACAATAGGACTGTACCCCCCACCAATGCTTAACCACCAATACCGAAGAGTTGTGACAGTTTGCTACGAGGTAGGCGAAAACCAAATGGCTGGTGCCAGTCTGCCATTTGGGAAAATTCCTACTAGGCCCCTTGACGGCGACCAACCGTAGTTCATAGCAACGTCAGGGAACCTAGCCTAGAGGGTGGGATGGGAGGGAAAAACGGAGACAGCTGTGGGGCAGGAAAGAGGAGGGGCCTCGGCTGCAGCTGGGTTAAATAGCCGAGGCCCCGCCCCCGGCACCAGCCGATTGGCTGGCTCGAGGTATGAGGTGAACAGGGATTCCCTTGTTATCGCGGGGGCTGGAGCCAGCCCCCGTGTGTGACGCCCGCAACCCCACCTCCTTGCCAGCACGGAAGTGGCTTTCCTCCTCCACTAGAGCTCTGGATGGTGGCAACATGAGAATGGGTCTTTTCTGCTATGGCTCCCCATTTGTAGAATGCTGTCCCCAGGGAGGTTCGGCTGGTGCCTTCATAATACCAGTTTAGGTGCCAGGAGAAGACATTGGTCTTCAACCAGGCCTTTGGCTGCTTGACATTTGATGCCCTTTAAAATGTATTGTGGCAGGGGGCTTATTGGTTTGTTTCTGTTTTTACTTTTATTATGTATTTTGCATTCTTTATATGTCATTTTACATTGTGAACCACCCTGAGATCTGCAGAAAAAGGATGGTATACCATTATTATTATTATTATTATTATTAGCCAAGAGGAGTGCCAGAATAGCTCCACTGGCAAGTTTGCACCCCTCTGTGATTCATCATCATCATCATCATCATTATCATCATTTTATTTGCACCCTGCCCATCTAACTGGGCTTTCAAGAAACTCCTTGCTACTTAAACATTTTCCTACAATTTTCTTTTTCTGTTCTTTTTAATCCCTCCCTGGTTTCAAGCAGAGCAGTTGAGGTGGGTGGAGATGGGTTCACATTTTGAGCTGCTGAATCACAGAGGGGTGCAAACTCACCAGTGGAGCTGTTCTGGCACTCCTCTTGGTGCCGTCCTCCCCATAGCCTCTCCTACCCTCTTCTCCTTCCTGGTAAGCAGCAAGCGACTCGGTCGTTGGGAAAGCAACGCTGGCAAAGTGCTTATTGAGCTGTGCCGAAAATAACCAAATAAGGCGCAGCATGCTCTGCCTTTCCCCAACTCTCTGACCAGGCCCTTGGGATGCAGGTGGCGCTGTGGGTTAAACCACAGAGCCTACGACTTGCCGATCAGAAGGTCAGCGGTTCAAATCCCTGCGACGGGGTGAGCTCCTGTTGCTCGGTCCCTGCTCCTGCTAACCTAGCAGTTTGAAAGCACGTCAAAGTGCAAGTAGATAAATAGGTACCGCTCCAGCGGGAAGGTAAACAGCGTTTCCATGCGCTGCTCTGGTTCGCCAGAAGTGGCTTAGTCATGCTGGCCACATGACCCGGAAGCTGTATGCCGGCTCCCTCGGCCAATAAAGCGAGATGAGCACCGCGACCCCAGAGTCGGTCACAACTGGACCTAATGGTCAGGGGTCCCTTTACCTTTACCTTTTCCTGACCAGGTCCCCTGAGCCCTCAGTCTCACTTGGACCCCTAGTGGTCACCATCCTTGACCTTGCATAAGGCTCACAGGATTGCCAAGGGGCAATGCTGCAATGGGTCAACAGCCAAGTGGCTGTGTGGCTCTCAGCACATGACAGTGTTGCCAAGGGGTAAGCCCACTAATGTGGGGGTCAGTGTAGGCAGAGCTGAGCAAGAGGGACCAGTGACCTGACTCGGTTTAAGGCAGCTAATACGTTCCTATGATAAGAAATGATTCTGTTTTGCTATTTTGGTTCATTTCCCCAGTACTCCTTGCTTTTCTTCCACCATCCAAATGACCCTAACCTGTTCCCTGCTAAGGTTCTTCCTTCTGTGATTACAGATTTTGGCAAACCACACGGGTATTGTTGGGACTTGAAATAAATTGACACTGCCAGCTGGATGTCAGTGCTGACCTTTAGCGCCACATGCCCTGGAACACAAATGCTCACTGGCATATGGGGATGTTTAAAGGGGTGGGGAGGGGATCGGCTTTGGAGAAAGGAGCTCTTCCAACAAGAAATTCATCTTTCATTGATAATCAGCTGGCACCAGCTACGCCAGATAAAGGGAGCAGGGAAGCCACACCTTCGTTGCTCTGTTTTGATTGCAATTTGATATGTATTGTATAACCATCTGGAGCACTTTCATTTGTAGCTACATTTTGTGGACTTCCTGACAAGACAGAAGTACTGTTTTTGGGGGACGGGGGCGGGCTGGTGTGGAGGACTTCCTGGTCCTGAATGGGGTAACTGTGCCCCTGAAGGACCAGGTGCGCAGCCTAGTAGTCATTTTGGACTCACAGCTGTCCATGGAGGCGCAGGTCAGTTCTGTGTACAAGGCAGCTGTCTACCAGCTCCATCTGGTACGCAGGTTGAGACCCTACCTATCCACGAACTGTCTCACCAGAGTGGTGCATGCTCTGGTTATCTCCCGCTTGGACTACTGCAATGCGCTCTACGTGGGGCTACCTTTGAAGGTGACCCGGAAACTACAACTAATCCAGAATGCGGCAGCTAGACTGGTGACTGGGGGCGGCCACCGAGACCACATAACACCGATCTTGAAAGACCTACATTGGCTCCCAGTACGTTTCCGAGCACAATTCAAAGTGTTGGTGTTGACCTTTAAAGCCCTAAATGGCCTCGGCCCAGTATACCTGAAGGAGTTTCTCCACCCCCATCGTTCTGCCCGGACGCTGAGGTCCAGTGCTGAGGGCCTTCTGGCAGTTCTCTCATTGCAAGAAGCAAAGCTACAGGGAACCAGGCAGAGGGCCTTCTCGGTAGTGGCGCCCGCCCTGTGGAACGCCCTCCCATCAGATGTCAAAGAGACAAACAACTACCTGACATTCAGAAGACATCTGAAGGCAGCCCTGTTCAGGGAAGTTTTTAATGTGTGACATCTTAGTGTATTTTTGGTCTTTGTGGGAGCTACCCAGAGTGGCTGGGGAAACCCAGCCAGATGGGCAGGGTACAAATAATAAATTATTATTATTATTATTCCTCTGAGGTTATGGCTTTCCTTTGCAGGAATGTACACATGCAAGGGCTGTACACTGATTCCTCAAATATGATTTCTGGGCCTGATTTGTAGTTCTGGATTGGACCTGATTCAGACCAGATCAATCTGAACATCATCTGGTCTGCCCCAGATAACAAAATAGAAATATTTGGAAATCGGTTTGATTTGCATTGGGAAACCAAAATAACCATACCTTTCTTGTTTTCTACCAAATCTGCAGGCATGCCAGCCCCTACAAAATTGTAACACTGCAAAATTATAGACAGGAAGCTCCAGGGTTGTTGTTGTTTTGAAAAAAAGAGAGACTGTACTGCGCTGATGTTTGTAATATTACACAATATTTGTGCTGCTTGTACACTTGACTGTATACATTGTACTCAAAGGACTCCCACCCTCACAACAAAGTTCTAATAAAGAAATACACCTTAAACAGAACACAGCTGTAAGCAAACCTTACAGCTAAAAACTAGAGCCAAACTGGGGGAGAGGGAAACTAAGCCACAGACAGCAAATGTTTAAAAAAGAATCGGATGATTGGGAAAGGGTGGAAAACATTCAAACAGATATATACTGTGAAGGAAACAAATCACAAGCTGAACAAATGGCACCAAACTCTTTCTAAGAGACAGAACTTATGCATTAAGACTTTAGCATCCCTCCCCTCAAATGGAGATTGATTGAGCCCTGCAGCTCTCAATAAGCAAAGTCCAGCTCTCCTTCTCTCCTCCCACCCTGGAGTTTGCCATATATGGTGCTGTAATTAATAACTGCAACAGTTTGGAGACTGTCTGGCTTTCTGAGAGACAGTTTTGAGTAACAGATCCACTATGTAGCAATTGATAGCTGCTTCAGCAAGGTGCAAGTTAGCCTGAATCAGTCCAGGATTCAGCCAAATCCAATGCACAGCCCTAATGCATGCAAGCTGAGAACCTGAGCAGCAGTGGTCAGTCACATTACTGCTGCTTACTAGGAGGCAGGGAGGGAATGAGGGAGCGAGGAGGTTGGCACAGTGCAAACACACCTGAGGAGCTAATCTGGCGTTCCTGTGGGTGTGTTTGCACCACACCAACCTCCCTGCCACCTCCCCCTCTACCTAAGAAGCAGCAGGTCAGGTGAACAGCAGCACTCCACCATGCCATGTGCTACTGCCTTACAGTATAGTTGTAATAGCTGCAGCAATACAGCGGTAGCTTGGATTACATACACTTCAGGTTACAGACATTTCAGGTTACAGACTCCGCTAACCCAGAAATAGTACCTCAGGTTAAGAACTTTGCTTCAGGGTGAGAACAGAAATCATGCTCCGGTGGCGCGGCAGCAGCAGTGGGAGGCCCCATTAGCTAAAGTGGTCCCTCAGGTTAAGAACAGTTTCAGGTTAAGAACGGACCTCCAGAACGAATTAAGTTCTTAACCCGAGGTACCACTGTATAAGGTTTGGTAAGCACTCCGGACACTTGAGAGTGCTGGATCTCTTGAATGAATTTACCTGAATTCCTTCCAAACATACGCAGATAAACCATCGAATAGCTACCTCCTGCCCTCACATATGGCAGTCTCACACCCCATTTAAAATGGGGTTAATAAGGAGCAAGGCTCCCGGGTCAGAAAGCGTGCCTTCTATGCAGGTCTCGAGCCTGGCAACCTTTCTTAGAAGCGGATCACTGCTCTGCTAGTGATCTTCTCCCTCTCTTCTTGGAACGAAGCCCCACGATTCAGTCAGAAGCTATTGAAAATCAGCCTATTCATTTCCGAACAACAACTTTCAGCAGCCTGGGTACATAATATTGTTGGCTTCTCAAGTATAATTAAGCACATTTTGTTTTCGGCATTCTTCTCGTCTCCATCCTGTGGATCCCTTTCACCTCGCCTGCAGTTTGGAGGACAATTCTGACAGATCCAGCTGTCTCTGTGTACCCCCCCCCCCCCAAATCACGGACTGTGCTACAGCTTGCATTTTTCAGCATGCATCATGAATATTTATTCGTTTCTCAAACACACTGCAAAGTTCTTTATTACGCCTTAGGGAATCTGCAGCATGGACGGTTTGGGGGGGGGGAGGCTGGGCATTTGCCAGGGCTCCAAGACCAGCAAAGAGCCCATTGCCTCGGGGGGATAAGCAAATGTGTCAGCTTCACTTTCTCTCCATTTCCCATCTCCCCAGCCAGAAATTCAACCCCACACATTTCTGCACCGCATTACCATTTCCTTCAAAATCCCCACAAGTAACTGTATGCATTTCGGTGCAAGGTTCTCCTGATATCACAGGCTGATTTGGGGGAGCGCAACCGGTTTGGTCGCACTGGGTGCAGAGCCTCGGGGGCACCGCAGGGGTTGCCACAATTAATATGTAGAATGAAAGGTGAGAGGTGGGCGGGGGGATTGGGCATTGCACAGGGCATTGCTGAAATTTGAGACCCCATGATCTGCCATTGCTAATATACACATTTTTCATGCAATTTTGCTTTTTATACCCCAGCATCACCCTTTGGCTAATTCAGTTATAGCTCGTGGTATAGCATGATTAATATTGTTTTGCTGCAATGTGGGGCATGCACCCCACAGGGGGGCAATTTGATTTTTAGGGGGGGGATTCGGGAATGAGTCATTAACAGTGAATGGCACTTTAGGCTTCCTCCACATGAATAGTTCACTTTTTGAATAATAAGAATTACAGTGGTGCCTCGCAAGACGAAATTAATTCGTTCTGCGAGTTTTTTCGTCTTGTGAATTCTTCGTCTTGCGAAGCACGGTTTCCCATAGGAATGCATTGACGGTTTTAAGAAAAAGGCGCAAGACGTTTTCGTCTTGCGAAGCAAGCCCATAGGGAAATTCGTCTTGCGAAGCAACTAAAAAAAACAAAACTCTTTCGTCTTGCGAGTTTTTTGTTTTGCGTGGCATTCGTCTTGCGAGGTACCACTGTATATGTCATGGGGGGTGGGTGTCAGGATTTTAGAGATGCTTAGGCATGGCCAAAAAAAGTTTGGGAACCACTGCTGTAGACTTTCAAAACCATTCTCCATATTTCAAGCCAATCCCCTGGCAGTCCAACCAACAGAGTTCAGTGGGTACTTCCACGTATGGATGCAAGGGACAGCGACTTCTGTAGTAGACATACATACTGGAAGGGAGGGGAGATTGAACTATTTTATTTATCATTATCATCGTCATCATCATCATCATTATCATTATCATTATCATTGTCATTATTTTATTTTATTTTCTCAGAGGCAGTGCTGGCCACAGGTTTTTGAAGACCCTTGGGCACAACATCCTCAGTGACCGTTGGCTATGCTGGCTTGAGCTGTAGGGAGTTGTAGTCCAACAACATATGGAAAGCACCGGGACTTGGAAGCCTGCAGGAACCCACCACTGGCAAGGGGATGTGCTTTTGCAACAGATGAAAGCTTGAGGGGAAATCACCCCTTGCATTGATGAGCTCAAGTATAGTTGATCTTGATTCTGTCTCCTTTCCTTGCCTTGGGATAGATAGGACTCCTCCCTGCTTCCATAATAAGCCTTCCCCTTTCCACTGCTCTTCTCCCTTGGCCTCCACTCCATTCCAGCATCTCCTCAGGCCACCAGAACTCACCTTCCCTTCTATTTTGGGTACAAGGAGTCCAACTCATGGACAGATAACATAAGGGTTGATCGCTGCTGCTTCCTCATGGCTCAAGGTCCTAGCATCATCAGGCACTTGCTGAGACACCCACTTCAACAGGGGACTCCACTACTGGTAACAGAGCCCCCTGGACCTGTTGCTGCTCCCCTTGTCATTGCCACCTCCTTTGTCCCCTTTGGCCAAGAGGGAGGGTAAAAGGTAAAGGTAAAGGTACCCCTACCCATATGGGTCAGCCTTGCCAGACTCTAGGGTTGTGCGCTCATCTCACTCTATAGGCCGGGAGCCAGCGCTGTCCGCAGACACTTCTGGGTCACGTGGCCAGCGTGACAAGCTGCATCTGGCGAGCCAGCGCAGCACACGGAACGCCGTTTACCTTCCCGCTGGTAAGCGGTCCATATTTATCTACTTGCACTCAGGAGTGCTTTCGAACTGCTAGGTTGGCAGGCGCTGGGACCGAACAATGGGAGCGCACCCCGCCACGGGGATTCAAACCACTGACCATGCGATTGGCAAGTCCTAGGCGCTGAGGTTTTACCCACAGTGCCACCCGCGTCCCAAGAGGGAGGGAGAGAGTACCAAAAAGGAATGGGAGTGAACAGAAGGAACAGCAGCTGCCACTTCCACCTTGGTCTTCTGTGTTTCCTCTTTTCCCTGCTTTGCCCTCATGGAATGTTGGAGTGTATGGGATTCACACCATTCCTAATGGTGCAAATTATTCCAGATCACATCTGGCCCTAAGCCTGTGGCTCAACCAGACAGTTCACTAGAGGGCAGGTTTCTTTTCCTTCAGGAAGCAATTTCAACCCGTTTCCATTTGTAGATGCGGGTGGTGCTGTGGTCTAAACCACCGAGCCTCTTTGGCTTGCCGATCAGCAGGTCGGCGGTTCGAATCCCCACGACGGGGTGAGCTCCCATTGCTCTGTCCCAGCTCCTGCCACCCTAGCAGTTCGAAAGCACACCAGTGTTCGTAGATAAATAGGTACTGCTGTGGCGGGAAGGTAAATGCTATTTCTTTGCACTCTAGCTTCTGTCATGGTGTTCCATTGCACCAGAAGCGGTTTAGTCCTGCTGGCCACATGACCCGGAAAGCTGTCTGTGGACAAAGGCCGGCTCCCTTGGCCTGAAAGTGAGATGAGCACCGCAACCCCATAGTCACCTTTGACTGGACTTTACCATCCTTTTTTTACCATTTGTAGAGAAGGGTGTAGAAATGCTATGGCGATACTTTTAAGTCTTAAATTATAAAGACATGGGAAGGGCATTGAAAGAGAGAGAACTCCTTGGAGTCAACTGTGCCTGAGTTTTGCTTCCCTCCCCAGCAACACTAGGCCACGCTAAGGTCATTAGGCGTGATATTACTTCAGTGCAATTAAGCACCAAGGATGCTCCATTAATTTACATTAGGCACAGGCATCTGCTTGGCAGTACGCTGTTCACCAGGTGTGAAGAGCTCAATTCCCCTTCTCATAAGCTCATTCATTATCTTCTTCATTATCGTGGGAGCTCACTTTGCTCCAAGAATGCTGCCATAAGGACCCATATGGATTGCCCTGGTGGTAGAATGGGGATGAGTCAATAGATTTGCCATCTAGCCTGAGCCATGAGGCTGAGGCACTGAAGCAGGAAATGAAACACATTCTCTTGCCCCCTAAGAGTGGGAGGGAGAGGAAAGGACTAATATGCAGCCTTTGAAGGCTAAAAAGAAATTAACTCTTTACTTGTTCTATGTATTTCATCACGCCAAAAGACGTCACTGATGGAGAGCTGTGCTAAATAACCTCCCAATTTCTGGCATTCGTGTTCCAAGTAGAACATTCAATGCTGTCAGACAAATCACTGGGAATGTAAAGGTAAAGGTAAAGGGACCCCTGACATTAGGTCCAGTCGTGACCGACTCTGGGGTTGTGGCGCTCATCTCGCTTTACTGGACAAGGGAGCTGGCGTATAGCTTCCAGGTCATGTGGCCAGCATGTCTAAGCCGCTTCTGGCAAACCAGAGCAGCACACGGAAATGTCGTTTACCTTCCCGCCAGAGCGATACCTATTTATCTACTTGCACTTTGACGTACTGTCGAACTGCTAGGTTGGCAGGAGCTGGGACTGAGCAATGGGAGCTCACCCCGTTGCGGGGATTCAAACCGCCGACCTTCTGATCGGCAAGCCCTAGGCTCAGTGGGCTCTGTGGTTTAACCCACAGCGCCACCCGCGTCCCACAATGTATATCTTGCCAAATAATTTTGATGTTGTTTGGGAATGCCTTTGTCCCCTACCACCCAGTTTTGACTTCTCAGCACCATTTTTCTTTGCTCTCATTGATCTTTGCATTTTCTTTGCTCTCACTGATCACGGCCTCTTCGATTCAACTGACTGCAGCAACCCACATTATTTTGTGTACAAGCCTCCATCACATCATACACAGCATCACAACAACCCTGGCAAAATCATTCTGCCTGCCACTTCCAATGACCACGGACAGTGATGGCAAATGTGTTTTCAGCAGGTGCAGCACACCCCGCCCCGACAAAACCCTTTCAACACTCACAGAAATGAACACAAAATTTAGGCGCATAGTTTCAACTCTGCTCTCCACTGATCACGGATGATTTCTCTCAGGCAAGGGGTCAAAGTCAGAATAATTTCACAAGCCGAATCACAAATTTTCATTTGCGTGCAAGTTCAGCTGAGTGATTCAAAAACTCTGTGTCATTGATATTAATAAACCTTTGCATACTCTAAACTTGGTTTCAGATTATCCGAGCATTACTAAGGAAGCGGTGGTGAAGATCCAGTGACATATGAACTTCTACTTCCTAGGCCTGCCCTCTATGATGAGGGGGTGGTCTGAGCAGGAAGGAGACACAGCTTTTTCAGTCTGGTTTTTATTTCCAGGTGCGTGTCTCCATTTCGCTTTTTTATATTTTCTCATCCATTGACATCAGCTGGAGGGGAAACTGCTATCCCCATTCCAGGGCTGGTACGTTAATTTATCTGCTACTCATTTGTGGCATCCCCTACTGGGGAGCAATTTATTTACCCATGATTCCCTGGAGCCAGCAGCAGGTGAGCCCATAGATGTTAGAGGGAGCCCACCCTCCCATCCTATTCTGAACAGAGGAGAGCTGCAAATAACTTATCTGTACGAGAGACAGTTATAGTGGCTAATGTAGGTGCCTTTTTCATTGATGGAGTGGCTGTTGGTGGTGGGGGAATCATGTCCACCCCATTTCGTGGTTCTGTGTCTTTTATGCTCTTTTAGATGTGGCAGCCTGTGATGGCCTGGGATTCGGGCTCGGATGCTGAAGCTGAGGGGTCCCAGCCTGCACAGGAGTCCCCGCCTCCAGAACCAGCTGAGCCGGGATTGGGGCTTGAACCTGAAGGGCCCTCACCTGTGCTGGATCCTCAGGTGCAGGCATCAGCTGAGTCTGCTCTGGCTCCTGAGGTGATGGAGGACCCATTGCCTGCAGGTGCTCCACTCTCAGCCCCGTCAGGGGAGGCTGAGGTTGCCTCTGGGTCCGGTAACCCTCCAGCCTCACCTGAGCTGCAGAGGCTCAGGGCAGAGAGGCGGAGGAGGAGTGCTCGCCTCCAGGTGAGTCACCTGTGGACCGGGGCTGCCCTATGCCTCAGGGCAGATAAAAGCCAGCCAGCCCCAGTCCCAGGTTGCGGGAGCAACATTGTTGGTAGCCTGTTCCTGCCTGCACCCTCACCCAACTCCCTGCCTTGGACCCCGCTCAACTTTGACGCACAGCCTCCATACCGCACCATCGACCTCAGACTGGACTTGGACCTCGCCTCTCGGTTAGCCCCCGGAACCAGCACACAACCATTTTGTGTTATGCCCTCCAAGGCAGCCATTTTGAGACCGATGCCCATGCCGCTTTTTCAAAATTCCTAATGTGCCCCACTGGTCCCAAAAGTTTGCCAGTCCTTGCTCTGGGTAAAGGGCACATTCTCCTGGTTCCCACTTACTATCTCACAATGACTTCCAAGAAAACTTCTTAAGCCTGGCTATTTGTGGTCTCTATTCAGGCTACTGAGGGGAGGGGTGAAGATGCCATGGCAGGTGGCAGAGATAAGATACCCCTAGAGGAACTGGGCTAGGAGGAATCTGCCCCCTCAGTCTGAAGACACTAGTCAGGCCTTCCTAAATACGAGGTACTTTGTGGCGATAAAAACCAGCTAAATCCTAACATTTGGTGAAACGAAAAGAGATTCTTCCAAGTTTCTGAAGCCTTGCAGCAGTAGTTGCAGCTCCAAATGCTGTTTATGCAAGATTTTATTGCACACAAAGAGAAGAAATCTACTTGGATGCCAAATCAAATGTAAAACGGACGTAACTGTTGATGCAAGGAAGGAGAAATCTCACCACTCACTGCCACGAAGCGAACCTTAGCTGTCATTATTCCAGAGAACTGAGCCCTACAATGTCAGACCACAGGTGTGTAAATAACTAAAGCTATATGTCAGCCTTGTCAGCCTGCTGCAGTAAAGGAAATGGAGTTTTTAGCACAGAGCGAGAAACCAATAAAAAATTATGGTGGGAAATAAAAAGAAGTTCCAAACAAATATCAAAGGGAGTATCTTCAAAGTTAGGCTTCCTGTCAGCTGGGGATATGATGGAGTTTTTACCCAGTATGGGTGACAGATTATAAAAGACTTTTCAAAAAATCACGGGGCATATTGTACTGATTGTTAGACTAGTGCTCTTTGCTGTGAGTCTATTAGCATGAGTAGGTGCTTCAGCTTGCACCACAAATAGGAGAATTGGCATTCTTACTCAAGGGCGGGTGCCGCTACTATTTCAAGGAAGACCTTAAAAGCGGCCAACATCTTTTTGGTGATTGTTCCTGTACCTTGAGCAGCTTTGTAGTAACGCTAGCAACGCTTCACTGAGGTGCCATCTCTCCTGAGATGAAACTCAGAAATCAGAGTCCTTACAGACAGCACCACCAGCTTGAGGTACGTATCAACAGCTGGTACAGATGTGCATAGAGACTTAGGCATGGTGTGATGGCTGATGAGAAGCTGAGATGTTGCTGATGCATTGCACGTCAAGCACCACTCATCCTGTAAGCTCTTCTCCATCAAATTCGGACCCTGAGTTGTCATCTCAGTGGTGAGGACCTGGATCTGACTGCTGAGATGGATCCTGACCACCTCCACCTCCCTATAGGCAACATTGACAGGTGAGTGGGGCTGCCCACCTGTCAATCATCTGACATCATTAAAATCTCAGGTGGCTAGTTCAAAGGGGCTTGCTGATTGGCTGTGACTGTGTGCCTTCAAAGGAATTGCTGTCAGTGCTGATCAGCTGATGGGTGCTGACAGGGAACCTTGCATTGTCCATTTGCAGACCTGGTTTGGATTCAAACTGCAGCTGCAAATGGACATTTTTTTCCTCTGCAAATCTGTATGCAGAGGAAAAATGTCCTCCTGCAAGCTCAGTTTGCATACAAGCCATGCTTGTACATGGACAACATCAAAGGGGCTCACCGTTAGCCTCTTTGATCCTCTGATCAGAGTGTCTTCAAAGGAGCTCTCCGTTGAATGCCAGTCAGCAAGACCAGTGGTCAGGGATGTTGGCTGCCTATGGCCTAAAGTGTACCTTAGGTTCTGAAGATGAGACATCTGTTAGAGAAAAATGGCCTTAACTGAAATTCAGAGTAAATTTGCACGAAGAACCATTTGAGAAATTTTGAGGCACACCCAAACAGATTCAGTAAGACTTGCAAACTGACTCGGAAGCCAGTGTGGTGTAGTGGTTAAGAGCGGTAGTCTCGTAATCTGGGGAACCGGGTTCGCATCTCCGCTCCTCCACATGCAGCTGCTGGGTGACCTTGGGCCAGTCACACTTCTCTGAAGTCTCTCAGCCCCACTCACCTCACAGAGTGTTTGTTGTGGGGGAGGAAGGGAAAGGAGAATGTGAGCCGCTTTGAGACTCCTTAAAGGGAGTGAAAGGCGGGATATCAAATCCAAACTCTTCTTCTTCTTCTTCAAATATCTTAAGGAGATGGGCAGAGAGGGCAGAAACTTTTCAGCATTTTTCCAGATGGACAGAAGTAGTTAGATCACAGAGTTTATACAAGCATTTTGTCTGTGTGGTGATTATTGTTTTAGGATTAAAGGGTGGCTCTCTTCTTTGTTATTCCATATCTTAAGTTGTTGTATCACAATTACTTACTTACTTACTTACTTACTTACGTAATTCCTACATATATGCCAAAAAGTTTTCTAAGTGGTTTACAAGTATAAAATCACTACATATTTAAAAGACACAATAACAAATCCCTCGGGGCCTTAAAACATCCTTTATTAAAAATATACAAAGAAAGCATTTAAAACAATAAAATCGGAAATTCTGTTCCGGGCAATGCTTGCCTATTTTTATTATTATTATTATTATTATTATTATTATTATTATTATTATTATCATTATTATTATTTAGTGTCTGTACCACTTATATGTGGCCAATGGCACTGTTTTCATCAATTTAATTCACCTTGTGTGAATTTGCAGGTGTATTTTTAGTTCAGATATTCAAGGGGAAGGTCTAACAGGCTAGTTCACATCCAGCAAGCTATTATTTGGTTCTCTGGAAGATGCTCCATTTCATAATTGCATGTCAATGCTATCTCACAAGCCATCAGCTGCAGGAGCTCAGAGGATGTGTTAGCGGTTTTCAAAAAAGTTGGGCAGAAATTGTATTTTGTTTGCTGTTCCTGTTGGTGTTTGGGAAAAAATGGATTTTGATAGAGATCTCACTGCCTCAGCACTTTTAAAAGCATGTGAATTGCCGTTGAGTACAGGCTGCCATCGCAGCCACGCAGCTGTTAGCAATTGTGGAAAGTTACTGAGAAAGGCATCACTTTAAATTACAAACTCTAGAACACGAGCATTGGCTTTTTGGCTAATTGAGTTAATTGACTGCCCTCTGCACCACACTTCCCAGATTGTCCAGTGGCTTTCTCCTGTGGAAATTGTAACAATGCTTGGCATTCTTGAAATACCCTTCCAAATCCATTTTTTAAAGCTAGAAATCCAGCGTGGGAGCCAGTGTGGTGTAGTGGCTAAGAGCGGTGGACTCGTAATCTGGTGAACCAGGTTCGCTTCCCTGCTCCTCCACATGCAGCTGCTGGGTGACCTTGAGCCAGTCACACTTCTCTGAAGTCTCTCAGCCTCACTCACCTCACAGAGTGTTTGTTGTGGGGGAGGAAGGGAAAGGAGAATGTTGGCTGCTTTGAAACTCCTTTGGGTAGTGATAAAGCGGAATATCAAATCCAAACTCTTCCTCTAGAAATCCAGAATTTTTGGGGGGAGGAGGGGTAGAATGGGAGTAAATTTAGGACCTCTGGGCCAGTTTGCACTACTTAGATCAGGGATAGCTCTACCAGAATCCAGACCATGCATATGTGTTCTTTCTTGGCATCCATCTGTCTCGAGAGACAGTGGAGCGTGCCTCCATGGGTGAAGTCAAACCACTGTGTTTGCAGCACCAAAGTGGCCTTTCTGGGACGCAAGCCTGGGCAGTGTCTGTGGAGGTCCTGGCCTGGCTGCAGGAATTGCCAGGAGGAGGCATACAAAGCACCATCCAACTCTCTCTGGTTGGGAAACTGGGAGGTTTCGCGAGTGCTGCTGCTGGAGGAAGGGCCTGAAAGAAAGTGGGCAAAAGATATTGGCCCTGTCTACCAATGTCAGGCTTCAGGGAATTGGCTTCCTCCCCCGTGGCAGTAAATAAGAAGATCAAATGAAAGGAACGTCTTGCCAGTTAGATTCTTTAATAATCACAAAATGAAGGATTTAAATTAAGACCGTTTGATCAAATCAAAGATAAACTAGATGGATGGTTACAATATTATCAGTTCAATGAGTTGCATAAGCTTGATAAGAAAAATGGTTTTGCAATGGGAAAATCCCAATTGGAAACGGAGTTGTTAGATACTAATGTTAAAAACTTATCTAAAATGTATAATACAAAGGGTGAACAAGTTAAATCTGTAATGATGGATTGGGCAAGAGATGTCGGACACAATATAATGTTGGAAGATTGGGAAAGGTTGTGGAAGAAAGGGATTAAGTTCACTGCATGTACTGTATTAAAAGAAAACATTATGAAAATGATGTATCGATGGTACTTAACCCCGATAAAATTAGCAAAGATGTACCCTACTAATGATAATTTATGTTGGAAGTGCAAAGAAAAAGAAGGTACCTTTTATCATATGTGGTGGACATGTCCTAAGGTGAAAGATTTATAATGAGTTGAAAAAAATGTTGAAAAATACATTTGAGTGTTGAGGTGTCATCCTGCTTGCTATGTGTAGGGTCCAGTTTGTCATCACCCATCACTGCATAGGTTTGGCTGCAACACACATATGTACCTCACATGATGACTGCAACACCTAGTGATAACAGGTGAATTGGTCATCAAAGGTAGAAGGCCTAAGAATTTCATATCACTTCATCTAATGTGTTTTCTGTTCACACATTCAGCTGCCACTCATCATTGGCACAGATGTGTAATTGCCTCAGAAAACTAATGTTTCCACATGGGCTTCACATTTGTTTCAAGAGGTGGTGCTCAATTAGGTTTTACTCAGAGCAGAGTAAAATTGAAATTAATGGATGAATTTTTCAAATTAATGGATGAATTTTTCAAATTAATGGATGAATTTTTAAAATTTATTTATTACCCGCCCTTCACACTAATGTCCCAGGGCAGGTCACAGCATTAAAACACAATATTAAAAACAGTTTCAAACAACTACGTCACTATGTTAATTTCAGTGGGTCTACTCTCGGTAAAGCTTAGTTAAATACCATCAAGTGTGAAACTATTGTGAAAACTGAAACGAAGCTGAGGAACTAACATGGTGACCTTTTTTTTAAAAGTCTCACATAAGAGGCCTTGCTTTGCAAATGGCTACATGCCAAGAACAGTGTCCTAACACTTGCTTTCCTTGAAAATTCAACCGTTGCTGTCATGTAAAGAAAGAAGGAAACCTAGGATACTCATGGCACTGGGACAAGGAAGGGGGGAAAAAAAGGAATTTACAAATATCCTGAGTAATAAAGCTTACTTATTTTGCATCTGCAAACTCTCCCCCTCCCCGCTCATCTGAATATTTATGAACATCTGGATTATTAAGCGTTTTCTGGCAGGAATGATCAGAGAAAGCAAGATCACGGTGACTAACTGCTCAGAATCTCACATGCCCATCTTAATCAGGCTCTTTCTCCACTAGGGCTATTGATACAGACACAGATATAGATTTGCACATTCCTAATTTTACAAGAAGGCAAGCTGTCATTTCCTGCCTTATCTCGCAGCATTTCAGACAACTGTGAAATAATGTGCCAGCCCTCCAGAAGGTGCAGCTGTCTCCACCCACATGGTGTGCCAGGGATGCACTGGGTAACAGAAGCGGTTCAGCCAGTGGGGTGGCGCACCAGTGCTAGCTTTCTGGCAATTGTGCCACTGAGGGATTACCTGGAGGGCAAACGGAGGTGGCAGGGAGGTCAGGAATGTGGAAGTACATTAGTGGAGCAAATCCACCTTGACTGGCTCCACTAATACACTTCCACAGTCCTGAGCTCCCTGTAGAACTTGCTCCACCTCTACCTCCTGGTAAGCTGTGGCAAAACCACCACTGGGCAGCTAGTGTTGCAGCTCTGTGTTGCAGATGAGCCATTTCTGAAGGGTAAAAAGGTAAAGGTAAAGGGACCCCTGACCATTAGGTCCAGTCGTGACCGACTCTGGGGTTGTGGTGCTCATCTCGCTTTATTGGCCGAGGGAGCTGGCGTACAGCTTCCGGGTCATGTGGTTAGCATGACTAAGCCGCTTCTGGCAAACCAGAGCAGCGCATGGAAACGCCGTTTACCTCCCCACCAGAGCGGTACCTATTTATCTACTTGCACTTGGACGTGCTTTCGAACTGCTAGGTGGGCAGGGACTGAGCAACGGGAGCTCACCCCATCACGGGGATTCAAACCGCCGACCTTCTGATTGGCAAGTCCTAGGCTCTGTGGTTTAACCCACAGCGCCACCTGCATCCCATGCCTGCCATAGAGCACATAAAAAAGATGGGGGGGCCCGTAACACCCCAGATGGTGCCCTTGAATCCACCACAAATGCATTGTGATTGTGGCAATGATGTGTTGCAGAAGGACATACTCATGCATGTTTCACTTCTGCCGTAACATCCTCACGTTGTACTTGCCTCTTGTGCTCTCTCAAGGGATGTAGCATAAACTGTCACCTAATTATCACTGTTTAATGAACACAGATTTTATATATATATATTTCCCCTTAACATTTTGGGAACAATTTGCACCTCTCACTCCTCGGAGAGAATAGATTTCCCAGCACAACTAGAGCACTGCTAGTTACAGGGAGACACAAATACATCTCAACATTTACTTATGCTGTGGCTGCCTCCAAGCCAAATGACACCCTCTCCTGTTATATATACATGGAATGGAACACAGATATTTTCTCCCCACCAAACAGCATAGGTAATGCAAAGAACAACTAGGAATGAAAATAAATGTATGAGTAGTCAGCCAGAGCACCAACAGAGGTGCTATTTTGCTGCCAGTCATTTTGAACCTCAAAATCATACTCCTCAAGGTGCATCTTCATCCATGATAATGTCAGGGACCCCAGAATCGGCCACGACTGGACCTAATGGTCAGGGGTCCCTTTACCTTTACCTTACGGCAGGCATAGGCAAACTCAGCCCTCCAGATGTTTTGGGACTACAACTCCAATCATCCCTGACCACTGGTCCTGTTAGCTAGGGATGATGGGAGTTGTAGTCCCAAAACATCTGGAGGGCCGAGTTTGCCTATGCCTGCTGTACGGGGAGATGGTCTCAGACACCGGCCTGTTGGTATACCAACTCTGTGTTACAAGAATGCCTGCAAATGTGACATGGAGGCTGGCAACATCAACCAGGCCATGTGGGACTCTCTTGCAGATATCCACAGTGTCAGGGGGGGGGGGAGAGTCAGTCAGGTCCATAGCAGTGACCAGAGGAGAAATGACAGCTGGGAGGAACACAGAGAGAAGAAACAGCATGGTTTACCTGCAGCAGCACAACCGGACTGCAACCTTCCAATAGCTTGACCTCACCCCCAAAGCACACTCCTCCATTGTCGCAGGAGACAGACAGATGCCAACCACACACTAAAGAAGGGCTAATCTGTGCCTAGGAAACAGCTGGACTTCAGTTTGGGCTACAGGAAGTGCCCTGTTTGCCCAGCTGCTGACGCCATGCCTGTTTGCTGATGATTGGTGCTTTGATTCAGCTTTCAAACTGCAACACACCTTTAGCTGTCCGGCATATGGGGCTTCTGGAATGTACGACTGACATATTCTGCAGCTTGGGGTGGGGGTGGGGCCCATGGGAAAAGACAGCATTATTAAATCATGCCTGTGCTGGGTAGGATGCTGCTCTTGCGCATTAATTACTGTTAGCTTCAGAACGAAAAGGAAAATAGCTGAGTTTTATCGGAGACTTTTTTTTCTGACCGCATTAATTATTGCCTCACTGAATTTATTATTTATTTTGCCAATACCTTGAGGCCCTTCCTGAAACAGCTTGGAATCTAGGTTAATGACATGACGTAACTCGCAGATGAAGAAAACAAATGGTTGGGTTTGATTTCTTCATTAGAGGCAGAATTAATCAATGCCAGAATTTGAAATACCCCGTTAACAAGGGCTTTGCTTCATGTCAATGACCCTTAGGAAGGTTCGCATGAATCTACGAGCATCCTTTGAGAAGAAAATGTGATGGGAAGGGAGGTGGAAAAAGAGGGGGAGGTGTGAAAAAGAGTGGGCAACATGGTGGATAAGCAGAATCAAGAACTTTTTCAGTAAGAAGAGAAATGTCAAAATACAACAGGGGCCATTTGCTTGTTTGCATTAGGACTCCCTCCCTGCATGGTTTGGGTAAGAGATCAGCCCCTGGCCCACCCCAGCCATCTCCAACCATACCTGTCAACTTTCAGATTTGAAAATAAGGGATCAGCAGCATCACCTGTCCTGGAGACAGTCTACAGAATATCTAACAATCCAGGATAGCAGCGGGAAGCAGCGGGAAATGGCGCTGAAATAAGGGAATTTCCCACAAAAAAAAAAGGGAAGGTTGACAGCTATGTCTCCAACAGGTTCAAAAGCTGTGATTTCCCATCCAAATTGGCTTTCCTAACAGTTCTCCCCTAGAAGCTGATCACATGTAAATTATGATCATTGGCTGTTTCCCCAGGTATGAATGGAGATCTCTACCCACCCAAAAGAGAATCGTGTTTGGATCTTGGATCTCTGGCTATATGGCTGCCAACTTCTAGGGTAAGGAATACATTCTACAAAGCAAGCTGTAATGGAAATTGTCAGGGAACTGCTATTGGAGCCAGAGGGAGAGGGAGGGCTCCAGAGGGATTCTGGAGAGCGTCCTGGGAGGGAGAGAAGCAGCACATCTTCTGGGGAAGGAAATCAGCGTAGCACCAGTGGAGGAGGGGGGCAGATGGGGGAATCGGCGAGGTGGCTCCAAGGTGGCCGGGGACCAGCGGGGAGAGCACGGGTCCTCCGATGCCCACACCCTCCCTGCGCAGAAGGCTTCCGCGCAGAGAGAGTAGCTGGCGACTAGGCGTCAAAGAACTTTTATGCTGGAAGAAGTTCAAGAAATGCCCACTGACGGATTCTGCCAGCGACTGAGACAGCCACGGGCGAGTGGCTGTCCAGACAGAAAGGGTTCACTCAGGCAACCCACCCAGGTGTGGCGCCGATTTACGCACGAGCAACCCCTAGAACCATTACAGAAATGCTTATGAATATGCAGGATGACTTTTTAAAAGTCACAAATAGCTGCAAAAATGTGGCCCATGGAACAGAAAACTGGGGAAATTGGAAAGAGAGAGAAGCCAAATTAACAGATCTACCCATCCCGACAATTCCACCACAACCACCTTCTGCGTCAGAGAAGACCAATCTTTCATTCTGCAGCCAAACGTCTTGGGACCAGACACCCTCAACAGTGATGCCATTGTACCAAACATTTTGCCACCTCTATTCTACATTTCCTTTCAGAGGCAAGGAAACCTGAACTGCAGCGGTGTCATGTCACTCAGCTTTGCTTACTGGAGGTTATAGGGGAGAGGGAGAGAAAGAGATGCAGGGCTGCAGTTCCCAGCAGTGCTAAATGTTGTGTGCCACTTGTAGTGGCTGGTTCTGCCTTTGCAAAACAAAGGGAAGCTCACTTTACAGACCACCACCAGAAAATCCAGTGGTATTCTCCCAGTTGGTCTAGGGCAGGCATGGGAAACCTCAGGTCCAAGAGCTAAAAGTGGCCCCCCAGCCCTATCTATCTGGCTCCTAGGCCTCTTCCCAGGCCACACTCCTTCCCCAGTCACACCCTCTTCCCACAGGCCACATCCCTCACCAGCCTACATTATACACCTTCCTTGAGTGTTTCTCCTGCTGGGATTGTGTCATTGAACTCTGATAATGCCTCTTGTTTTCCTGGATAGAGATGTGTGTAGAAACTAGCCTACTGGACAAAGCTAAATTTCATATTGTTACAAAAAATTGGGTGTCTCTGCCAAGCACTAGCAAGATTACAGGGGGTTACAGGCACTCACACAGGGTCTATGTTCCTTTGGATAATTGAGACCTGATGGAGACTGTCACAGCTTTAAGAAATATGGGTTTTTTCCACCTATTTACACCTTCAGTCTGCATGGAGGAAGTCCATATCTTACAGCACGGTAATCTCAAGAGGGGCTTGAAGAGCCAGCCTGCCCAAAATGGATCCCAGTCTTTCTTCTCCCCCTTTCTTCTTCCCAGAACACCTTGATAAAAGACTCAATTTTCCTGTCACCTCACACACAGTTCCCCTGGCACCATCTGTCTCCCCAGGCCAAAGGATTTCCCATCAATCTCTTTTGTCGTGTTAACAGATTTGCCCTTCACAAGGCCAACCAGGCTGGTTTGCATAAGTCAGCCCAGGGATTCCTTGCCTGACACAGTTCTGCAACTTGTACTTTCCTCCATATCCCAATTAATCAAAATCCTACAATTTATTAATTTCTAGGATTTAGGGGGGTCCCCCAAATCTATAACACTATTCATTGCTCTTCCAACTCCGGCCTCCAGCCTAATACACTGTCATTGAAATTCTACTCAATATCGATACAGAGTAGATTCCAATGAATAGTTAGCAGAGTAACAACTTAAACACATTGCAGGATTCCCCCAAAATAGATAAGAGGCAATTGTATTTCATCCAGCAGAGCTTTACGGCTCCTGAAGGCAGATGAGCATAATGGTCACAAATCCAATACATTCAGGATTGGCACTGTCCATAAGAAATCCAGCTGCAGTAGACTTAACTTAAACTTGCAATAACTTATAACAAGTCTAAACCTTAACACTATAGCATACTATGTGCAAAACACCACACCAGAAGGAAAAGAGATAGAATAATTAAAACCCAGGCTCCTTCTGGCCTCTTATTATAGTCAGCATGATCTTGAAGAAGAGATAACAGAACCAGTTTAAACCAGCTGTACTCAGCTTCTCTGAAGGTATAACCCAAACATCATGAAGCTTCTTTCACACAGAGAAGCTTCCAGAACCCTCTTGAATTAATTAGAATAGGAAAGATCTCTACCCATCAGATCAAGGCTTTCTGCACTAAGAAATGCAGACTGACATACCTACCACTTACATGTGGCCTCTGAAAGGCTCCTCCAACCCTGATCTAGAGCGATCGCAGCAGGGGTGATGGCAATTGAATTTGAAACTTGCAGAAACAATTGCAGCAGGAACATACATCAAACAAAACCAATTTCCTAACAGGATATGGTACCAAACAAAAGTGGGCAAGGTAAGAAAAGGATACAGTGGTACCTCAGGTTAAGAACTTAATTCGTTCCAGAGGTCCGTTCTTAACCTGAAACTGTTCTTAACCTGAGGTACCACTTTAGCTAATGGGGCCACCCACTGTCGCCGCGCCACTGCCGCACGATTTCTGTTCTCATCCTGAAGCAAAGTTCTTAACCCAAGGTACTATTTCTGGGTTAGCGGAGTCTGTAACCTTAAGCATCTGTAACCTGAAGCGTCTGTAACCTGAGGTACCACTGTATATGAATGGGAATCCATGCAGGTAAGTATGGCAACCAATGTATTTTAACACCTTAGCATAATCATTTGTTTCTTTGTTTTCATTGCAGGGAGCAAGAGTTGCAATAGCACTAAAAATCCAGAGGGAAAACAGAGAAAGTTTTCAGCAGGTAGTCATGAAAGAAGTTCACTTTCAGCTTGTAAGCAACGATGCTCTCGTACATGGATTTCAACATCGTTTTCCCCAAAGGCCTCTTTCTACTTTGCTCTTTAAATCTGAATGACCCTGTCAGAGTGGTTAATAAGTATAATTAGCACTGAAGCACATCCATGAACTAAAAAGCTGCTATGAAGTCTCAGAGTGTCTCTCTCTCTCGACGAACGAGTTATATGGAATATTATCCATCAGACATCTATGCCTTAAACTTGTACCACAGGAAGGAGCCCTTAAATCTCTTCTCTGTAGCAATCAATTATGATGTTCTCAGAATTGTCCATTCAAATGGAGGATGTGGGCCAGGATCACATGGGTGTTTATCAGTCACAGCAGTGGGCTCCATCCTGACTCAGTTAAAAGCTGCTGTAATAATGCCAGTGATCTTGGCTGAGTGATTGGTCTTTTGCACCAGGAGTGGGTGAGGAGAGGACAGAATCAGACATAATGTTGTGAATGCAAATGCCATCAATGAGGAGGATGGTGTCCTGACTGACTCCAACAGGCTGCTGAACATACGCTTGGGCTGGGATATTGTTTGGTGGAGTTGTGTGTTGGGGGGTTTATGTGGAAATGGTTCAGTTTGGTTGTGTATGCTTTACCATTTTATTTATTGTTTGATTATTCTTGTTGGGTTGTACTTATGTATTTTTTTCATGTCGTAAGCCATCTTGAGCATGGTTTGAATTGTGCAAAGGTGGCATACAAATAAAATGAGGTAGGTATTTTCTGAAAGCTTTTATTTGCTCCCAAGCCTTCCCACACTAGCCTGCTTTTATTGCTGCTGTTTTTATACCTTAATGCTGTTTTCATTACTGCTATTGTGTTTTATATGGTATTTTGGTATACTACTTTTTATGCTGCACAATCTTTTAGTGGTACTGCATTATGTATTTTGATATTTTCTTATCAAGTGGAGGACTATAAGTTCCTCGGTGGAAGAAGTTCCTCCAAAAGTTGGACATCATTTTAAAAGTCTAAATAAATAAATAAACAAAGAAATAAATAAATGATATTGTTTTAGATGAATTAATCTCAGAGAGACCACCTCTAAGGCTGTGCTCATACCATCATTTACTTGCTGCATTTCCAGTAGTGGGCTTTTAATCTGTATTTTAAAAAAGGTATAGGACTCCATTCGCAAACGACTCTGGGGTTGCAGCACTCATCTCGTACCTACGGGACCACCTCTCCTGGTATGCCCCACAGAGAAACCTACGCTCGTCAAACAAAAACATCCTGAAGGTCCCAGGCCTCAGAGAGGTTAGGCTGGCCTCAACTAGAGCCAGGGCTTTCTCGGCTGCGGCTCTAATCTGGTGGAACGCTCTGTCACAAGAGACTAGGGCCCTGCGGGACCTGACATCTTTCCGCAGAGCCTGCAAGACAGAGTTGTTCCACCAGGCCTTTGGTCAGGTCCCAGCCTGACTCCCTCCTCTGGCAACCTGCACAGAATTTTGCTCAACGGTTGCCATTAATTTGACTTTAATTAATTTTTATAATGGAATGTTTTTAGAATGTTTGATTATTTGATTATTTAATTGTTGTTAGCCGCCCTGAGCCCGGCTTCGGCTGGGGAGGGCGGGATATAAATAAAATTTATTATTATTATTATTATCATCTCGCTTTACTAGTTGAGGGAGCCAATGTTTGTCCGCAGACAGCTTCCAGGTCATGTGGCCAGCATGACTAAGCTGCTTCTGGCGAAACCAGAGCAGCGCACGGAAATTCCGTTTACCTTCCCGCCGGAGCTTTACCTATTTATCTACTTGCTTTTTGGGGGGTGCTTTTGAACTGCTAGGTTGGCAAGAGCTGGGACAGAGCAACAGGTGCTCACCCCATTGCAGGAATTCAAACTGCTGACCTTCTGATCAGCAAACCCAAGAGGCTCAGTGGTTTAGACCACACTGCCACCCGCGTCCCTTACCGTATTTTTCGCTCTATAAGACACACTTTTTCCTCTTCAAAAATTAAGGGGAAATGTGTGTGCGTCTTAAGGAGCGAATGCAGGCTCCTTGGCTTCAGCGATAGCAACACGAAGCCGCCTGAAGCCCCCGGAACACAGCAGGAGTTCCCACTGCGCTCCAAAGGCTTGCGGATAGCCACCTGAACCCTGAAGAGCGAGAGGGGTCAGTGCACACTGATCCCTCTTGCTCTCCAGGCTTCGCTTCACTGGAGAGGCGCTGCACAGTTTTCCCTCTCTGCGGAACGCCCCTTCAGCAAAGTGGGAGGAGAAATGGAAGGGGCTTCATTCTTGATTTGTTTCTAGCCAAGGTATAAATGCCTTAGCACAGTGAAAAGACATCTCTGACCATCCTTGGTGTGAGCATGAATAGAAATGAATAGTACTATGAACGTACCCTAAGTAAAGCATTAAGCTTCTGATACAGGATGGTCTTTTCGTTCCATTCAGCACTGTATAGAGATAGTGGGGGCAGTTGCTCATTCATATAATATGGACTAAATACATTGACAAACCCCCAGCTCTGATCCTTAGCTTTTTGCCTGAAAAATGAATCAGCCTGAGACAAAATGAATTTTTGCACACATCAAAAACTACTGTACAAATATTTTTTACAAATACTACAGAGGTCACTAAGTCCCATGGCCACCACCAGGGACAGCTCTCCTACTGCAATCTGTACCCTCACAATATTTGGGGAAATACAAGCCTGCAGTTGCTAAAGTTCAGAAATTCTCATTTTGTGCTAGGTTAGGGACAAGAAGCAGGATTCCAAAATCCAACAAGAACCTGAAGTGAAGGGACGAAACTGAAATCTGCGAAGTGAAAGAAAAGAGTTGGGGGAAAGGCTGGGTGGGAATCCAAACAGGACTTGGTTAAGATGTTATTTACAAAACTGTGTGAAGCCAAGACAGCTCCAGCTTGATTTATCCCACATAGAGAACGACAAAAAGCAATTACGAGACAATCATTTTTTCCTGCTGAACTATAGGGCAGTGGTGACAGCGCATGGAAGGCATGAGAAGAGAAAATGAACCAGCCAATCTCGCCCACTGAAAATGAAAAAGAGAAATGCACACAGCACTTGTGAACATCACATGCAAGCTTCTCTCCTCCTGGAAAGAACACGTCCCTGACAGAAATGTATGATTAGATATCTGCACATGCCAGACTCACAAATCAGACACTAAAAGCGAGAACAAATTGGGAGCTGCGGGAGACTGCTCCATAGCCTCATTCATCTGGAAGATTGAATCCAAGGAACTAGATGTTTCAAGGCAAAGATGGCCCTGGAAACATGAGGAGACTGCTTCTGTGCTACAAAACAGCAGCAGCTGGTGAGGGGGGGGGAATCATCTGCAGCGGAGAGACAGGGAACCCAAACTCTGACCCTAGTTAAAGTTTTTCCTACAATCCCTTCCAAGACTTCCCCTCACTTGATGTGGGTGGCAGGGGGAGCACACACTCAACTGGGAACCCTTGGAAAGAAAGAAACAGTCTGGGGTGTGTTATAGGAGCTCAACACCCCTTGTCCATCAATCTCCGCCCCCAACAAATCCTCTCTGCAGCAGGGAAGGGGCTGCATGTGTTCCTGGGTTTGCGTTTGGCACCAAATCTTAGAATCATAGTTATACAGCTGGGAATAATAATAATAATAATAATAATAATAATAATAATAATAATAATAATAATAATTTACTTATACCCCACCTATCTGGCTGGGTTTCTCCAACCACTCTGGTGGCTTCCAACAAATAAAAATACAATTAAATATCAGACATTAAAAACTTCCCTAAACAGGGCTGCCTTCAGATGTCTTCTAAAAGCCAAGTAGTGGTTTATTTCCTTGACATCTGAAGGGAGGGCATTCCACAGGGGGGGTGCCAATACCAAGAAGGCCCTCTGCCTGGTTCCCTGTAACCTCACTTCTGGAGCTGGAGCTCAGTGTCTGTGCTGAACGATGGGGGTGGAAACACAATGCAGGAATCTCAACTAAAGCATCCATGACAGATAGACATCCAACTTCTGCTTAAAAACCTCCAAGGAAGGAAAGTCCACCACTTCTCATGGAGGTCTATTCCACTGTCGAACAGCTCTTACTGTCACAAGGTTCTTCCTGAAGTTGAGTTGGAATCTCCTTTCTTGTAACTTGAATCTATTGGTTTGGGTCCTACTCTCTAAAACAGGAGAAAACAAGCTTGCTCCATCTTCCACATGTCAGCCCTTTAGATATTTGAAGATGGTTATCGTATCTCCTCTCAGTTTCCTCTTTTTCAGACTAAATATACCCAACTCCCTCAACTGTTCTTCATAGGGCTTGGTTTTCAGAGCCTTTATCATCTTGGTCACCCTCCTCTGTGCATGTTCCAACTTGTCAATATCCTTATTAAACTGCAGTTCCCAGAAATAGACATGGTACTCCAGGTGTGCTCTAACCAAGGCAGAATAGAGCCTTGGTCCCTTGATCGCAACGCTATACTTCTGTTGATTCGGCTGGAAGAGCATTGACTTTTTTGTTGCTGCTGCATCACACTGTTGACTCATGTTAAGCTTGTGGTCTACTAAGACCCCTAGTTCCTTTTCACGTGTAAGCCAAGTGCAGCTGGTTATTCCTGATTCAGTGCAGAATCTGACATTTGTCCCTGTTGAAATTACTATTATGAGATTTGACGCAGTTCTCCAACCCGTTAAGATCATCTTGAATCTCGATTCATAAGCTACCTCTACCAGTTTGGTGTTATCTGCAAATTTGATGAGCATCCCCTCCATGTTTCATCACCTTTGAAACTACATGAATCAGCCTACACCAGATCCACCCCCATCATAAAGCAAGCAGGGGAGGCATCTGATAAAAGGTCATATGGATTAGAAGTATGGAACCCTTTCCTACTTAGTCTCTGCTATAGAACTTCATTGCAGGCTCTTCAAACTATCCTACAGTTGGGGAGCCAGTCTAGCTATTATGCAGAATGTGGTGGATAGACTTGAGGGGGTAGAATTCTGTACCGTACCCCAGGCAGTGCTGATTGGCCGCTGCCCCAAGGAAAGCCCGCCCAAGACCTGGCTCAGGCCAATTGCCGGCAGGTGGTCAGTCAAGCCCCCGGTCCCCTCACCAGGTCACCACAAGGCCTGTGGTCTGACTGCAACACCGCCCATCAGATAAGGTGAGCAGACTTTTCAAATATGTCTTGTGAGGTAATGTGTATTTATAAAGCTGCATTTTGAGAGAAAATACATTTTTAAATGTTTGTTAATATACATATCTACATGAGAATTTTAATGCAGATTAAAAACAACAACAACAATAACAGCAAAGCCAAATTAATGCAGAAATGGTATGGAGCTGACTTATACTCCTCCACATTTGATGCTGAGTATAGTAATCTGGCACATTAGGGAGAGGGCTATGCTAGACTTTTCTCCCTGAAAGTGCTAGTTTAATATATGCCCCACAGTCTTTATTTATATCCAGTTACTCACCTCAGACAAGCAGTGAGTATAGACTTGTAGACACCCCCTCACAAACACCCACACTGAATAAAGGACCTAGACCCACTGGTCTGCAGAACATGAATTTTGGCATTTGAGTAAGTCCCCCACAGAACAATCTCTCACGACTTCCCCTTTTCCCTCTTCTTCATCAAGGTCCAATATAGATTCCTATTAGTTGGCTGACTTTGTGTGCCCATATCTCCCACATAAATAAAACAAGTGAGGCTGCCCGAGCAGTTCAGAACCACAGGAAGAACCTTGAAGTTTTGAAATTCCTGGGTGAAATTTGCTCTGCTCTTCACCAAATGTCAGCCTTGAGAAAAGAGGGGAAAGTTAGAATATAAAACACCCACAACAGTTAAAACAGGCCAATGGCAAAAGGAAAATAGAAAACAAAAAACAAAAACCAGCTTGCACAGCTATCTTGGCTCCCCAGTTACTGCCTATTACATGCAGGAATTTTAGTACTAAAATGCTACTACCTCTGATTACTTTAGGGTAATGTATAGTTTTGGCTCAGAGTCAGGGGTAGACAAAGCAGTGCCCTCCACATGCTGCTGGACCCAGCTCTAGCCAGCATGGCCAGTGATCAGGGATGATGGGAGTTGTAGTCCCACAGTGCCTGGAGGGCCACAATGTCAGAGTGTGCTAAATAGGATGGATGAACTGGTAGCAGGTGCCTGCAGAGGGTTACAATGAGAGCCACTTTATTCCATGCCGCTTGTGCTCGCAAATTGCAGGTCTGCAGCCTTAGACTAAAGCCGTAGATGATAGTAACTCTGGCAGATTGTATCAAGGAAAACCAAAGTGCTTTTGCAAGTGAGTTCTACTTTATGGGTTAGTACCTTACCTATGGTCCTCCTCTCTCCTCCAAGTGCCTTTTTGTTTCACCAGAAAGGACCAAAGGGATGAATAGGGAGGGGAGGGTCATTACATTTAGAAGCAGAGTTTTCTACCATCTAATTAGCTACAAGGCTGTATTTCAATGTGCAACTTGAAATCCTCTCCAACCCAAATAATCTAGCTGTGCTAATTGCCGAGTAGAAGATACATAAAACGGAGCCAAGAGACAAGACAGTGGTAATCTGAATATCATCCCAGACAAACTGCAATTACATGTCACAATTACATATTCTCTCTCTCTCTCTCTAGCCCCAACCCCCAACTCCCATCTTCCACTCACTACAATGGATAGTCTTTTAGATTCTGGTTTTACCATTAGATGACAATATTAATTACCGTATTTTTTGCTCTATAAGACTCACTTTTTCCCTCCTAAAAAGTAAGGGGAAATGTGTGTGCATCTTATGGAGCGAATGCAGGCTGCACAGCTATCCCAGAAGCCAGAACAGCAAGAGGGATTGCTGCTTTCACTGCGTAGCGATCCCTCTTGCTGTTCTGGCTTCTGAGATTAAGAATATTTTTTTTCTTGTTTTCCTTCTCCAAAATCTAAGTGCATCTTGTGGTCTGGTGCATTTTATAGAGCGAAAAATATGGGTACTTACTTCAAAAATGTGGTAAGCCAGCACAGAGATGCAGACAATCTCGCAACGAAGTTGTACCGTTCAAACTGCTAGCATGAAGGAGGAACCTCGTCAAACAAAAAGAATTAAGTACCCAGCCTCTGCCTGGTCGTTTCTCTCATTTTCTGGCATTCTAATTGAAACTCTTCATCGCCATTCTCTAAGGTAAACATCACAAGTAAGCACAAGCTCCTTATTCACTTGTCAAAGTAGCCTGTCAATCGCCCCACTGCTGTCGCAGACAAAGTTGTCCTCACTCTCATTCTGCAAAAAGTCCCAGGGCTTTTTCCACTGTAGCACTGCTCATTCAACTGTGTGAAGCCCTGGGCTGGCTTGCCACATTTTGGAAGTTTGTAATAAACATTGCCATCTAATGGTATGACCATTAAGTCCAGCATCTAAAATTACCTAACTGCCCACTGGTTTAAAAGCTGATATTAGTTTTATCTATCGCAGTGATTGGGAAGAGAGGGAGAGGGAGAATGCAGAGAAACACAACATCTAATTGCAGTTTGTCCTGGATGATGTTCAGATTACTGCTGTCTTGTCTCCTGGCTGCATTTCATGTATCTCCTACTCAGCAATTAACACAGCTAGATTATTTGGGTTGGGAAGGATTTCAAGTTGCTCACTGAAATGCAGTCTCATAGCTGATTAGATGGTAGAAAACTCTGCTTCTAAATGTAATGATCCGTCAATCTATCCCTTTCGCCCTTCCCAATGAAGCTAAAAAGCACTTGGGAGCAGGAGTAAGGAAGACTGAAGGAAAAGCACTCTGCTTCTGAAACAGTTTATTCAAATGGACAGCCTGGACCTGAAAACTCATTTCACTTCCTTCACTTCCATCAAGTCTGGCTCCATGGGATTTGCTCACCGAAGAGCAAAACCATGCCATAAAGTCAGAGGTGAATGTGTCTTATGGCAGTACATAGATTTTACTCTTTGGTGAGCAATTCCCATGGAGCCAGATGTGATGGTAGCATTGGCTTCAGCATCCAGACTTTCCATTTCTATAAAATGGAATGGAAGTGCTGAACTCTGCTCCCATTTTAAATAAAAATGCATCTAGCCTTTGCTTTAGTATAAAGTAGGGATCAGTATAAAGTATAGGATTAGTATAAAGTAGGGATCTTAAAAAGCAGAGACATCACCTTGCCGACAAAGGTCCATATAGTTAAAGCTATGGTTTTCCCAGTAGTGATGTATGGAAGTGAGAGCTGGACCATAAAGAAGGCTGATCGCCGAAGAATTGATGCTTTTGAATTCTGGTGCTGGAGGAGACTCTTGAGAATCCCATGGACTGCAAGAAGATCAAACCTATCCATTCTGAAGGAAATCAGCCCTGAGTGCTCACTGGAAGGACAGATCCTGAAGCTGAGGATCCAATACTTTGGCCACCTCATGAGAAGAGAAGACTCCCTGGAAAAGACCCTGATGTTGGGAAAGATGGAGGGCACAAGGAGAAGGGGATGACAGAGGACTACTAACGTGAGTTTGACCAAATTGCAGGAGGCAGTGGAAGACAGGAGCGCCTGGTGTGCTTTGGTCTATGGGGCCACGAAGAGTTGGACATGACTGAATGACTAAACAACAACAAGGGATCAGCAACTGACTGTGCTTGAAGGGTACTGCTGGACCTTCAAGTTGCCTACCTAGAAGGGTGGGGAAAGGCTATGGAGAAAGCAGTTTCTATGGAAACCGAAGTTACTAGCAGGACACTTTGGGGGAAGAGGAATTGAGACTTTGGCCCGTTGACCTCTCATTCCAAACTTGAAACCATCCTCCAAGAAAACTAGTTGTTCACTGGGCGTTTAAAAGAATGCCTTTACAACCATGACATCCCTGAAACTCACTGCCGGGTGAATGGGCTGGGGACCAATCAATACCTAAATATAGCTCAAGGTGGCCGTGTGTCCTACTTTGCAGAGGACAACTGTCTGATTTGAAGGGCTGTCAGAAGACAGGGCTCTCTTTGAAAGAGTCCTCTGTTTGAACGACTATCTGCTACAAAGTCAGTGTAAATATCAAGAACTATAAAAAGAGAGGAAAGAGGGTTTTGAAGTTGCCTATCAGTAATCAGCACTTGGACAGCAGTGTAAAGCAGGCAAACACTGGTCTTCTGCACTATGGTGAGATGTACTGTATTTCTACTTAAATCACAGTCATTATTTCTAAATTTGCATCTGTACATATGAATCAGCAGATGCAAATTTTTATATAAATCTGGCAGCTGTGGCAAGGAGTGTGTCTGCCCAGTCTAGGCGGGTGAGCCAGCTGCATCTGTTCCTTGAAAAGGCAAACCGAGCTGGAGCAATGCATACTCTGTGCACCACTGGCCTGCAGCTCTTCAGAAAGAAATGTGGCCCTCTGGTTGAATATATTTCCCTACCCCAGTATTCTACCTAATGGGAAGCCTCCAGGAGGATCCTCTCTGTTGGAGGCCTGTGAGGCAGTGGGAAAGGAATTAAAGGGCGCCACTGAGCTGAACACATGGGAGATAGTGGGTAATTCTGTACGTAAAGACCAGGGACGCGGGTGGCGCTGTGGGTAAAACCTCAGCGCCTAGGACTTGCCGATCGCATGGTCGGCGGTTCGAATCCCCACAGCAGGGTGCGCTCCCATCGTTCGGTCCCAGTGCCTGCCAACCTAGCAGTTTGAAAGCACCTCCGGGTGCAAGTAGATAAATAGGGACCGCTTACCAGCAGGAAGGTAAACGGCGTTCTGTGTGCTCCGCTGGCTCTCCAGATGCAGCTTGTCACGCTGGCCACGTGACCTGGAAGTGTCTGCGGACAGCGCTGGCTCCCTGCCTATAGAGTGAGATGAGCACACAACCCTAGAGTCTGGCAAGACTGGCCCGTACGGGCAGGGGTACCTTTACCTTTAAAGACCAGGGGTGGTATTCAGCTACGCTTTACCTAGAGTAGACCTACTGAAGCTAAGAGGACTAAGTTAGCCGTGTTCATTCATTTCAGCAGGCTTACTGTGAGTAAAACCTTCATGAATACTAACCCAGATGTCAAGAATACTTACAGAATGTTGCTGAGATTGCCAACTCAGGAATTGGTGCCATTGAGTTCAATGGGACTTCCTTGCTTTCATGTGCGCTCAGCTTTAAAGCTCATCTGTTAGTTCCATCATTCCATGGATCAGTCTATCAGAATTCATTTGAATTGCAGCTTTTGGAGTCAGAGAGGATAGGGATGATGGAAGGGGGAAAGTGGTATTTACTTTATTTTTGCTGCTCCAATATGTCTAGGGCAAGTCAAAGAGCTTGACACTAATTAATAATATTTTGAATAGGACTAATATTTCCCTTCATTTCCATTTGAATTTTCCAGTTGAGAAGCTTTATGGTAAGTGACTGCAGCAATAATCAGTGATGTGCAGCAAGCCTTGATTTAAAATCTTTTTTCCCCAAAGACCTATCATATTAAGATTTATTTTTTTAATTTCTGTTACTATATACTATGCAAACTCCATCCATGCTGACAGGCAGCAAAGAAGTTTAAAAAGGGTCTAGATATGCAGATAGCTCAGGTTGTGGCGGCGGCAGCAGCTTCTAAGTAAGCAACTAGTTTGCCGAAGGAGGGGAAATTTCGCTTCTTCTCTGACCTGCCTTGCCAATTGCAGCCTGTATATGTTGTCCCTCAATGAAAACAGTAGAGTCGGTTCTAAAGGTAAAGGTAAAGGTACCCCCGCCCGTTCGGGCCAGTCTTGCCATACTCTAGGGTTGTGCGCTCATCTCACTCTATAGGCCAGGAGCCAGCGCTGTCTGCAGACACTTCCGGGTCACGTGGCCAGCGTGACATCGCTGCATCTGGTGAGCCAGTGCAGCACACGGAACGCCGTTTACCTTCCCGCTGGTAAGCGGTCCCTATTTATCTACTTGCACCCGGAGGTGCTTTTGAACTGCTAGGTTGGCAGGCACTGGGACCGAACGACGGGAGCGCACCCCGCCGCGGGGATTCGAACCGCTGACCATGCAATCGGCAAGTCCTAGGTGCTGAGGCTTTAACCCACAGCGCCACCCGCGTCCCTCAGAGGAGGTTCTACCTATTGGGAAATACTTTTCTGACAGACTGTCGGTGATGATCTGCCAAACTGCAAGTGGTAGCCTTCCTAGTGAAGAATTTACCAGACTGACTTTTGCCCACCAAGGTTGACGATTGGTTCTTTCTGGACAAGAAGGGGTATAGCATGACTTCCTTTTCCAGCTGAGCCTTGCTTGAGGAACAAGGACTTCCTGAGCTCTGGTGTGGTCCTGCATCCTCACTTGTGCTTTGGTTCTGGATTGTGGGTTGGTTCATCCTTCAGTCCTGACTTGTGGCTTGCTCTTTGACTTGGCCTTCCCATAGGAGGCAGTGATGGCCACCAACCTGTGTGGCCATGGAGACGAAGGCTCTTGTGGCGATGCACTACCTCCACAACTGGAGGCATCAATGCTTCTGAATACCAGTTGTTGGAAACCACAGGAGGGGAGAATGATGTTGTGTTTGAATCCTGCTTGCTGGTTTCCCACAGGAATCTGGTTGGCTACTGCAAGATCAGGATGCTGGAATAGAGGGGCCGTTGGTCTAATCCAAGACGCGGGTGGCGCTGTGGGTTAAAGCCTCAGTGCCTAGGGCTTGCTGATCGAAAGGTCGGCGGTTCGAATCCCCGCAGCGGGGTGCGCTCCCGCTGTTCGGTCCCAGCGCCTGCCAACCTAGCAGTTCGAAAGCACCCCTGGGTGCAAGTAGATAAATAGGGACCGCTTACTAGCGGGAAGGTAAACGGCGTTTCCGTGTGCGGCTCTGGCTCGCCAGAGCAGCGATGTCACGCTGGCCACGTGACCCGGAAGTGTCTTCGGACAGCGCTGGCCCTTGGCCTCTTAAGCGAGATGGGCGCACAATCCTAGAGTCTGTCAAGACTGGCCCGTACGGGCAGGGGTACCTTTACCTTTACCTTATGGTCTAATCCAACAGGCTTCTCTTATGTTCTCGGCCTCCTGGTTTGATCTATAATCCTGGCTTGTTGTTTCGGCTTGTTCTATGACTTCAGGGCCCCAGTTCCTGGTTCACCTTCAGACTGTTGCCCAAAGCCCAGCCCAGCCCCAACACGATTCAGTTGACAGGACTTGGTCTTTGAGATGAGGTGGCACTCCATACAAACCACCATGGTTTCAATATTTGCACATCAGACATTTTATACATCAAGCACTGAAAAGATCAAGAATTGGAGAGAGCTAGTGTACTGTGAAAAGCTTTTATTCAAATGAGACCAGATGAGGAGATGCTACTCTGAAAAATGTGAGGAGATACTCTCTTGGAAAATCAGAAAAGGATTCTCACAAAGATGAAATTCAACAGAGATGAAAGCAAAGTTCTGCATTCAGGAACAAAAAGACAAAGGCACAAGTGTAGGATGGGGAGACTTGGCTTGGCAGCAGTAATGTAAAAAGGAGTCAACTGGGTGTCTTAGCTGATCACAAGCTGAACATGGGCCAGCAGTGTGATGCAGCTGCTAAAATAAGCCAATGTGTCTTAGGCTGCATTAACAGAAGCACACTGTCTAAATCAAAAGAAGGACTATTTCCACTGTATTCTGCCTAGAGCATCCAGAGTACTGTGTCAAGTGTTTGCCAGCACATTTCAAGAACACTAACAAACTGGAGGATGTGTAGAAGAAGGTGACCAGAACGGGGCAAAGCCTAGAAACCATATTCCGTGAGAAATAGTTGAAAGAGCTGGTTATGTTTAGCCTGGGGAAGAGAAGAGTATGTTCTCTGTTGCTCTAGAGGATAGGGTCAGAGTTAGAAATCGGCCCAAAATGGCTTCTCTTTGGTTTGCATTAGAGCCAACATAACGATATGGAAAAAAATAGTATCATTTATAGTCCACAATTAAACTCAGATGCTCGGTTATGATGCCTATTTAGCAAAAATAGAGCCACTAACAAACAACATGGGCATTTGCCAGGCATTCTTTAGCTGCAGGTTGGACTAGGTGACCCTTAGGGTCCCTTCCAACCCTACGATTCTATGATTCTAAGAGAGAGGTTTCAGTGTGCTCAACAGAATCCCAAGGTTCACAAAAACTAAGGGGGAAACCACCCCTACAATTCAATGAAGACCACAGAATTCTGAGTTATGGGGAAATGGAAAACCAAGGGAGTGCCTTGCTGACTGGAATACTGCACAGAGTACTTCACACTGCAACAATTAGTTGCAGCTCCCACCTGTTACCCATATTTTTGTTTTAGGTTTCTTTTTACAACAACAACTACTACTAACCAACATTGTTATGGGAGCCATTATCTCAGCAGACTGTCCCTTCACATGCATAAGCGTGTTCTTGATTGTTTGGTCACACTAGAATGTGACAAAGACTGAACTCAGAAACTGGACTTTTGTTTTCCTGAGTACTGAAGCCCAGGCAGTAAGCTTTTATTACTATATATATATATATATATGCAAATAATCTCTGACATCAGCATTTGGTGTCAGATTTTCCACTAGTGGTCAGTAGTTGTTCATGACATGTAGCGGTCAATATTGGATAGCTGGCATACAACCGGTAGCAGATGCTCACTTGATCTCTAGTTGGTCACTCTGCTGCTGCTTACAGGGGGGTAGCGCAAGCAGAGAAAGGCTGCGAGGAAGTTGGTGTGGTGCAAATGCACCGGCAGTTATCTGCTGGTGCATTTGCACTGCGCTGACCAAGCTCACCTTCTTGCTCTCCTTCTACCTCCCGGTAAGAAGCAGCAGTAAGACCAACGAGGTCAGGTCAGGACAACAGCCACACCCAACCCCACCATGTTTTCTGCTCCTACATACAGCAGGCATCAGTGGTTGACTGTTCTCAATAGATGACTTGCTAATAGTACACAGCACATTTTCTGTTAACTTCATCCATCCATTTCATCCATCAATACACTCAAATTTCAACCAATTAATGTAAAATATTGAGATTAGATTTTGAGACCAACATCCAAACTGTGACACTGGTGAGGGTGGGGAGTTGCTAAATTCTTCAAAGTGATTTTATTTCAGCTCCCATCTAATTGAAGCCATCTGGCCATGACGAAATGTCACTGCGCAGTCCTGCACCATCACACAGGAAGCGGAGATGGACTCATATATTTTTTTACTGCTGGATCACTAGCTCATCACTTGGTAAAAATCTAAAGTAACCTTGCTTTGTCCTTTACCAGCTCTGTGTGTTTCCTGGAGCAATGCAGCTGACTGCAGACTGGGTTCCCCCGCCCCCAACCTGCCATGAGTATTATGTCATTATGTCATTCACACTATGCAAAATAGCCATTTCCCCACATTGTTACTTTCTACCCCCCCCTCCACAAAAGACAAGGAATATGACAGATCTAAACAACACAGTGAAGCTTATATAACCTAATGAATGGAATCTGTGGCTGGCAGACTTTCCTTTTAGGCAAACCCATCAAACGAAGAGAAATTAGATTGATCAGCAACAGTGCACACCTTTGGGGCACGGCACCATAGAAAGGCAGAACCAGGAGCATTGATGTTCCGACAAGGCACTACTTAGAATCTGAGGGCCAAATGAGTGTGGTTAAATGGACAGCTTTTATTCTCGAGTCAGGGGTGGGGAGTAGGAAGGGCTCCTCTAAGCCATCTAGTCTACACCCCCCCCCCTCATTTGAGACAGAGAAATCCAGAGCTAATTGCCTTCAGATATGCACTCCTTGTCCTACAGCCTGAAGTGGGGCAGCCCCAGAAGAAGTTTGACCACTGAATTCTGCTTATCAAACCAAGTGCTATGATCTCATTTGCTTTCATAGGGCACTACTAAGAGTGGGATACACCAAGGCACTGTGGGAGGATAAACCAAATTAGCAACTCTGGCAACAAGAATGCAGCAGATATATTGTTGAGGTGCCGAAGTATTTTATCTAAATACTTATTAGACTGAATTGGATCTGTTCCATTTTTGAAGCCTAGGTTGCAATGATAGATTTCGATGGTGTAGAAATGTGTGTGTCTGTGAGTATTAACATACATTTTGTATGAACCCCCCCCCCCTTTAACTTGCTCGGTACCATTTTTCAGTCTGATGTCTGCTTCTTTCATTCTTTTAAATGATTGCAGGGGGTGGAGGCGGGGACTGACCAAAGTCATGGGGAAAGGGAGGCATTTATGACACTGCTGAAAACATGGGGGGGGGGGCAAACGACCCAGAGTGGTTTCTGAATGAGTTAAAAAGTTTGCAGCATCTTATTCAAAATAATAGTGTAAAGGGACCGAGCAACAGGAGCTCACCCCGTCACAGGGATTCAAACTGCCGACCTTCTGATTGTAGGCTCTGTGGTTTAACCCACAGCACCACCCGCGTCCCTGTCCTTGAATAGAGCCATGAAATGTGACACTGTGGGTTAAACCACAGAGCCTAGGACTTACTGATCAGAAGGTCGGCGGTTCGAATCCCCATGACGGGGTGAGCTCCCGTTACTTGGTCCCTGCTCCTGCCAACCTAGCAGTTTGAAAGCATGTCAAAGTGCAAGTAGATAAATAGATACCGCTCCGGCAGGAAGGTAAACGTCATTTCCGTGATCTGCTCTGGTTCGCCAGAAGCGGCTTAATAATGCTGGCCACATGACCGGGAAGCTGTATGCGGCTCCCTCGGCCAATAAAGCGAGATGAGCGCCGCAACCCCAGAGTCGGTCACGACTGGACCTAATCGTCAGGGGTCCCTTTACCTTTACCTTTAAGGTGTCCGCAACTAGACTTAAAGGTCAGGGGTCCCTTTACCTTCTTAAGGCGTCTTAATTCATACAATGACGTTTGCAAAACTTTCCTATAAGATAGCAGGTATTTCCCCTTGCTTGTTTCAATGAAAGCTCATCAGTTAATTCACTTTCACAGGCATCCCATTCATGGCCAGTGCCATCTCTGATATATGAAGGGCTTCAAAGGTCAACAGTAGCCCCCTGTATTTCATTTCTATTGCATATAATGGATTATTAAACAGTCTTTCCCATTTCACGCAGGATTCTGAGGACAAGCAACTGACACTTATTAGGACGTAAATGAAATGTCCAAATGCCTCAAACAGCACAATTCATTTTGACTAGTGTAGACTTACAAGAGGAGCCAATTTGTAATGTCTACCCAATCAGGTATTTATTATGTCAGCGGGCAAAAAGCTAAACTAAGCCAGCTGTGGTCCTCCTGAATAATTTCAGATGAAATGACTTTCGGGGGGGGGGGGAGATCTGTTTGCTTTACAGCTACAGCATTTAATACTAATAATACAGGGTTGCCATATTTCAAAAAGTGAAAATCTGGACACAAAAGTTGCTCAGCTTTCTTTCTTTTTTGGCAAAGTTGCTGTTAGTTTTTGTTAGCTGAAATATGCAATGCTGTTAAGAATCATAAGAATGGTTCCAAACCATTCTCAAAATTCTCCTCTTCATATATTGACATTAAATATTCCCTGGATTTCCTCTGAATAGTCAAATATTTGCTGATTGGTCTTTGAATATTCAGTATTGGTATTCTACATTCAATGAAACTGATTTCCATCTTTGATATTTCAATTCTGCATTTGATAATTGATACATTAGTATTTACTGATAGTATTTCATAGCAAACAAACTATACTATTTAGCATTTGGCAATATTTGCTGAATGTCATGTAATGGTCCTTAGGATTTGATAGAAGTATTTAGGATTTAATAGAAGACATGCAATTACATTTATTTAGTACAGTCATACCTCATGTTATGTTTGCTTCAGTTTGAGCATTTTCAGGTTGCGTCCAGTGGCGACCCGGAAGTACCGGAAATGGTCACTTCCAGGTTTTGCCACTCGCGCATGCGCTGATGCGCAAAATGACATCGTGTGCATGCGCAGAAGCAGTGAATTGCGACACGCGCACGCGCAGACACGGGTTGCATTCCTTTCAGGTTGTGAACGGGCCTCCGGAACAGATCCTGTTCACAACCAGAGGTACCACTGTATCTGACAACTGGCAACTTATGAGACTTCATGTTTGACACCTTCCAATGTCAAAATCATCAAGAGATATCAACAAGAGTATAGCACTCAATTTCTGAGGTAAAATTTTAAAACTCAGATATGAAATTTGAATGGCGAGAAGTCACATGGAGACAAATTTCACCCACCCGCAATAAATGGTGGTTTGCTCAAGTTAATCGTCATAGCTACAAGTCTCAAACTACCAAAATGCTATGGATCATGACAGAAGTAAACTATCCTGTATACCAATGATTCCCAAACTCCACCACCCACCCACGGGACACTTGAAAATTGTTGAGGGTCTTGGTGGATCATTTGGGGGGTTTTTTTCTGCCTGTTGTATCAATTGTGATGCACTGTGCTAGATGCTGTGTGATCTTTAATTGTATTTTATTTCTTTTTTATTTCTTGCATTGCATTGCATTCTATAACAGTTTGAATTCCATAGAATTAAAATTGTAATGTTCTTCACAGGCATGCTGTGGAGCACTTGAATAAAGCTTGCAGATCACTGGCGGTCCAGTGGCTCACAGTTTGGAAAGCCCTGCTGTGTACACTTAATTGAGTGTATTTTCCATTGAATTAAATGGGGAGTGTCTGTGAGTAGACATGTATAGGACTGTACCATTCAAGCCTTTGGGGGCAGACTGGCCTCAATTTCTTCAGCAAGCTCTAATATGATGATTAACTGGTGTGGGTCTGCTGTCAAGACTGCTGACAATGACAGTGGAGAGGAGCCATAATTCCATAGCAGAGCTTCTGCATTGCATTCAAGCTCCTAGGTTCAATTCCAGGCATTTCTGGGTATGCCAGAAACCCTGGAAAGTTGATGCCAGTCTCTGAAGACAATATTGAGCTAGATGGATCAGTGTTCTGACTCAGGGTAAGGCAGCGTCCTTTGTTCCTAATTGTTCATACAGTGATACCTCGGGTTAAGTACTTAATTCATTCCGGAGGTCCGTACTTAACCTGAAATTGTTCTTAACCTGAAGCACCACTTTAGCTAATGGGGCCTCCTGCTGCCACCACATCGCCGGAGCATGATTTCTATTCTCATCCTGAAGCAAAGTTCTAAACCTGAAGCACTATTTCTGGGTTACCGGAGTCTGTAACCTGAAGCCTATGTAACCTGAAGCCTATGTAACTTGAGGTACCACTGTATATTCCTAGATCTTAGGTGAGATCCTGCCTCACTGGAACATGGAAATACAGTGGTACCTCAGGTTAAGTACTTAATTCGTTCCGGAGGTCCGTTCTTAACCTGAAACTGTTCTTAACCTGAAGCACCACTTTAGTTATGGGGCCTGCCGCTACCGCTACACTGCCACTGCGTGATGTCTGTTCTCATCCTGAAGCAAAGTTCTTAACCCAAGGTAATATTTCTGTGTTAGCAGAGTCTGTAACCTGAAGCGTCTGTAACCCGAGGTACCACTGTATTAAACTATGATGACCTTCATTCTACCTTAGGAACAGTGTAAAGATAAAGGGACCCCTGACCATTAGGTCCAGTCACAGACGACTCTGGGGTTGCGGCGCTCATCTCGCTCTATAGGCCGAGGGAGCCGGCGTTTGTCCGCAGACAGCTTCCGGGTCATGTGACCAGCATGACTAAGCCACTTCTGGTGAACCAGAGCAGTGCACGGAAACGCTGTTTACTTTGTTTTTTGTTTTTCTTGTTTTGTTTACTTGTTTTCTATGTTTGCTTAGTGAAAATTAATAAAAAGAAAATTAAAAAAAAGAAAGAAATGCTGTTTACCTTCCCGCCAGAGCGGTACCTATTTATCTACTTGCACTTGACATGCTTTTGAACTGCTAGGTGGGCAAGAGCTGGGACCGAACAACGGGAGCCCACCCCGTTGCAGGGATTCAAATCACCAACCTTCTGATCAGCAAGCCCTAGGCTCTGTGGTTTAGACCACAGTGCCACCTGCATCCCTGGAAAGTTGATGCCAGTTTCTGCAGACAATATTGAGCTAGATGGATCAGTGTTCTGACTCAGGGTAAGGCAGCTCCCTATGTTCCCAATTGCTCATATATTCCAAAATCTCAGGTGAGATCCTGCCTCACTGGAACATGGAAGTATTAAACTATGATGACCTTCATTCCATCTCAAGAACAGTGTATCTATGCATTAAAAAAAAAATTCAACCTGCTTCTGAGTTCATGGAATCATAGAATCATAGAGTTGGAAGAGACCACAAGGGCCATTGAGTCCAACCCCCTGCCAAGCAGGAAACACCATCAGAGCACTCCTGACATATGGTTGCCAAGCCTCTGCTTAAAGACCTCCAAAGAAGGAGACTCCACCACACTCCTTGGCAGCAAATTCCACTGTCGAACAGCTCTTACTGTCAGGAAGTTCTTCCTAATGTTTAGGTGGAATCTTCTTTCTTGTAGTTTGGATCCATTGCTCCGTGTCCGCTTCTCTGGAGCAGCAGAAAACAACCTTTCTCCCTCCTCTATGTGACATCCTTTTATATATTTGAACATGGCTATCATATCACCCCTTAACCTCCTCTTCTCTAGGCTAAACATGCCCAGCTCCCTTAGCTGTTCCTCATAAGGCATCGTTTCCAGGCCTTTGACCATTTTGGTAGCCCTCCTCTGGACACATTCCAGTTTGTCAGTGTCCTTCTTGAACTGTGGTGCCCAGAAGTGGACACAGTACTCCAGGTGAGGTCTGACCAGAGCAGAATACAGTGGCACTATTACTTCCCTTGATCTAGATGCTATACTCCTATTGATGCAGCCCAGAATTGCATTGACTTTTTTAGCTGCCGCGTCACACTGTTGGCTCATGTCAAGTTTGTGGTCAACCAAGACTGCAAGATCCTTTTCACGTGTACTGCTCTCAAGCCAGGTGTCACCCATCTTGTATTTGTGCCTCTCATTTTTTTTGCCCAAGTGCAATACTTTACATTTCTCCCTGTTAAAATTCATCTTGTTTGTTTTGGCCCAGTTCTCTAATCTGTCAAGGTCGTTTTGAAGTGTGATCCTGTCCTCTGGGGTGTTAGTTGTTCTGGGCTGTCTCTGCTTTGATTTGTGTTTCTGGTTCCAGGATGTTCTTATAAAGCAAAGCTCCTTGTTCTCCCCATTCACTATAATGGGGGATCTAAAAATGCCTATCACAAGAACATCCTTGTGGAATTCCCACCAATGCACATAGGCTCTGTGATAGGGCATGTAGGAATTTCTCGACAGAGTCGTCCATGAAGAAAGGGGTCCCTGGAATATCTGAATTAGAGAAGAAGGTGTTTTTAAATTTAATGTAAACTTGGCTGTCCCTCCAATAAAATGGGAAGCCTTGAGTGACAGTGGCTATACCAGGGCTATCAATCTTTGCTTAGCTCAAGCAAGGACCTTTTCAGCAACACAGCACAGCCACTCAAATAAAACCTCAAAAGAAGCTGCAAATAGGGACGGACAAGTGTGTTATTTTTGGTTTCTCCCAATTCCTCCTTTTCCCAGTCTTCAGTTCTCCACATTTCCACATCAGTTTGTGTTTGGTTTCGTTTTGTTAAAGTCCTCATGAAAATTCATCAGCACTTTAGTGCAAATTTCTTATAATATGCTCATTTTCATGCAATTTTGCCCAATATACACCATTTGCAAAGCAACTTCCTCTACTAGAATACATTTTGAATGCTGTTTTCTATAATGTGTATAATGTGTTTTCTATATGTGTACTTCAACCAAGTATATATTTGTACACATTACTTGGTTGGAGATCTGCATTGCAAAATTTGGAGAAATGTGAATTTTCGAAGGATGCTTGTGGTTCGATTCACATATTGTTCCGGAAAGAGCACCTTAGCAAAGCTTGTCTTTAAAAGTCAACTGAATCAAATTTATCCCCCACTGCTAGCTGCAAGGACACAGAAAGGTTTGACTCATTGGGGTTTTCACTGTTCTGCTCTGCTCTGTTAGATGTAGCTTAGAAATTTCGTTCTAATCTCTCGTGAATTTTTTTCCCTTGCTTTTTTTGTACTCTTTGCAAATAGGAGCTTTGTTTAGGTAAAATAAGAACCAAACAGAACTAGACGTTCCGGAAGAGCTGGGATTTGCTAAGGAAGCATGAGGGACCGAGCTGCCCAGATCTCATTAGGAGTCAAGAGCAGGCTTTGATACATATATTTATTTGACACCTTGCTGAGTTTTAGCCTTTAAGGGAATTAGGTACCCACAGCTTTCAAAGGGAAATCTTCATCCCTAGTTTCAAGTAATTTAGAAGGCTGTTCTGCTTCCATGTGCCCTGTATGACCTTCAGGCATCCTTCAAATTCCACCTAGTTTGTGTCAATGTCACTTTCCACTGGGTCAGTGTTGGCGCTGACCTTTAAAGCCCTAAACAGCTTCACTCCTGTATACCTAAAGGTGTGTCTCCACCCCCCCCCATCATTCAGCCCAGACACTGAGATCAAGCACTGAGGGCCTTCTGGTGGTTCCCTCACTGTGAGAAGGGAAGCTACAGGGAACCAGGCAGAGGGCCTTCTCAGTGGTGGTGCCCACCCTGTGGAATGCCCTCCCATCAGAAGTCAAGGAAATAAACAACTATTTGACTTTTAGAAGACATCTGAAGGCAGCCCTGTTTAGGGAAGTTTTTAATGATTGGTATTTTATCACTTTATTATTAATAATAATAATATTCTGTTGGGAGGTACCCAGAGTGGCTGGGGAAAGCCAACCAGATAGGCAGGGTATAAATAAATTACTACTACCACTGTATTTTTCAGTGTATAACACACACACACCCATGTGTAACATGACCCCTATTTTGGGGGATTTAAAATAAAGAAATACCCCATATGCAATATCCATGTATAAGACAACCCCCAATTTTAAACCTGAAAAAATAGGGGGGAAATATAGTCTTATACATGAAAAAATAGGGTATTTGGTTGGGCCTTGGCCAAAATCCCAATGGGAAAGAACATTGCTGTGAACGGCATTAAATGGAATCACTTATTATTGCCCCACCACTCCCATGCTCTGGTAATTGCCCCTCTTCCAAAAAAAATAAAGGTCATCAAGGTGACCAAATCCATTTCAGTACCAAGCATAAGCCTCAAATCAGACTGGGTCTAAATTATCCACTTCCTCCACGTGTGCTGGGCCCAGGGGTTAACCCAAGCTACGCAGTCCAGGTCCGGTCCCGAATCCAGTGCTGAGGGCCTTCTGGCGGTTCCCTCATTGCGAGAAGTGAGGTTACAGGGAACCAGACAGAGGGCCTTCTCGCTAGTGGCACCCACCCTGTGGAATGTCCTCCCTTCAGATGTCAAGGAAATAAGCAGCTATCCTATCTTTAAAAGATATCTGAAGGCAGCCCTGTTCAGGGAAGTTTTTAATATTTAATGCTGTACTGTTTTTAACATTTGATTGGGAGCCTTCCAGAGTGGCTGGGGAAACTCAGCCAGATGGGCGGGGTATAAATTTTATTATTATTATTATTATTATTATTATTATTATTATTATTATTATCATTTATTATCCAAGGATTCCGCGAGAAGTCAGCCCAACAGGGCCAAGGCAGGAAACCAGGCTAGGTCAGGCACAGGGTCTTAGGCAAGTTCCAAAAAGCAGCAATGTTGCTCCCGCAACCTGGGGCGGGGTCCGGTAGCCTTTTATCTTTGTCAGGGTAACAGCTGGCCCTGATCCCCCGGTGACTCACCTCCCTGTCCAAAGGTGAGCGCTCCTCCTGCGAGTACTTAGGTCTCTCCTTCTCTCAGACCTGAGTCTCTGCAGCTCGGGAGATGCTGGTGGGTTACTAGACCCAGGGGCCGCCTCAGCCTCTCCTGACCCAACTGGTAGTGGAGCAGCTGTACGTGATCGCCCAGCAGAGGGCAAAAAGGTAATTCCCCCATCTGGAGCCAGGGCAGGCTCAGGCCCCTGACTTGGCCCAGCTGGTGTTTGTTGCAGGGGAGGCAGAGGATCCGGTGTGGACTGAGACTCCTCTGGTTCCGAGTCCAAGCCCGAGTCCCAGGCCATCACACCAGGCATGCCTGAAGCTGGAATGTTCTCCCCAGCTGGTGCCCACAGTATGGCTTTTCAGGCAACAGGTAAAGGGTTTTTTGGTCTCCCAGGCTTTTTGATTATAATGTGTACCTCTATTTAAGTGCATTTAGATCTTAACAGTATGGCGTGCAGCCCACTTCCAGCAGTGGCCATCTGAATAAGCTTCTACAGCACAGAAGGGCTGAATAGTGAATCCTGATTATGAGTTTATTCATATATCCCGTTCATTTGCATGATGATTACACTGTTACCACACATAACAGTCTGGCCATTTTAACTCATTGAAGCAGAAGAAGGCCTGAAGCTGTTAAACAGACTATTGGTTGGTTGGTGTTGTTTTTAATCAATTTTATTAAATGTTTTCAACCTAAAATACAATAAGATTCAAACTAAACTAAAAAGAATTATGAAGAACCATATATCAAAAAGAAAAAACTAAAGAGAAAAAGAAAGGAAGGTACATTAATAATAATTCTCATATGATCCTCATAAAACACAAAATTATAAATATATCTATGTAGCCCTCAGTCACAGTTTTATCTTAGAGAGTTGAATTCTCCCACCTCCCTGTACATATCTTCATTTATTACCAATATATGTAAAGATACACATCTAGTTAATACTACTAACCACCAAAAATCAAAGATCACACGAGAAACCCAATCCAAAAGAAAAATGAAAAAGAGAAGGAAGAGAGAGAAAGAAGAACTATTGGTTGGTTGGTTGAAGTTGTTGTTTGTGAAGTACCGCACCATGAACACTAATTTTTTTTATCAAAATACATAACATTCAAAGGAGATAGGGCCCCAGTTTATGAGAAGAAGAATTTGGATTTGATATCCCGCTTTATCGCTACCCGAAGGAGTCTCAAAGTGGCTAACGTTCTCCTTTCCCTTCCTCCCCCACAAGAAACACTCTGTGAGGTGAGTGGGGCTGAGAGACTTCAAAGAAGTGTGACTGGCCCAAGCAGCTGCATGTGGAGGAGCGGAGACGCGAACCCGGTTCACCAGATTACGAGTCTACTGCTCTTAACCACTACACCACACTGGCTCTCATTACACACATTACCAACAGTTTCAAATAATAATAAAGCCAACACAACAAACAGGATGATTCAATATTTCAAGAGAATAATCTAGACGTAATACAGAACAAAATAAAAAACAACAGGCCAAAATAAAATAAAAATAAAAAAACTAAGTCACATGACAGGTTCTAATCTTACTGCACTCCAAAGGACCATAGCACTGTGGCTTGTATACCATCCAGAGGGGCTGTCTGTAAAAGGGAAACATTGAAGACTGGAAATGATAGTCTTCTCCATCCCCTCTTCTCCATCCCCCTAGCTGTTCTAGGTGCTAATACTGGTCTTACTGCACTCCAAGGGGGTGGGGTGGGAGGTCACAGTAGCTTGGTTTAGGATTCGTGACCTAAGCCAGGTGCCGAACCGAAGTGTATTAGGCGTTCCTATCACTTGCTCTGAGATGGTGCTAAAAATATAATAATAATAACGAAAAGGGCATTGTTGAAAGAGAATTGCTAAGCATATGAGCTGTTTGATATTTGTTTTGCTCTGGGGGGTACGGTCCGCAATTATCCTCTGATTCTTTTAAAATGAATTTATGGTAACTAGATTAAAATGCAGGCAATATCCAATATTGCAAATGAAAGGTGTTTATTACAGTACAGAACATTGCTGTTTGTTTATTTATTTATGCAGCTAAATATCCATAATGATCCAAAATATCAATATAAGCATTTGAAATAAGTTTTTTGGGGGGGCACTTTGCATGCCTCCCTTCTTCAAAACGAAACAAAAACCCTCTTTATTTTATATTTAAAATTACCAATAGCGTTTAATAGTCGTAAAAGTTAAGACACGTTATTTATGAAACCCATTAATCCTTGGTGCTAGTTGAAATTCACATCGTTGGGGAGTTATCAATAATTAAAAGGGAAGATGTCATTAAAGTCTGCTGGAGAGGACACGGCAGTCACCTGGGATGTAAACTTTATCTTCAGAATTACAGAACATGATTAATGGGGAGGGGAAAGTATTATCTCCGTTTGAGGCCCCTGACCTTCAGAGAAGCCCAGAATATTCTTCTGCCTGCAGACAGCAAGGCCAGTGGGGCGGGAAATCTCAGATGCGGAGTGAATATTCTACATTACCCAGCAGGAAAAGAACATCTTCGAACCTGAATTTTCACATAACAAGTTTTTTTCTCTTTTGAGCCAGTTTTTTTGGGGCTTCCAGCGATATCAGCCTACCCCACTCCCCCTTCCAGCAATATGTTTGCAAAATATAGCCAGATAGAATGATGTTCCCTCTCCTACCCTACACATGTGCTGTTCTGGGAATTCTCCTAACCTCTCAAAGCTGATTTATGGGGGCAGGGGAAGGACAGAACAGAAGTTGGACTCATCACACAGCCTCCTTCAAGCACAACTTTTAAGTTGAATCCAGCCCGCTGAAACTAGGGAATTTGGCTAAAATGCCCCCAAACCTGTTTTGTTCTGATTCCTCTCCGTCTCCCATGTGATTCAGGTAGTTAAATAGTTATTGATGTATTGCAACATCAAAAACTTCAGATTGGGCAGGTTCATCCAGAAGGAGGGAGATCTACATCGGGTGAGTGTGTGTGTGCTCACTACAGAGAAGTCCCTGTTCTGGGTCCATACAAAATAGCTCTGTCTTAACTTTCAGTCAACAGGAGCCCTTTGCTGTACGCAATGAATTATGCATTTATGTAGCACACAATTACAAAATTAGTAAACCTACATCAATCTACAGTTTGCTGTACTGTAACCTCTGGTGGTTCTATGTATTGGAACTTAATTTTCTCTCCAGATGCTACATAGCTAGCATGAACGAGACTAAAAGTGAAATTAGAGATATGTGGTGATAACTGGAGTCTTGGGAATTCTGGAACGCCTGCTAAAATATTTTTTTAATACCTGCAATATATTTGGATATGCGTATGTGGTACAAAGCTTCCCTCTTCAAAGACCTTCCACACATTAGAAGTACAACTCAGAAAGCTGACATAGAAAACCATATCAAAAGCAAACAACGATAAATAAATCATCCGTCCATCAAAGAGGCTCTAAGTAGAGCTTTGAATCCAGAAAAGGATGGAGGGAGGAAATGAGAAATATCATTTTGGGCCTTCTCACACAAGGTTTTTGGTGATTTCCACCCCAAAATCAGTTTATATTGAGAATGCAAAACATACATTAGCCAAAATGCTCATATGAATTTAAAATGTGTCTTTCACACACAAACAACCCCACATTCAAATAATTAGCGAGAGAAGCACTCCAAGCAACTGAAACCATGTGAATCCCATTTTGGGCCCAAAAATTACAATCCAGCCACTGTGATTGGAATGCCTTGGCGAAATATTTCACTGTTATTAAAACCTTCTGCAACTTCCAACTGCAGCTTCCTGCAGCCAATCAGAAGCTGCTCTTTGGTTTCCGAATGTTTGCTTATGTCCCAGCTGGACTCTGATCAGTCTGATAGTGGGTCTTACCTTATCCCGAATCCCTTGCCTCACATTTTCCCTTTCAGCCTCCATCTTGGCATATTTAGCTTTCCTCTCTTCTTCCTGCTGCCGAAGGGCTTCCTGTCGTTCTTCCTCCTTCTTGGCAGCATCTGGATCCTTCTCTTCTTCTCCTCCCAGCATCTTCCCCATATCTTTGGTAGCCCCTAAGGAAAGAGTGCGATGAAAAGGCAATGTGAGGAGGAACCGAGACACTAAGAAGAACCTTTGTGGGCGAGTACAATGTTGACCTTGTGCATGCGGAGCTGAATCCAGTTACTTTATTTTTAAAAAGGAGTCCCATTACAAAGAAGGAGCTTGGATTCAGAGAAGCCTTTTGAAAACAGAATAAGTTAATGTTGCTGACTTCCCCCACATGGACCCTCTTGTCAATCAACAGGTAACTTTATTTCCAACACATGACAGTTTTGCACATGCTCATTTCTAAATCTGTTCTACCTCTCATCCACATCAATCTGTGATTTATTTATTTAAAAAATGCATTGCGTATGTTTTGTTCAGCATTTCTGTATACTTTTTATGCATTTTTGGTGCCTTTTACACATTTTATATGCATTTTGCTGTCTTCTAAAGCAGGGATGTCCAACAGGTCACTCACGATCTACTGGTAGATCCCTGTGAGGTTTTGGTAGATCATGGGTCAGTCGCTGGCTACCTTTCCTCAGTGTCGTTGAAACTGACTCCTGTCCCAGCCTCTCTCCCAGCCCTCCATTGTTCTCTGATCAGTGGAAGGGAAAACTGAGCTTTCTCTTTGTGGCTGTTTTCATTCAAAGCGTTATTACTGTGAGTGACTTTTCCCCTTTGACCCTTGCCTTTAACCCCCCCCCCCAAAAAAATTGAATTTTCCTCCTAAGAAAGTATTTGTATAAAACGGGGCTTTCCTCCTCCGTAAAAAAGGCTCAACAACTCCGACCTGAACCCCTCCCAAAAATGGGACTTTACTCCTCCCTAAAAAAAACTCAACAACTTTGACCTGAACCCAAAAAAACCTGGGGTAGATCATTGCCAGATTTTAATACTAAAAGTAGATCGCAGTCTCTCGGGAGTTGGCCACTCCTGTTCTAAAGCATTGAAAAATTCAGAGAAGGGTGAAAACTGAATGAGAGCTGCTTTCGAAGCTGAGCATTGGTCAGGGAAGTGCAAATCAGGTCAGTTTACTTAACAATCTGAACCAAGTAAAATCTTCAAGCATCCTCATTGGCCCCTCCCAAGTTACAGTGGTGCCCCGCAAGACGAATGCCTTGCAAGACGGAAAACCCGCTAGACGAAAGGGTTTTCCATTTTGGAGGTGCTTTGCAAAACAAATTTGCTATGGGCTTGCTTCGCAAGACGAAAATGTCTTGCGAGTTCCTGTGGGGTTTTTTTCCTTTTCCCCCCCTTTTCCCCAAGCCGCTAAGCCGCTTAACAGCTGATCTGCTAAGCCGCTTATCAGCTGGTCCGCTAAGCTGCTTATCAGCTGGTCCGCTAAGCCCGCTAAGCCGCTAACAGCGCTAATCTGCTAATCCGCTAATGGGCTTGCTTCGCAAGACGAAAAAAACCGCAAGACGAAGAGACTCGCGGAACGGATTCTTTTCGTCTTGCGAGGCACCACTGTATTCTGGCATGTCTTCCGTGTCCTCCAGAGTGGATATTCAGTGGGTACAGGAAGGAAGGAGAAACCACCCCTTTCCAAAAGTGGACATCTGCTCACACAACTCTAAATCCAATTCATGCTGATGTTACTGTGGCTTCGGGAGTAAACCTGGAGGAAAAATCTTGCCGTACATCTTCAGGGAAAGATAAAGCTAAGGCGTAAACCCTACACAAATCTCTTTTACCCTTTTACAAGGCCACCACATATGAAATAATATTCCCTCTACCTCTTTGCATCTCCAGCACTTAACTGATTCAGTCTTATACATCTTAGTAAGCCTACTCGGAGTTAAATACCATCTGTAAATCATTTTCAAGTAGTTCTCCTCCAAAGAATAACATGCTGTGAACTTCAAGTCACTTTTCTAGAGTTTTTCCCAGAGGTTATAATCTATATTGTGACCTATTTCTATTGCCCAGTTTGTCATTGAGGCTTTAACAAGCTTGTCCTTTGTTTCCCACTCTAATAACAAATTATACAATTTAGACAAAAGTTTCTCTTTGTTTTGTAAAAGTTCTTTTTTGAATTGTGGGCTTTGATCCAGAAAATCATTTTTTTTCCTATCTAATTTAAACATTTCATGTAACTGATGGTATTGTAACCAATCTGGAACATGGCTCCTTACATTTTCCATTGATCTCAGTTTGAGTCCCCCCACTCCACCCTGTAAAGTACAGCAATTCCCTGTAGGTTGCCCACTGTCTATCCATATTAACTCTCTTAATAGAAATAGCCTTCTTCCCTTCCAGAAGATTTTTATATTTCTCCCAAACTCTATACAGATTCTTCCTAAGAATACACTTCATAAAACTTTTATAAATTTTCACCTTCCAATACCAAAGACATGCATGCCAGCCAAATTTTAAGTCATGACCTTCTAAGCCCAGGATGTCTGCATTATCCAATGTAATCCATTCTGTTAACCAACACAAACAGGCTGCCTCATAATACATTTGCAGGTCTGACAGGGCAAAGCCTCCTCTTTCTTTTATGTCTATCATAATTTTATGTTTGATTCTTGGCTTCCCCCCCCCCCCGCGAGATAAATTTAGAAATATCCTTCTTCCATTCTTTGATGCAGCCTAAATACAACTGGACTTGATTGGAATAAAAACAGCATCCTGAGCAATAGATTCATTATAATAGCTGAGATTCTGCCAAGCAGGGAGAGCTTCATTTTCTCCCAAATCTCTAACTCTTTCTTGATCTCTTTCCACAGTTTAACATATAAGTGCAGATTTCTTACTGTCAGCCAGATTCTCAAATATCTAACTTTTTTACATATTTGCAAACCAGACATTTTTTCTAACATATTTTTCGACTTATCATTCATGTTTTTCACCAACATATTTTTTTAATCTGAATTTATTTTAAACCCTGACATGCTTCCTCATATGATAGACAACAGTCCATGCAGAATGGCCACTTAAAGTCCATATATATATACACATACACATTTACATATAATATGCATCTGTCCATACATATGGTCAAGGACAAGTAAATCCTATTTCTTCCCATTCCCAAATAAAGAGAATAAACAGGGGGGTGGGGTTGTGTACTGCCTGATCAATGTGCATAGACTCCAAATGATGCTGTCAACTGTGTACAATCTGGTGGCATAAACAGAGTATTTCACCCTTCGCTAGGTCACTAAGCATATGGTTCCCTTGAAGAATATTCCCTTGAAGAGATATCATGTACATTTACCAGTGTGTGAAATACTCACATTCTCCAGTATCACTTGGAGATTAAGCACATTGACCATTCAGTATGAAAAATCCTGCTTAAGATGTTCATTTGTGCATGTTCCCCATAATGTACAAAATAGCTGGTATGGGGGGGGGGGCGTTATTGGGTTGTTGCTTTTATTTTGATTATGTACCGTATTTTTCGCCCTATAGGACGCACTTTTCCCCCTCCAAAAATGAAGGGGAAATGTGTGTGTGTCCTATGGGTCGAATGCAGGCTTCGCGCACCTCTCCGCAAGCAGCGGGAGCCCAGCACTGGGCTCCCGCTGCTTGCGGAGAGTTGCCTGCATGCTGAAGCCTGCGCGCGCTGAGCTCAGCACGTCCAGGCTTTGCGGACCTCTCAGCAAGCAGCAGGGAGCCAGCGCTGGGCTCCCACGGCTTGCAGAGAGCTGCCTGTTTGGGGGCTGGGGTCGGGGGAAGCTCGGGCTTCCCCCGCCCCAGCCCCGTGCCTGGGGGGGGGGAAATAATTTTTTCCCCTTTATTTCCCTCCCAAAAAACTAGGTGCGCCTTATGGGACAGTGCGTCCTATAGGGCGAAAAATACAGTATTTTGTGGTTTTATATTTTGATTTTATTTTGTGAAGTGCCCTGAGACCACCAGGTATAGGGCGGTATATAAATTCAATAAATAATAATAATAATAATAATAATAATAATAATAATTTGTGCACATTCTCTATTCAGCCCAACATCCACATATTGCAGCTCCTGTTCAGTTTGATGTCTGTACTAGATATTTACCCAGATTTCAAACTAGAACATTTTATTTCCTCTGGACTCAGAAGTTATTATGGATTCTGTCTACAAAGCCTCCTAAGCTTGAATTCTCTCTCAGCCTCTCATGATGACTTGCGTGCTGGTTTAACATGCATGCATCACTTGGTCTCTCTGGTAGATTACAGTGCATTTGATGATTGGCAGCTAGAAAAGGAAACTAGGCTCACATTGTGAGAAGTGATGTGAAGTGATATATGAGTTTTATCAGGGGTGTTAGATCTGTGGTCTCTCTCTCTCTCACACACACACACACCCAGAAGCAATTCATCCCCTGATGTTGACGAATCTCCTATCCACTGGCATCACCCTTCATCTCTGCTCAGACAGTCATGAACTGATTGTACCCAACTAATATCAACTGGGTCCATTCTCAGTGGAAGAGAGACAGCTCACAGACCGATAATTGCACTCTGTAGAATTTAATATGACAGAGGCACGATACATTTGGAGTGAACAGAAAGGCTGCAAAGTGGAAAATCCTCAGTAGTTTTGTTCATTTTTCAATCAAAGCATTTTCTTTGGAAATGGTGGTTATGGAAGGTGGCTGACCCTCCAGTCATTGGTGGCGCCCAACTCCCATCAGCCTCAGCTGGTATTGTTGATGGAAAGCACTGCTGGGAGCTGACGTCCAGCCAAATCCGGAGGACTACGGGTGAGATACCCTAGCTGTAATAAATGAGAATTCTTAAGAGTTTTCATTCTGTAGAAGTTGAAGAACTCTTGAAAGAGGATGTGGACAGCGAAGATGTCCAAAGCCCTGGTTCACCTATGAAACCTGTAGGCTGGCCTAGGCCAGGTCTATCATAAAGAGCATGGAAACAGCATTGGGCTGAGTAGGGAGATCATATTTGGAGAAGGGGGCAGATGCCTCCAGGAGCAGTGTGGGAAAACTTGCCTTTGAGATGGTGGTGGTGGTGGTGGTGCTTCTGTTCTTAAGATGCCTGGAGGTTCTGAACTCAGTTGCACTTTTGATATAAAAATAACAGTTTCTTTCATAGGGAGCTGTGTCTGTTTTGGTGATGCCCAGGGAACACCTCTAAGTTACTGTTACAACACAGCCTCTCAGGTTTTATGGGAGATTTTAAACTGGGGGTTTCCTACCTTCCCAGTGAGGTCCTGCCAGGCACCATCATTAGCATCATCGCACTGTTAGGTAAAAAACTTATCTTCTCCCAGGTATTTGACAGAAAAGGATATTGACAAGCTGGAACAGGCACAGAGGAGGACGAAGAAGTTGATAAAAGCTCTGGAATCCAAGTATTGTGAGGAACGGTTGAAGGAGCTGAATATGTTTAACCTGGAGAGGAGACTGAGAGGTCACATGATAAAAGGTAAAGGTACCCCTGCCCGTACGGGCCAGTCTTGACAGACTCTAGGGTTGTGCGCCCATCTCACTCAAGGAGGCCAAGGGCCAGCGCTGTCCGAAGACACTTCCGGGTCACGTGGCCAGCGTGACATCGCTGCTCTGGCAAGCCAAAGCCGCACACGGAAATGCCGTTTACCTTCCCGCTAGTAAGCGGTCCCTATTTATCTACTTGCACTTTGATGTGCTTTCGAACTGCTAGGTTGGCAGGCGCTGGGACCGAACAGCGGGAGCGCACCCTGCCACGGGGATTCGAACCGCGACCTTTCGATCGGCAAGCCCTAGGCACTGAGGCTTTAACCCACAGCGCCACCCGCGTCACATGATACCCACCTTCAAATATCTGAAGGGCTGTCACATGGAAGATAGGGCAAGCTTATTTTCTGCTGCTCTGGAGAGTAGGACCTACACAAATGGATTCAAATTACAAGAAAGGAGATTCCAGCTAAACATTAGGAAGAACTTTCTGATGGTAAGTACTGTTCTACAGTGGAATGGATCGTGGAAAAGTGGTAGTCTCTCCTTCATGAGAGGTTTTTAAACAGAGGTTGGGTGGTCTTCTGTCACAGATTCTTTACCTGTAATTCCTGCATTGCAGAAAGTTGGACTAGATCTCCCTTGGTGCATCTCCTAACTTTACAATTCTATGATTTTATTGTTTGTTGGTGGCATGTTTACACTGCTATTCAGATGGGTATGTTTTATAGGTTTTCCCCATGGATTTTATCACTTTTTCTGATTTTATAGAATTATTTATTATTATTATTATTATTATTATTATTATTATTATTATTCCCCGCCCACCTGGCTGGGTTTCCCCAGCCACTCTGGGCAGCTTCCAACAGAATATTAAAAACACGCTAAAACATCAAACATTAAAAACTTCCCTAAACAGATGCCGTCAGATGTCTTCTAAAAGTCAGATAGCTGTTTAGTCCCTTGACATCTGATGGGAGGGCATTCCACAGGGTGGGCACTGTCGGACTTGCGTTCGACCGAACGACTCTTCCGGTCAAGCCTTCCAAATCTCCTCCGACAATGATTAACGACCTGAGCCTTTGATAAGGCTCCAAGCACGTTCCCCCATTACGCAGAGTATACAGCAGCATGCGGAAGGACGAGATAGTATGAGCTACATGGCTAGGTTTTATTTCTATTTACGCAGACAGAAAAGAAACATCTTCTCTCTGTGAAAGCAGAGAGCAACTGAAACAAACAAAGGAACAGGAAACCAGTAAACATCGCATCCGTCTCCTGTCTTCAGTGAGACTTCCAACAGTCTGGAATCCCTAGAATGTAAACAGAGTCCTGTGACTCCAAGCAACTGTACAGTGGCACAAACAGAAACTAACAGGCACCACTACCGAGAAGGCCCTCTGCCTGATTGCCTGAAACCTTACATCTCTCAGTGAGGGAACCTCCAGAAGGCCTTCGGAGCTAGACCTCAGCTGAATGATGGGGGTGGAGACGCTCCTTCAGGTATACTGGGCCGAAGCCATTTAGGGCTTTAAAGGTCAGCACCAACACTTTGAATTGTGCTTGGAAACGTACTGGGAACCAATGTAGGTCTTTCAGGACTGGTGTTATACGATCTCGGCGGCCACTTCCTGTCAACAGTCTAGCATTATGCTCTGTGCATTATGAAATTTGCTTGAGGACTCCTTATGCAGTAAGCAACAGATAGATTGAAACAATAATACTAGTAGTAACAACAACTCATACATAGAACCATTGCACACGGCTAGCACTGTACTATCTGAAAATTGCTGGTGGAGGCATATCCTAAATTTAGCATTTTTATTTCCACTAGATATTTTTGAGTCGGCAAAACTACATCAGCTTTATCTTCGGTTAGTTTATCTCTGCTTAGAGCTGCCCTGACTGTAATGAGGTAAGCTGCTCAGGAAACTGAATTCAGAGATACAGTGACAGAAGAAAAGATACGGTTATTGCTTCTAAGCATTGCTTTATAGGCTATCATTATGTCACAACAACACAGCCTTAGCCTGGCTGCTTCTGCTGGCTAAGGTGAGGCTGCAAATCATTGTTGCTTCTGGATATTGAGGATATAATCCTGTACTATGAAAATCAGTGCTATTGTTGGAGCATTAATCCAGCCCTTACAAGCAATAGCTGGCCGATCCAGATTTGTGTTGTATTTTGTTTTTGTTTAAAGGAAAAATAAGTAAATTAAAAGAGGATTCCTTTGATGCATCAGATCCAGGTTTGGGGCAAGCACTCTCTTGGTGACAGAGCCCCAGCAGAGATTTAAAATCATAAAATATGCAGAAAAATAAAGTGTGGAAAAATAGGCTGCTAGACAGTTAAAATATCCCCTTCTAAGTTGCTTCCAAAGTTTCCCTCTTCCCTTAGCAAAGAAAGAGACTACACATTTGGTAAGTTTAAAATGGTTTACTTATAAACCCTTCAAAGGCACGATTCATGTGCTTTTCCATACAGCATTAAGAAAAGGTTGCACAGGTAGTAAAACTTGGCTTAGTTTCAGTAGTGAAAGTTCCTATATTACTGGTAAAGGAACTCAAGAGATGCTTGTTAGATTCATGTGGCCTGAGCTTGGAGCAACCAGCTCGGATCTCTTACCTGACCTGCTCAGGTAGAAAGTGGTACAGCAGTAGGTTTTAGTGCCTTCTTCCCAAAGTGAGGGAGAGTGGCCTAGCTAAGCCTGCCAGGACAGCTTATTCTATGACATTAACTCCTTCTTGCTTTACTTAGACTTAAGAATGTTGGTTATATGAAGCTGGTTAGTAAAAGGCAATAAAGCTTAGGTTCCGAAGTGGTAAATATTTCTAAATTATTTGTATAGAAATACAGTGGAACCTCGGTTCCCGAATGCCTCCGTTGTCGTACGTTTTGGCTTTTTAACACCGAAAACCCAGAAGTAAATGCTTCCATTTTTGAACGTTTTTCAGAATCCGAATGTGTTCCGCTGAGTGCAAGAAGCTCTTGCAACCAATGGGAAACCGTGTCTCAGTTTTCGACCGTTTTGGAAGCTGAACGGGCTTCTGGAATGGATTTCGTTCGAGAACTGAGGTACCACTGTACAAAGATGGCTCATGAGGTCTGTTTTGGAGCATTCAGCTTAGATCTCGCTGGGTTCACATGGTGGAAAATGGGAAGAATAAAGGGTTCCAGGGGTGCCAACTTAAAAAAATATGGGGGGGGGTCAGGCAAGCCTCACCCCACTTAATCAATCACAAGACACATAAACACACCATTTGAATGGCAGTGTCCATCAACTTTGGGGGAGCCCAGCCCAGCCCCCTCAAATGCTCTGATTTAGTAGGGACATCCCAAATTTACAGAAGTTGGCCCAGCTTCTGATACCAATCCAGGCCATGCAGAAGACAGCAACAGAGAGGGCAGGGAAGGAGGGGACGAGCAGGCAGGTGGGCGAGGAAGGGGTCAGCGGCAGAGAGGGACTGAGCAACAGAGATGAGGGATGGTCCAGGGTGCCCTGAATTTTTCTCACAAAATGTTGGCAGGTATGCCAGCTCACTCAAATATGTTATGGGAGGGCGGAGGGACCTCAGCCCCTAGGAGTTGGATCCTATGTGCCCACCCTAGCTCAGATTCCAACTGCAAGGGAGGCCAATCCCGGCTCAGCTGGGACTCATGCAACTAGGTGCCTGAACAGAACAGAGGTGAAGGTAAAGGTAAAAGACCCCTGGACAGTTAAGGTCAGTCAAAGGTAACTATGGGGTTGCGGCGCTCATCTCGCTTCCAGGCTGAGGGAGCCAGCGTTTGTCCACAGACAAACTTTCTGGGTCATGTGGCCAGCGTGACTAAACCACCTCTGGTGCAACGAGACACCATGACAGAAACCAGAACGCACAGAAACACTGTTTACCTTCCCACCACAGCAATACCTATTTATCTACTTGCACTGATGTGCTTTCAAACTGCTAGGAGCTGGGACCGAGCAACGGGAGCTCACCCCATCGTGGGGATTCGAACTGCCGACCTTCTGATCGGCAAACCCAAGAGGCTCAGTGGTTTAGACCACAATGCAATATCCCCACACCCTTATCTTTTTTAGATGGGCTTACCACGTTCCCTAGGGACATGGGTGGTGCTGTGGGTTAAACCACAGAGCCTAGGACTTGCCGATCAGAAGGTCGGCGGTTCGAATCCCCATGACGGGGTGAGCTCCCGTTGCTCTGTCCCTGCTCCTGCCCACCTAGCAGTTGAAAAGCATGTCAAAGTGCAAGTAGATAAATAGGTATCGCTCCGGCGGGAAGGTAAACGGCGTTTCCATGCACTGCTCTGATTCGCCAGAAGCGGCTTAGTCATGCTAGCCACATGACCCGGAAGCTGTATGCCGGCTCCCTCGACCTATAGAGTGAGATGAACGCCACAACCCCAGAGTCGGCCACAACTGGACCTAATGGTCAGGGGTCCCTTTACCTTTTACCACGTCCCCTGGAGCACATGAACTTCTCAATGATGTCTCCTCCAGGTCCATGCAGGAGTGATTATTGGGGATATAACTCCCTGTGGGCACAGAGGGCCTGCACACCAGGTCTCCATCTCCTTGCAGATGCAGGCACCTGCCCTTCGTGTGTGTGAACAGAAGAGTGGATGGTGCTCCTCATTTCTAAACCCATATGCGTAGATGACACCTTGGAACAAAAGGACAGTTCCCAGAGTTCTTGTAGATGCTCTCCATGTCAGCGAAGGCAGAAAAGGCACTTGTTAATCACAGTGACTGTGGCTCTGTGATACATTGCTAATTGTCATGTACGCCGTGTACTACAAGGGGTTCTGATGTAGCATTGTTCTTTATTCAGCCATGTTACTTGGGGTGCAAGGGGGGATTAAAATCTTCCATCCCTCTCCTCCTCCTTACTTTTTTTTGAAAGATGCTATTAAGAGCTACATTATTATTTTTTTGGCTGTACAGCAACAAAAGCCCCAATGATTAATTTATGTTCAGAAGAAATCCTTGCAATTAGAACAGCTGTCTAAAGAAAGAGAAGCCAATTCTATCTTTTCTCGGGGGCTTTGGGGGAAAGTACCCTCCAAAAAAAGGTCATGGTTTCCTCTTCCCAGCCCCAACAACAACAACAAAAGTCAGAAATTGTCCAATTAACTCTCACTGTCAATCTCTGGCCAAACGCCCAAGTCTCTTAGCCACTGAAAACCTTCTGCCATGCGGTCAGGTTCCACATTGTCTCAGCAACAACTGGTCACATGGGATTGCGCATTCAGCTTGCCATATGTAATGATCCTCCTTCTCTTTTACCCGCCCAGTTTTCTGGGGCTTCTCCTCTCACCCCACACCAATTTTAGGGTGCATGAGGGAGGAGAGGAGGAGAATGTTTTATTGTGCAAGTCCTTGCCCCTACTTCTGCCCTGAAAAACAAAGCTGCTCCCCTCCTAACTAAGACCTATCCTTTAAATCCTTCTTCCACAGCCACACTCAAACCCCAACACCAGATTCTCATTCTCAGGAGGGACTGGTCGAGCCCCACCAGTCAGATGAATGGTGGAGAACCTGGGTCACATCTCAAAAGGGAGCATTATGAAGTTAGGAAGGGTGGGCTTAGGGATTCCAAATATTTTAGAGGTGAGCAAGGACATGAGTCAGAGATACGAAAAAGCAACCTTCCACCTAGTGCTCTCCAGATGTTAATATGTTATGAACAATGTCCCCAGGCATGAATCATATAATCACAGATGTGCAGAATTGGAAGGGACCACGAGGGTCCTCTATTTCCACTCCAGTGCAATGCAAGAATTTATTTTGCCCAGTGTGGGGCTTGAACACAACCACCCCAAGATGAAGAGTCTCATGCTATGACCTACAACTCCCATCAGCTCCAGTCCGGATGTCCAATGGTCAGGGATGATAGGCGTTGTAGTCCACAGATGCTGTCTGTGTCAGAGACCACCTATAAACATAGCTGTCAACTTACAGATTTGAAAACAAGGGACCAGCAGCCTCGAAAATAAGGGAGCAGCAGCCAAAATAAGGGATCAACAATTACTTTGATAAAATACATATTTTGTTGCGTGCAAATGGCTTTAGATACCTATTAGGTCCATAAATTACCATATAGCATATATTCAACACACAAAAACAGCAACAATTTGTTGTTGACAAAGGACAACTGGACATAGAAAGGGCCCCATTACCTTCAGTAGCTTATTTAAGGGACATCATCAATAAGGGACAGCAGTGGGACATGGCGCTAGGATAAGGGACTGTCCCGCCAAATAAGGGACGCTTGACAGCTATCTGGGGAAAGGTGCATAAAGCATAGGAGTTAGAAACAGTGGGGCAGTACACACCCGCACACACAGCACAACTGTATTAGGTTTCCCTTTAACCTCTCCCCCACCCCTGCCACAACTATTTCATTATCTCTCTAAAGCAGCCAGTATGATTTTTTTTTTATTAAAGCAAATACCCTTGACATTTTCATAATCAAGCGACTACATGACAACTCATCTCCCCCCCTAAAGACTATTAAAGTTAGACAACTTTTACATGTCTGGACCTTAATTGAAGGTCAATGGAGCTTATTAAAAGAGCTGAGTCACTGTGGGGTGGGAAGGGTCTCCTTTTAAAATGAATAATTATTTCGCTTTTCAAAAAAGGAAAAGGAAAAACCCCACAGATTGATTTCAACGGTCGGTCTCTTGGAAGACTATTTTCATTCTCAAAGCTGCTGAATCTCAGCCCCTTACAGGGTTTGGGAAATGTCTATTTAGAACTATACAACATTAAGCAGGAGGGAGAAAGCATAGACTCAGATAGCTAACGCTAGTCTTCAAAGTAGCAGCACCTGCCCCCCACAAGCCACAATCTGCCCCCCTGCTCCCCAAGGCTGCCTCAGGCCATCCATTTCCAACAACCCAGCTGCTCCCTTTTCTGCTAGGCACCTTGCAACTGCAACACTCTTCTGTAACTGGCAGGTAAGGTACATACCTGTGTTTTTAGCTCCAGGATTATCAGCCAGCCCTCTGTGACCTATTAAGGAAGCCCATTTGGCTGGGAATCTGTACAAAAGGCAAGGAGGGATCCCACTTCACAGAACACACCAGCATCCCCATCGCAATATGTTGCCCGGAAGCAATTGCATATGGAGAAGTACTTTACACAAATTTAATAACATTTTTAGGGCCTTGGCTACAACAGCGTTGCCCCAAACCAGCCATGGTTGCGATTGGATAATGAGATTCCTTGCCAAGCCAAGCACACACCTGCCTCCCCATCTCATCCCATCCTCCCCATCTCTTGTTAATCTTTTATCCTCGCCCATCTTGGCACTATTTTCCTACTTATCTCACTGAAAACAAAGACTGGGCTTGTTATGGTGCCACAGAGGTCACAGACTGTAGCAGGGAAATAATTGAATTAAGAGATGCCTTGTTTCATCCCAATAGTTTCGTACCACACAATTTAGCTGGGGGTTCCCTCCCCCGAAACAAAATGTTGTTCTACTTGTTGTTATAACTCATCTCTTCCATTTCTGTTACAGTTTGCGGTTATAATCATCTGAACCAATTAATGATGCCTACTTTTTAATGGGAATGAGTAGGACTCAGGTTGTTCCAGGCTTTGCTTTATGTGAAACTAGGGGTGGAAGGATCTGTCAGTTTCATTTCTCTCAGTTTATCATTATTTACGTCTTCAGTTCAGATGTTTTGCAGCTATCTGCAATTTTTTTAAAAAAACAAACAAACATGAATATTCATCAGTACTTTAGTGCAAATTTCTCCTAATAAAAACATTTTACATGAAGTTTTGACTAATGCACATTTTTTACAAGCAGTTTCCACCAGTATAATGCATGTTGTTTCTTTCAGAAACAGATTAATTTTTACACACATTTTCCTCTAATAGATGCATTTTTGTAAACACTGTTTGACTGACAAACTGCACAGAACAATCTGGATAAGGGCAAATTGTAAGAGATGTGTTTCAGTTTACATATTGTTTTGAAAAGTGCAAATTATTGATAATTTGGCTTCAAAGAATTCTGTAGTTTGGAGAGGCTGCTGAGAGATGTTAGGAGATCCCTATTCCACTCCCAGAGCTGTAATTTTCACAGTGGTTCAACAGTCAATCCCAGGGAAACTCTGGGAATTGTAGCTCTGTCAAGGCAGTAGGAAATCAGCCCTGAGTGCTCACTGGAAGGACAGATCCTGAAGCTGAGGCTCCAAGACTTTGGCCACCTCATGAGACGAGAAGACTCCCTGGAAAAGACCCTGATGTTGGGAAAGATGGAGGGCACAAGGAGAAGGGGACGACAGAGGACGAGATGGTTGGACAGTGTTGTCAAAGCTACCAGCATGAGTTTGACCAAACTGCGGGAGGCAATGGAAGACAGGAGTGCCTGGCATGCTCTGGTCCATGGGGTCACGAAGAGTCGGACACGACTAAACGACTAAACAACAAGGAAGGCAGTAGGGGACTATTTAAAGTAGAATGGTACAGTTTTAGAAGTATACTGCAGCCGAGGCCTTTCTCTTCCCTCTCTACCTGTCATTTCAATTCTCTTATGATTTCTTAATAGAGAAGAGCAAAGCCTCCTGATGTTTCAATCATTCAACACACCAATATCCCCTAGATCAGGTAGTCAATAAATAATGATCAGTAAAAAAGTAATGGCATAGACAACTTGGGAGAAATTAAATAGTCCCTGCAAGGAGCACAATGCAAAATGGAACCATCAGCCAGAGCAGATAGCTCAGTCCATAGAGCATGAGACTCAATTTCAGGGTTGTGGGTTTGAGCCCCACGTTGGGCAAAAAGATTCCTGCATTGCAGCGGGTTGGACTAGATGGCACTTGTGGTCCCTTCTAATTCTCTGATTCTGTGAAAACAGCCCTACCTCTGGGATGAGTGACATAGAGCTGTGCATGTAGACCAGCGAAAATGAAGTTAGATGGCTAGCTTTTTCTGCACAACAATAGGGCCAGGTTGTGTTAAAATTCTGTACTCAAGAGGCAAAATAAATTCTGCATCAAGACTAGTTGATGCCTGTGACCTATATAAATTCCACAGTGTAAGCCTATTAGTATAATCCCTCTTCTTTTACACCATTCACCCGTCAATTTGTATTCTGCTGGATAAGTTATTCAGAGTCCGTCCGTCCGTCCCCCGCCATTTCTGGGAAAGGACAAGGAGTGATGGAAAGCTCTGATGGCTCTGGCTTCTGACTTCAGCAGGTGCACTGCACAGACACTTGCAACCATATTGGTGGGAGAGATTGATAGTTGCTTTCAAGTCTCCCGCTTAATGGGTAGGTTTAAAAGACACAGAGCAAACCTCCAGATGGAAACCTCAGAAATCCCAGCCTCAGAGTGCTGGTATCTGCTTTTATACACCAACCAGGGGTGTATGGGGTGTCAGGGGAAGCTTAGTACCTCTGGTGGGGAAAATGTTGTGCTTCTTTGGGGATAGTTTGTCCACCTTGGGTCCCCAAACTACACTTAGCTCCTAGAAGCTGTCATCGTGTGTCAGTAGCCACTGTTAGAATTCCTGCATCACGATTGCAGTCATGGGATTGTTGTCTTTCACATGACGGTATATGTTTTGACTCCACAGAGTGGGAAGTAACGGAGACAGGATGTTTGTGTTACTGTGTTCCGTGAAGTGGGACTATTGTCCTTTGTTCTTTTTCTCTTTGCTGTCTGATGCTAGAGAGAGAGGGAGCCATGTTGCAGTGTAAATAAATAAAGTAGATTAGCCAAAATGCTGAGTTGCTGAGGTCTGTCACGAAAAGCTGTGAAGACTCTGTGGATCCCTAAGTGTGCCAGTGTCGGTTGGCATCAGTCACTGTGATGTTTGGGCTGAAGAAAGCTTATGAAGCTCCTGAACGATCGACCAAGAGAGAGGGAACATGCCAGTCAGGCATGTGTCTCTGCCAGGGTCCTACTCAAATGTAGGCTGAACTCCTGACAGCCACACCATGGGAACAGCTTTGATTGGCCAGCTAAATGAGGGGAGGGTAGCTGATGGGTCTCAAACCCTCAGAAACCCCTCGTATCAAAAGACAGACTCTAGCAAATTGAGCGGACAAGACCCATAGTGGGTCCAATAGTCAAGAAGGCGGTTTCTGAATGAGTTATGGGGAGAAATGAGGGACAGATGGGGCTCATCAACTTGGGAAGATAGCCCATTCGGAAGAAGCAAAATTCTGATCCCAAACCTCTGCAAGCCTGAGGCTGAAGAGTGGGCTGTAGCATTCTGTATACAGGAAACAGGGATGGGATGAAAATAATTTTGGCTTCAGTGTGAATTTACCTAATTTGCACCTTCCAAAGCAATGTGTGAACCTAAGTACATCTCTCCTTCAAAGCTGGAATTGAGCAATGCAGTGCTCTTAACAGAAAAATGTACCAAAATGTGCATGAAGTGTGCATAACAATGCAGATATTGGTGAAAATAAATGCATATTACCTAAAATTGCTAGCACAAATGTGCAGAGCAGGCAAAACTGCCTTCAGAAACAAGTATAATAGAAGTGTGCCCCCTTCCCCCCCAAAAAACCTACTGCTACTACAGTTCAGTGACAAACTGAATTTTAAGGCTGGGAAAATGAGAAACTGCGAGAAAGCAAATTTGACAGATTTGTCCGGCCGTAACAGTCATTTCTGAATGCTCCTTCATGTTAAAAACAAGCAAAAATTTCTCTCAAGTAAGAAGGGGAAGTGGGGGGAGCCCAAGACATTAGGAAGACAAATTCTAGCCCAGCTTGCTCCCTGCTGTCCCAGTTATCGGCTGGCAGAGAGGTTTGATCTAGGAGGAACATGCCCTCTTTGTCACCCTGCCCGGCAGTCTGATGTGATCAGGGTAGTGCCATATCATTGCTGCATCATTCTGCTGCATGTGCAGTTCAGGCCCAAGATTTTCAGCACATGATGCGTCACTTCAGCTGGGGACTAGGGGGACAAACCCCTTCCAACATTCTGTTTGCTGAGCCTTGTTTTAGATAGCTAAAGCTAATGAAACTGCGTTCCCAAGCCACCGCAGGCCTTGGAAATGATAATTTAAGCACCTGACGTGTCACAGTGTGTTTGGCTGGAGGCAAGAAGAACCGCATGGGTCGTTTCTTCTTTGCTTTCCCCTCACTGAAGCAGCTCAGTTGCATCACTTCTTACGCCCTATTTCTGCATTCTTTTCCATGTTGGTCCGCACAGGACCTGTCAGGGAGCCAACAAGGAGAGCAGGGCTCTCACAGGTCAGAGGAAAAGAGTGAAACACTTGGCTAACTTACAATTAGTGTCTTTATTAAGGAAAGCAGAACAAAGAACACACAGAGACTTCTAAAGGTTGTTCCTGTCTTAGGGAAGCTGTTGTCTGGACTGGCTTGTAGCTCCCACTTCACTCCCCAGCCATCTGTGTAGGTCCTTCCCTCTGTCTACAGCAAGCCCCAAGGGACCATCTCTGTGACAGCCAGGCAGAGGGCCTTCTCAGTAGTGGCACCTGCCCTGTGGAACGCCCTCCCACTGTATGTCAAGGAAATAAACAACTCTCTGACTTTTAGAAGACACCTGAAGGCAGCCCTGTTTAGGGAAGTTTTTAATATTTGATGCTTTATTATGTTTTTAATATTCTGTTGGGAGCTGCCCAGAGTGGGTGGGGAAACCCAGCCGGATGGGAGGGGTATAAATAAATTACTACTACTACTATAGCCCTTCCCCATCATGTGAGTAGGTGAGTAGGGTTTTACATGCCATTTCCTTGATGGTGGTCAGCTTTCCTCTGCAACAAAATAAATCTTTCCCCTTTCTCAGTGGCGTAGCATGGGTTGTCAGCACCCGGGGCAAGGCAAGTAATTTGCGCCCCCTAACCCGGGGCAAGGCAAGTAATTTGCGCCCCCCCCCCCGCTGCACTGTCCCTCCCCCAGATAGTCCCTCGCTCTCTCTCCGCACCGCACCGCACGCCTGGCACCCTCCCCTCCACAGTGGGCGGCGACCCGGCGGCTCGGATCGGATTCACACAGCCAGCACTGCAGTGAGAGAGAGTGAGCCAGGTAGGGGCAGAGAGCTGCGAGTGCGAGCGCCCCCCCCCAGATGTTGCGCCCGGTGCGGCCGGCCCCCCTGCACCCCCCACGCTATGCCACTGCCCTTTCCATCACCTCCAAAAGGATCAATTGTTATTGTTGCTGCTGTTCACTTGGCCTGGATAGCTCTGTTGGTTAGAGTGGGGTGCTGATAACACCAAGGTTGCAGGTTCAGTCCCAATATGGGATAGCTACATATTCCTGCATTGCAGGGGATTGGACTCGAGTATCTTTGGGGTCCCTTCCAACTCTACAATTCTATGATTCTATGTTTCAGTCTTTCATTGTGTTATTGCTGTTGTTACCGTATTTTTCGCTCTATAGGATGCACCCGACCATAGGACACACCTAGTTTTAGAGGGGGAGAACAAGAAAAAAATTCTCTCCCTCTCTGCGCAGCGCCTCTCCTGACTTCAGGCGGCTATCCCTGAAGCCAGAAGAGTCTTGCTCCCCAGGCTTCAGCGAAAGCAACGTGAAGCCGCCGGAGAGCGGCGGGAGTGCTGCCGCTGGGCTTCAGAGGCTTCGTGTTGCTTTCACTGAAGCCACAGAGCCTGCATTCGCTCCATAAGACGCACACACATTTCCCCTTAATTTTTGGAAGGGAAAAAGTGTGTCTTATAGAGCAAAAAATACGGTATGTGTGTGTGTGTGCGCGCGATCCATTGTTCAGCATGAGGATGTTGAACCTGCTGAGAACAAGCTGGTACCCATAAGTGCAGGCACTGCGTTTTATGGAGGTGAAATTTCTCATTTATCATCCACACTTTGGGTAGCAGACCTCCAGGCCCTGCCTCCTTAGTGGCTTCTCTCTAAAAGATGCACATCTAAATGAAGTGGGATGAAAATTGGGATGCAAATTCTGAGGAACAGGTTTTGTTTGCCCACGAGGATATTGCAATTCCTGCCTCGCTTACCTTGCCAAGTTGTCCATATGCTACCCAGATACCTTCAAGCAACTCTTTCTCCCCCTATAGCCATCTTCATTTTCTCAGTTACAAAGCCAAATCAGGACTTGAGAAGAAAGGGGAAGGCAGGCAAGGGAGGAAATAGTAGCTCCTTTTCAAGGCATGGTAAACAGTTAATTTCTTTCCAGCTCAGTTTCTTGGCCCAAATCAAGATTTAGGCTGTAGTTCACACATGAATGTACATCCCTTGATCATTCACTTGCAATTGAAGGTGTGAAACAGAGGTGGGAAACTGTTGCCCTCGAGTTGAGCTCCAGCCCCCATCAGCCCCAACCAACATGAGCAATGGTCAGGTATGATGGGAGTTGTGGTCCAGACATAGGTTTGCCACTCCTTGTTTAAACTAAGTACATTGAAGAGCTTGAGTTAGATCAGACTGTTAGTCACACACTTAGTCCCCACAGAAACAAATGAGAAACTAAGTGTGACTAAGGCTGCAGTTAGTACCCACTTACTTGGAGTAAGTCTCATTGGGAATGTAGACTGAGACTTGGGAGCAAACACAAAAAAATTAGGACTGGTCTCTGAGTTACTTCCATGTTACATACATATGTACAGTGGTACCTCGGGTTAAGTACTTAATTTGTTCCAGAGGTCCGTACTTAACCTGAAACTGTTCTTAACCTGAAGCACCACTTTAGCTAATGGGGCCTCCTGCTGCTGTCGCGCCGCCGGAGCACGATTTCTGTTCTCATCCTGAAGCAAAGTTCTTAACCTGAAGCACTATTTCTGGGTTAGCGGAGTCTGTAACCTGAAGCGTATGTAACCCGAGGTACCACTGTACTTTCCTTTACATCAACTTCGTTGGATTGGTCATGTTGTCTGGATGCCTGATTGTCATCTTCCAAAGCAACTACTCTATTCCAAACTTTAAAATGGTAAGCATAATGCTGGTGGTCAACAAAAGAGGTTCAAAGACTCTCTCAAGGCAAATCTTTAAAAATGTAGTATAAACACCGACAACTGGGAAACACTGGCCAGTGAGCGCTCCAATTGGAGAACAGCCTTTACCAAAGGTGTCATGGGTTTTGAAGATGCTCAAACTCAAGACGAAAGGGAGAAACACACTAAGAGGAAGGCACGCTTGGCAAAACCATGATCAACTCCCACCTGGAAACCTATGTCCCCGCTGTGGAAGGATGCGTGGATCCAGAATTGGCCTCCACAATCACTTACGGACTCACTTTTAAAACTGTGTTTATGGAAGGCAATCTTACTTGGCTACAAGTGATTGCCAAAGAAAAAGAAGACTTTCCTTTACACTGACAGTCAGAAAAGGGGCAAAATTGCAGTCCTGTGCATACTTACTTGGGAACAAGTCCCACTAAACCCAGTGTCCCACTAAACTCAGAATTCATCCTATATTTCCTTTCCAATGCTGACATTTTATAGCTTTGTTTTTACAGCGCTTTTTACTTCGTGTTTTGCCTGACAATTTCTGTGCAGCACAAAAATGGGAGAAGAGAGCTTTGCTGTGCCAAAACTTTTCCACAATTCAATTTGATCAATAGAGCTGATTAAATATGAAGACAATGGATATGACAGTTAGACCACGGCTATAAGATCCTGCATTTCAATTTCAAACTCTGCTGAGACCCAAATGAAACAGTGGAATGGCATCATATATCAAAGTTAACAAAACTACCATAAAAAGTAAAAAAGTAAAAAACCATAGAATCATAGAATCATAGAGTTGGAAGAGACCACAAGGGCCATCGAGTCCAACCCCCTGCCAAGCAGGAAACACCATCAGAGCACTCCTGACATATGGTTGTCAAGCCTCTGCTTAAAGACCTCCAAAGAAGGAGACTCCACCACACTCCTTGGCAGCAAATTCCACTGTTGAACAGCTCTTACTGTCAGGAAGTTCTTCCTAATGTTTAGGTGGAATCTTCTTTCTTGTAGTTTGGATCCATTGCTCTGTGTCCACTTCTCTGGAGTTTGGATCCATTCCACCTGGTGTAAGCTGGTGTGGTCGCAAGGAGAAAGAGAATCGGATGTCATCAGTATACTGGTGGCACCAAACCCCAAACTCTGAATGACCTCTCCCAGCGGTTTCATGTAAACGTCAAATAACATGGGCTACATACAGAACCCTGAGGGACTCCACAGGCCAATAGCCAAGGCATCAAACAATACTCCTGCAGTATCACCTTCAGGGTTTGCCCCTCTAGGAAGGAACAGAGTCCATTTAAAGCCTCCAAGTCCCGTCCCACAAAGGCAGCCCAGAAGGATACCATGGTTGATAGTACTGAAAGCCTCTGTAAGGCTAGATTTTGGCTAGATTTTCCACTTTTGCTCTATTGTTTGCATGCAATAGGATTCACTGGGTGAGAATGCATAGCTAAGTTGAGAAGGTGACCTTGTCCTTACCTTCATAGTATTCATCAACCTTGTTTGCCTACATTGCTTTTTTTCCCTATCGGCTATGATGATGCACATGTTTTGTTCAGTAGCTTAACTGACATTCATGGAAGCTTGTAAACAAAATCATGACTGTCACCACAGCCAGATTTAATGGCAGTGTGGGTCAACTGAAGTCATAAACACTGAGCCAAGGAAGAAGATGGTTCTGGGTACAGAGACAACATCAAAATACCATGGATGTTTGGGGAAGCCTTTCCTGGTAATTTGCTCCATCGGGTCTAATGTACGACTTTGGAACTGAACAGTGAAATGGGGGGTTATTTGGCACAGCCTTATACATAAACTACATTCTGGATCTGTGGGGGATCCAACAACCTCTATGGTGCTAAGAAGCTGTGCTTTTTGAAGAAGAAGGGGAGAGACTCTTAAATAACGTCCATGAGAATCTCCTGCAAATTATGTAAATGTAGCCCAAAGAGGAAAATATGTCAGCAAGTTGTACTGCTTTTCGTTCTACACAAAAGACCAAAGAATTGTAAAACTTTCCTTCTGCATGAAAATCCTTGTAATTCCCATGGATACAACTCAGCTTCATTAAACTCATAGTGGGATCTGTATCATTGACCTCAATGGATTACAGCCCACCTAATGAAACTTTACTATTTTTATTATTGTGTAAGGAGAAGCTTAATGTGTCTTTTCCACCCACATCGATACACCTGACAATTTCCAAAAAGCAAGGTTGCATATGTAAATCACAATCCTTCAATCTAGTTTATTCAGCCGAGGAGATGGCAACCTGCTGAGGGACCCAGAGTGCTGTGCCGTGGCTTAAAAAACCAATTTAAAGATCCTTTGCAAATGCCTCTCTCTCACCAGGTACTTGGGGAGGGGGAGACACTTTTTTCATCTCTTGGTGCTTGCTGTCCTTAAAATCTCAGGAAAGCTCTCTCTGCCCTGCTTGGGAAAATAAGACAGAGGTAGAAAGCTCCTGGATTCCCACACAGCGACTCTTTGACGTTTTAGAACTACAGTGAAGGACTTTCTTTGGGTAGTTAATCAAGTCAGGCAAATTCACATTTCTTGCCTTTCTGGATCTGAGCAGATAAAGAGATTTTGTGTGTGCATGGTTTGTGTGTCTGGTTTTTGTTTTCGTTTAAAGACCCTGGAAGACCTGAAATGGGTCATTTCTCTCTGTCAAAACAGCAGTCCTATATTGGTAAAAAAGGCTTTTCCCTCCTTAGCCTTTGGATATATGGGCAAAAGCAATCTATTTAATCGATGTAGACTCTGGATATTTATTCTACATATGTATATAGTATTATGTGTTTGGGGGTACCCCTAAATTTCTGGATCCAGTAAATAGAATTTAATCAAACATCCTGAACCCCTGGACCCAACAGGGGTTAAAATATAAGCTAGGCTAGTTTCCTGAGAGATGAGCCATTAAGAAAACAAAAGGAAGTTGATGAGCTATTAGAAAAACCAAAGAAAGAGGGCTCTGTGCCAGATGGCAAATGGGAGGGGCTCCTCCTCTAGTTCTGACTTGGGAGGCAAAGACAAAGTTTGAAGCAGAGTTTTAGAGTTACCTGTGATGTCATGTGACCTAGTGGGAAAAGGTTGCAGGTTGTAAAAGGCAGAGCATGGCGTTAGCTTTCTGCTGTGACCCAAGGCTGTAATTATGGGACAAATAAGACCCTTTGAGATGTTAATGCTATGAACCCCTTCTCAGGCTGTATATATCTGCAAATAAACCATATATCATAAAGACACCACAGTCTCCACTGTGCCACATTTACCCACGAACTCCTGAGTAAAGTGCATGGAATCTCGCACCGCTCAGAGATTGGGGTGGTATGCAACATTATTTATTTTATTACACTGCTATCCAATCTGGTAAGGTAGCCCACCTACATAGGAGAAGGAAAATCCTGATCCTAAACCACTGCTGCCTTGTGGGATATCTTCAGGAGAAGAAAAGGCTAAGCAGCAAACCCCACACAAATCCAGAGTGGAGTGAATGGTGCCTTGTACGCCTCCTTCTGGCAAGTCCTGCAGCCAAGCTGGTGCCAAACATATTGCTTTGCTTGCCTTTGGACCACAACAGCCAGGCCAAGAGGTCTTGTCATCTGGGCAGCCCAAGATCTCCATACACACTGCCCAGGCTCGTGCCCTGGAGTGGTCACTTGGGTGCTGCTAACACAGCAGTTCAACTTCACCCCCAGAGGCACACTCCATTGTCTGTTGAGACGGACAGATGCCAACAAAAACTGAGATCCAGTTTACATGCCCCCCAAGTTATCTGTCACCCAATAACTGAACCAGGATTGTGCACACCATACATTTAAAGCACATTTAAAGAATCCTGGAATTCAGGGTGGTGCGAGCAGCGGCTTACTTTAAACGCATGGTGTGTATAGGTAACAAGTCCACATCTGCTTTGTTTCTCCAGTACTGATCATTCCTAGGCTACCTGTTGGTGTGTGCGGTGACCATAAGGTCATGTATGCTGTTTAGCAGTGACTTCCTCTCAAGAAGGCAGTCTGTAAAGATTGCCATGAGGCCCAGGCGTCCTGGTGGAGATCATTTGCCATGGAAACAAAAACAGTCTCTGTACTAACACCTTAGGGGAACACCAATAGATGTTATATCACGGTGATGAAAGTGGGTATTGTTGTTTAGTCATTTAGTTGTGTCTGACTCTTCGTGACGCCATGAACCAGAGCATGCCAGGCACTCCTGTCTTCCACTGCCTCCCACAGTTTGGTCAAACTCTTGCTGGTCGCTTCAAGAACACTGTCCCACCATCTCGCCCTCTGTCGTCCCCTTCTCCTTGCACCCTCCATCTTTCCCAGTATCAGGGTCTTTTCCAAGGAGTCTTCTCTTCTCATGAGGTGGCCAAAGTATTGGAGCCTCAGCTTCAGGATCTGTCCTTCCAGTGAGCACTCAGGGCTGATTTCCTTCAGAATGGATAGGCTTGATCTTCTTGCAGTCCATGGGACTCTCAAGAGTCTCCTCCAGCACCATAATTCAAAAGCATCAATTCTTCGGCGATCAGCCTTCTTTATGGTCCAATAATTAAAGGTAAAGGTAAAGGTAAAGGTACCCCTGCCTGTACGGGCCAGTCTTGACAGACTCTAGGGTTGTGCGCCCATCTCACTTAAGAGGCCGGGGGCCAGCGCTGTCCAGAGACACTTCTGGGTCACGTGGCCAGCGTGACAAAGCCGCATCTGGCAAGCCAGCACAGGACATGGAAACGCCATTTACCTTCCTGCCAGTAAGCAATCCCTATTTATCTACTTGCACCCGGAGGTGCTTTCGAACTGCTAGGTTGGCAGGCGCTGGGACCGAGCAACGGGAGTGCACCCCGCCGCGGGGATTCGAACCGCCGAGCTTTCGGTCCAATAATTAATAGGTATTAATTATTTCCTCCCTCCACAAAGCTGTGATTAAGGAGGTGATGGGAGAGAGGTCCCCTCTGTCCATTTCTCTGCTCGAAACACACACTCCCGGCTACTTCTGACCATGGAGAAAAGATATGGGTCGGGTAAAGAGGAAAGGGTTAAGCAGCCACCTCTGCCATTGTGCCACTCAAAGCTCCGCAGCTTCTGAGACTGCTTCTGCTTAACAAATAATAATCAGGAGAAAGACAGGTGCCATTGTGTGTCTGAGCTAGTTTGATTGTCACACCAAGGCTCACAGTAAACCAACCAAAAGGATTTCTTCTCTTGCCATGCAATTTAGTAAAAAAATATTTTTCTATATAAAAAAAATCTGCAATACCAAGAATAGCTGCAAAGCAGCTTGAAAGAAACCCTTACTTCTAAAGTAGGTCACCACTTTTCAATGACCTTTGCAGGCTTCATAGGAGCAACTCATTCAGTCCCAGGGAGGAAAAAGTAAGGCAGTTCTGGGGGTGAAATTTAGATTTTATTTTATTGTGCACACTCTTGTTCAGATTTGTGTATACTTACTGATGCATTAAGGGACGCGGGTGGCGCTGTGGGTAAAACCTCAGTGCCTAGGACCTGCTGATCATATGGTCGGCGGTTCGAATCCCCGCAGCGGGGTGAGCTCCCGTCTTCGGTCCCAGCTCCTGCCCACCTAGCAGCTCGAAAGCACAATTAAGTGCATGTAGATAAATAGGTACCACTTTATAGCGGGAAGGTAAACGGCGTTTCCGTGTGCTGCGCTGGTGCCGGCTCGCCAGAGCAGCTTTGTCACGCTGGCCACGTGACCCGGAAGTGTCTGCGGACAGCGCTGGCTCCCGGCCTCTAGAGTGAGATGAGCGCACAACCCTAGAGTCTGTCTAGACTGGCTCGTACGGGCAGGGGTATCTTAACTGATGCATTTATCAATTTATTTATGCAAGTACTTCTGTAGCACCAAATCACGAAACATACCGTATTTATTATTTATTATTATTATGAGTTGCATCGACAAAGGAAGAATCTGTGAGTTGCAGTTAAGCATCGAGGCTATCTATAGACCATGTGGACATTCTAAAGCTATTTTTATTTCATCTCCCTTGAATATTTCTATTGATCTGTGCACTATGACAAGATGACCAGACAGCAGAAGATTTATGAGCTCATACTGGTGCTACAAGCCCAGACTTGTCTTATAATGGATTTTTTCCCCCTCACACAGAAATGTTCTTGGAATATATTTATGGGACTTGTCCATAATAAATCAAGGAACTGTTGCCTGATTAAATAAATTAACAGAGCAATCCTCTTATGGTGGTGATAGTGAGAATCCATGGTGAAGCTATCACTCCATCCTATGCCCTAGCTCAGGCATAGGCAAACTCAGCCCTCCAGATGTTTTGGGACTACAACTCCCATGATCCCTAGCTAACAGGACCAGTGGTCAGGGATGATGGGAATTGTAGTCCCGAAACATCTGGAGGGCTGAGTTTGCCTATGCCTGCCCAAGCTATTCATTTTTCTGTTTCTTTGCTTTTTAAATCCCCCCTGCATTGACACCAATTATGGGGTGTTAACCATACCACCTGCAGGGCTAGCACAGTTGTCAAATCTTTGGAGAGGGGCATGTCAAGTGAACAAAGCAAATTTGAATCTTATGTATCCAAAAGGTAAAGGTAAAGCTACCCCTGCCCTTTCGGGCCAGTCTTGCCAGACTCTAGGGTTGTGCGCTCATCTCACTCTATAGGCTGGGAGCCAGCGCTGTCCGCAGACACTTCCGGGACACGTGGCCAGCGTGACAAGCTGCATCTGGAGAGCCAGCGCAGCACACGGAAACGCCGTTTACCTTCCCACTAGTAAGCGGTCCCTATTTATCTACTTGCACCCGGGGGTGCTTTCGAACTCCTAGGTTGGCAGGCGCTGGGATCGAATGACGGGAGCGCACCCCGCCGCGGGGATTCGAACCACCGACCATGCGATCGGCAAGTCCTAGGTGCTGAGGTTTTACCCACAGCGCCACCTGCGTCCCTATGTATCCAAACTTGCCCTAATATAACCCTCCCACTAGTGGTCCATCTATATTTCACTATATGTCACAGTGCTGTCAGACAAGGAATGTCCTGGTTGAGGAATGAACTCTTCATTGTCAAGAGTACACTTACAAGTTAGGGAAATGCATTTCCATCAATCCTAGGTCCCTGCGCAACTCTTAGGTGTGCACCCGATGAGGCAATTGCAGCAGCAGAGAGGCCCTGCCCCTGACCTCAGCTTATGTATCTGCTCTACATGTGCTGTGCGCAAGCAGGAGAAGACTGCTTCTGTGTGCAACCTGCTTTTGCTCCTCCCTCCCCAATTCTTGCCTGGTCCTGGGAGACAGTAGAGCAGGATAGGTGAGGTCCAGAGGAGGAGGTGTGTAAGTCTTTGACTCTACACCTGCCTGACCTATCTCTCCTTCCTCCTGCTGTGCCTGTTCTTCACTCTCCAATCCCACAGCTTCTCCTGCCTCTGACTCTCATCTTCTGCCTGTCCCAATCTTCTCCAGTTCACTGATCCCTTCCTCCAAGGCAGTCTCCAGCCCTCCTCCCAGTGCCAACCACACTCCTCAGTGTCCAACCAGTCCCTAACAAATCCTAGGGCAGAGGTCGGCAAACTAAGGGCCGCGGGCTGTATCTGGCCCGCAGGGGTGGTTTAAGCAGCCCCCGAGCTGTCCCCGAACCCTGCCGCCCAGTCGATAAGCCCCCACGCGCTGCGCTAAACCAATGCAGCGCAGCTCGTGGAATCACTTCCACGGCGCTGGCAGGGCTTCCTAGCAGCTGCAGGAAGCTCCTGCAGCCAATAGGAAGTTGCAGATGCCTCCTCCGCGCTGGAAATAGCGCCTGTGCATGCGCATGTGCATGCAGATGCCTCCTCCACACCAGAAATAGCGTCTGCAAATGTGTGTGCATGCGTGAGTGTGTGATCCAGCCCGCAGAGAGAACTCTGGGGGAGTGGACCGGCCCAGGCTCCATTAGCTTTGCCGACCCCTGTCCTAGAGGCTCGTCTGGGGTGTAGATGCCATCTATGGGACTCGGGTAGCGCTGTGGTCTAAACCACTGAGCCTCTTGGGCTTGCTGATCAGAAGGTCAGTGGTTCGAATCCCCATGACGGGGTGAGCTCCCATTGCTCTGTCCCAGCTCCTGCCAACCTAGCAGTTCAAAAGCATGCCAGTGCAAGTAGATAAATAGGTACCGCCGTGGCGGGAAGGTAAACAATGCTTCCATGCACTCTGGTTTACGTCACAGTGTTCCATTGTGCCAGAAACAGTTTAGTCATGCTGGCCACATGACCTGGAATGCTGACTGTGGACAAACGCCGGCTCCCTCGGCCTGAAAGCCAGATGAGCGCCTCAACCCCATAGTTGCCTTTGACTGGAGTTAACTGTCCAGGGGTCTTTTACCTTTACCTTTTAGATGCCATCTCATTGGTGGAGCTGTTCTCTGCCAGCAGAATGGCACTCATGCCACTTTCTACAGCCTCTCAGGATTGCATCCTAAATTGATTCATCATGCAGATTTCAAATGATTAATAAGCTGGAGATGCACGTGGATCTAAATATATATTCACATTCACTCATTCAGAATGGTCCCATGATTCTAGCCATGAGGTGTAGTCATTTTACCTGTGTGAGTGTGCATTTTGCCAGAGTGGTGGAAGACCATTCATTAAAGTCTCGACTGCCAAACGAAATAATTGAGAAAGAGAAAATGCCTATGAAGACCAAGCCCAGCTAATTCGTCTAAAAATAAATCAGTGATGGATCAGTGGAAATTAATTATGGGATGCACAGAAGAATCTTCCCCTTGTACAAGCTGTCTTCAAAAGAAGGAACTGTTGTTGTTTCTGATTGTATGCCTGCAGACCTAAAAGATAGGCTCACCCCTTATATGTCCAACAAATCACTGCACTCTGCAGGAGAAGGCCTCCTGCCGATAGCATCTCACCAGGAGGTCCATTCCATATGATGGAGAAATCAGAGGAGGAACTCAGCACTGCATTTCAGTTAGTAAGGCTTGAAGATGTGGACAATGTGCTTGGATCGGTCAGAGCAGCCGCTTGTGTGCTGCACCCTTGCCCTTCTTGGCTGATAAGAACTGCCAGCTAGGCCAGGGAGGTGATTAATGCCTCCCTGAGAGAGGAAGTGGTTTCTGCCTGCATGAAGGAGGCAGTGCTAAAACCATTCCTCAGCAAACCCTCCTCTAAGTCAGGGTTTTGCAAACTTGGGTCTCCAGCTGTTCTTGGACTACACTTCCCATCATCCCTGACCACTGGTCCTGCTAGCTAGGGATGATGGAAATAGCTAGAGACCCAAGTTTGGGAAACCCTGCTCTAAGTAATTACCAGTCAGTTGCCAACCTCCCATTCTTGAGCGAGGTTCTTAAGTGGGTGGTTATGGATGAGATCCAGGTGCTCTTGGAGGAAACTGATTTTCTAGATTCATTTGTTTGCCCTGTATGGTGAGCTCTGTCAGGAGAAAGACAGGAGAAATGTGTCCTTGTTAATTCTCCTCAACCTCTCTGCAGCTTTCGATACCATTGACCATGGTATCCTTCTGGAGTGACTGTCCAAGTTAGGGATGTGTAGCACCACTTTTGTACTGTTCCACAATCCCACCAGATATGTCTAAAACAGGCATCCCCAAACTCGACCCCCCAGCTGTTTTGGGACTACAACTCCCATGATCCCTAGCTAACAGGACCAGTGGTCAGGGATGATGGGAATTGTAGTCCCAAAACAGCTGGAGGGCTGAGTTTAGAGGTGCCTGGTCTATAAGTACCCACCTGCTGGCATCCCCTCCAACAGTACGGTGAAAGCGTAGAATTTATGTAAGACAACCTCTGTGGTGTTAAGATCTGAAACTGCTTTTATGTATGTTTTTATTGTTAAATCACTTCAGGATGTTTCATGGAAAGTGATTTAGAAATGAAATGAAATGTAAATGCACAAGGGTATATTTGAACTTTCATCCCTATGTACAAATTGAACATGGCATTATCATGGATCCAAACTACAAGAAAGAAGATTCCACCTAAACATTAGGAAGAACTTCCTGACAGTAAGAGCTGTTCGACAGTGGAATTTGCTGCCAAGGAGTGTGGTGGAGTCTCCTTCTTTGGAGGTCTTTAAGCAGAGGCTTGACAACCATATGTCAGGAGTGCTCTGATGGTGTTTCCTGCTTGGCAGGGGGTTGGACTCGATGGCCCTTGTGGTCTCTTCCAACTCTATGATTCTATGGTTCTATCAGTTTCCAGTATTTTGATTCAAAACTTTGCTGGGCCTCTTGCTTGCATATTCCATCCATCTACCAACCTGTGAATCACATTAATAGGCTGTGGATTCACATCACAATACAATATAAGCAGCAATTTAAGTTGGATTACTTGATATGTCTACGTTAGATACTACCAAGGTTCAGACACATAACTGGGCCATGATTCAATTTGCATAGAGAAGAAGCAGATAACAGGCAAATAATCTTCCCCTGAACCACACACCTGATGGACAATGCGAAACTATGCTATCTTCAGAGGCATCCAACACAGTGCTGTGTTGAATGGTTCAGTCTGCCATGTTGATTCAAGATGAAGTCCAATTGTTTCCAAACAGAGATTAAAACCCGCTCCTCCATTTCAGGAACTGCCATGCCAAATAGAGTGCCAATATATCCAAATAAGTGTTGTGGGGAATAGTTTGATATGTCATCTTCATTCAAACTGGCGTCCAGCGGTTTCCAAACACAGACCGAAACCTGCTGCTCCATCTCTGGAACTGTCGTGCCAAATTGGGCAAAAGAGGCGTCCATATTGGTGTAGTTTGGGACATTTTAGTCTACTACCTTGATTCACGACAGCACCTGATTATATCCAAATGTAGATAAAACTGGCCCCTTCCTCTTGAGAACCATCATGCCAAGTTGGGTGGTGATATCTCAAGGGATGTCCAAATGGATGGAGAACAGATGGACCAACAGACAAACCGCTTTCCAAAATATATGTAGTAGATTGAGCCAGTGACCCTTCTAACATCATTCTTTTTTTTTGTCATGTGATTTTATTTATAATCTTAAAAGAGGGATGTATGCCACATAAAATTTAATGACAGAATGCTTTTTTGGTCTTTATATACTTGTGAGGCCGCAAACAAAATACAGAAGATAACTTTCCAACAATTGTATTAGGTGAGCCTCAAGCAAGGATCACAACCTGTATTTAAGCAGCTGTTTAATGCACTGTTTCAAGTAAAACTGTAGAGAAATAGCCTTCCTCCGGGAACTTCTTTTGATTCTCATGTAGGGTCTCCTGTATGGTTAATATAAATTAGGTCATGGGTATCAGTCCAATAGGGACGTGGGTGGCGCTGTGGGTAAAAGCCTCAGCGCCTAGGGCTTGCCGATCGAAAGGTCGCGGTTCAAATCCCCGCGGCGGGGTGCGCTCCCGTTGTTCGGTCCCAGCGCCTGCCAACCTAGCAGTTCAAAAGCACTCCCGGGTGCAAGTAGATAAATAGGGACCGCTTACTAGCGGGAAGGTAAACGGCGTTTCCGTGTGCGGCTCTGGCTCGCCAGAGCAGCGATGTCACACTGGCCATGTGACCCGGAAGTGTCTGCGGACAGCGCTGGCCCCCGGCCTCTTGAGTGAGATGGGCGCACAACCCTAGAGTCTGTCAAGACTGGCCCGTACGGGCAGGGGTACCTTTACCTTTATCAGTCCAATAATCCTGTTCCATCGCACCTTGTATATAACCCAACTAGGAAGGCACTATGCATGGTTGCAGTTGCCTGTGCTGGCTCTTCTACTGGCCATCGTGGGCTGTGGAAAAAGAAGTCTAGCCAGTGACCCTTTTAACATCATTCCTTGCTTTAAAGCTGCAGCAGCAGCATATGCCTCAGCCAAGCCAACCCAAGGCATTGTTATCCATTTGTATAGCTCGTGTCTGGGAGCAGACAGTTTCGGAGAGGTGGAAGGAGCCTTGCTGTTTAATTCTCAAGGCAGAGACAAACAGCAGGGGAACACTTCTTGCATCGCTTCGTCTGTTATTATTTCAGCTTCCTGTCTCTAAGGTTTCTAACATGTGAGTGGGGGCAGGAGAGGGAGGCAAACAGAACTTAAAAGCCTTTCTGAAATCAGACCTGGAAAGAGTGGTGATGTTGCCCACACTGTGATCCCAGACATAAGGGTAAAGCAAAGCAAAACAGAAAATCAAGACTGCATGTGCAATTTTAAAAAAGTAATCACATTCCCTCCAACATTTCTCTGATGAAAATAGGGATGTCCTGTTCCATAATGATAACTATAATAGTTTTAGTATTTATACCTCACCCACATAGCTGTCAACTTTTCCCTTTTCTTGCGAGGAATCCTATTCGGAATAGAGTGGTACCTCAGGTTACAGACGCTTCAGAATACAGACTCTGCTTCCTCGGGTTAAGAACTTTGCTTCAGGATGAGAACAAAAATCGTGCTCCGGCAGCATGGTGGCAGCGGGAGGCCCCATTAACTAAAGTGGTGCTTCAGGTTAAGAACAGTTTCAGGTTAAGAACGGACCTCTGGAACGAATTAAGTACTTAACCCGAGATACCACTGTAAGGGAATTTCCCTTTGAAAAAGGGAAATGTTGACAGCTATGCTCACCCATCTGATTGGGTTGCCCCAGCCAATCTGGTCGGCTTCCAACAGATATAAAAACATAACAAAACATAAACATGAAAAAACTTCCTTATACAGAAGTCTTCTAAAGCTTGTATAGTTGACTTATCTCCTTGGCCTGGGGGTCACAATAACTCCATACCCTCCAACATTTCTCCCATGAAAATAGGGACATCCTAAGGAAAAGCAGGACATTCCAGGATCAAATAAGAAACTGGGACGGCTTCTGTAAATCCAGGAGTGTCCCTGGAAAATAGGGACACTTGGGAGGGTCTGTAACCATTATCATCATAAAAAACAAGCAAAACCAGACAAAGGAACAAACCATTTCCCAAAATACATAGTAGTTATTGGTTAGTCGAGAGATGTGGAACCTGTGACTCACCAGATGTTGCTGGAGCCCAGTTCCCATCACCTCTGAATTTTGGCCACACTACCTGGGCTAGAGCTTGCTTAATTAGGGAACCAGTGGACTACTAATCTGTTTGAAATGATCTTGAGATTGTGTCCAAAGAGAAATAGTCAAGTAAACCGCATTCAAACCTATGCACTTGTAAAAGGTTCTGAATATACGAATCATACTTATTATAAAGGGATGCTGTGATTTGTTTCAATGTTTATCTCTTCATTCCTGCATTTGCTTAGCTCTCTCACTGAAATCAAGGGGATGTCAGTGTATCACTTGAGCTGGATCATGCCCGCAGGTCTTTAAAAACGTCTCTCTCCAATTAAAGCAATTCCTTTTTTGTGTGTGGCATTCTGAAACAAGAGTACCAATCCTGAAGACATTTTGCACAGATTTGAAATTCATTTCCGCTTCAGGTAATATTGAAAAGTAGTGGGGGCACAACTTTTTCTCCTAAAAATTATAGGCTGCCTATATCAGCTTGAAAGGAGGCTCCACCATCATGCACCTGCCGTTGGCAATTCATGAGGTTGAGCAGGTGCAGCAGAAATTGAAAAATGGCACCAAGCTACACTTTGCGCTGGAGATCTGTGCTCAGATTCCCCATTTTAAAGAAGCAAAGCAAGCAAATTTAAAAGTAGTTCCAAGGAGGAACAAATGCAATGCCAATCCTTCCCTCTGCCTTCCTCTCCCCAGTCCTCACTGCCAATGAGAGAGCCGGGACGGGACCTGGAGGAGAGTGCTTGCGCTCCGAGTGGGGATGGGGCCTAGACGTTGACCGAGGCCTCTTCATTCCTGACCCGAAAAACTACTGTATTTACTTGAATGCCATGCACCTTCGAATCTTACTTCGCAACATAATTTGGCCAAAAAAAGGTGTGCATTAGATTTGAGTAAATATGGTATTAGGGATGCGCGTGGTGCTGTGGGTTAAACCACAGAGCCTAGGACTTGCCGATCAGAAGGTCGGCGATTCGAATCCCTGTGACGGGATGAGCTCCTATTGCTCAGTCCCTGCTCCTGCCTACCTAGCAGTTCGAAAGCACGTCAAAGTGCAAGTAGATAAATAGGTACTGCTCCAGCGGGAAGGCAAATGGCGTTTCCGTGCGCTGCTCTGGTTCGCCAGAAGCGGCTTAGTCATGCTGGCCACATGACCCGGAAGCTGTACACCGGCTCCCTCGGCCAGTAAAGCGAGATGAGCGCTGCAACCCGAGAGTCGGCCATGACTGGACCTAATGGTCAGGGGTCTCTTTACCTTTACCTTTAAATACGGTTTTATTTTCACCCTGCTTTGCTGCATGTGGCCACACAAAGCAGCTTATAGCATTAAAACAATAAAGCTATTAAGACATAAATAATCATGCCTTCCTCCTCTCCAGATGGGGCTGACAGCAACTTGGAGGTGGGGAGGAATCGAGCAGTTGGGGGGAAACGGTGTGAAGAGGAAAGGCTTAACCAATCCTCTGGTTGCCACCACTGGTGCAGTCCAATTTCAGGTGCTTGCAGTTGCTTTTTAAAATATATTGGGCAATCCAGTTGTGGGTCTACAGAGGGCTGTTCATGCCCCTCTTTCGGCTACTGAGCCTTGATCTTCTCTCTGTGCTAGCAGCAGGGATTTTTAACATACTCAAACAGGTTGTTTTATGTCTGCTGGTTTATTTTATTTTTAATTTGCCCAGGTCCTCATGGGGCAGGTATTCAATACGAAGCACTAGAGGAAGGGGAAAGAACAAATTGAAAGAGTTGAACTGTACAGAACCCCTTGCTGCCTTAATAGATTATCTGCTAGTAAAATAAAGCACACAGCACTTATGAGTCTCCAATCCATTTATACTCACATAGGAAAACTCACAGTTTTAATGAAACAAGAGGCATTGCTCCATTGGCTTCAGCTAAAACAATACATTTTTGGGTGTGTGCCAGTTTATTTAGTGCATTTTGTCATTTTGTGAACCAAGCGCATTGGACCATGGATCAAAAGAACATTTTACTTTTAGATAGAAGAAATCTCCAATGCTCTTTGTATCTTGCCCATTGTGAACTTTCGACATTTGCTTCCAATCCTGAATACAGTGGTACCTTGGGTTACAGACACTTCAGGTTACAGGCGCTTCAGGTTACAGATGCCACTAACCCAGAAATAGTACCTCAGGTTAAGAACTTTGCTTCAGGATGAGAACAGAAATTGTGTGGCAGCAGGTGGCCCCATTAGCTAAAGTGGTACCTCAGGTTAAGAACAGTTTCAAGTTAAGAACGGACCTCCAGAATGAATTAAGTTCCTAACCCGAGGTACCACTGTACCAGACCCTCCAAGTGTCCCTATTTTCCACAGACAGTCACGGATTTACAGAAGCCGTCCCGGTTTCTGATTTGATCCTGGAATGTCCCACTTTTCCTTTGGACGCCCCTATTTTCATCGGAGAAATGTTGGAAGATATGGTAGGATATCCCTATTTTCATCAGAGTTATGTGACCCCCCCAAGCCAAGGAGATAAGTAACTATACAAACTTTAGAAGACATCTGAAGGCAGCCCTTCAGATAGGGAAGTTTTTTAATGTTAAATATTTTGTTATGTTTTTATATATGCTGAAAGTCGCCCTAGTGTGGCTGGGGCAACCCAGTCAGATGGACATGGTATAAATAATGTTGTTGTTGTTGTTGAATAGTACATCCCTATTTTCATTGGAGTAATGTTGGAGGGCATGATGATGATTAATAATAATAATAATAATAATAATAATAAATTTATTTATCCCCGCCCTCCCCAGCCAAGACCGGGCTCAGGGCAGCTAGCTATCATGGAATATAAATCATAGCTGTCAACCTTCCCCTTTTTGCGGGAAATTCCCTTATTCCACTGCCGTTTCCCGCTGATTCCCGCTGCTATCCCGGATTGTTAGATATCCCGTAGACTGTCCCTGGGACAGGTGAAGCTGCTGATCCCTTATTTTCAAGGCTGCTGATCCCTTATTTTCAAATGTGAAAGTTGACAACTATGATATAAATGTTAGAACTGGACCCTATAGAAAACCAAACCTTCTTCCTGAGCAACAGCCAAAAGACCTCCCTGCATTGCTTTTGGGGAAATGCTGGCATAAACGTATGATCCAAGTCTTTTTTAATGAGGGTCTTCAAAAGTATACTATTTTTTTAAGTACAAATGGGGAACCTGCCGTCTTCTAGATAGTGCTGAGAAAGAAACTCTCATCAACTCCAGCCAGCATGGCCAATGGCCGTAGATCTGAGTCTACCAACACCTTGAGGGCCAGAGGTCCCCCAATTCTGTTATAAGCTACAATCCAACAGATCAGAGTTCACTGCATTGCTTCACGATAATGCAGCCACCACAATCGCTTTTTGCCTTTGACTCCAAGAAATGTCATGCCAGCAGCGTGAACAGCATGTGTTTTGGCATGAGTCTGAACACAAGGCCATGGGGAGGAGCAAGGTGATTGGGTCAACATATGGGAGGGCCAAGATGGTGGAAATGAGCAACCCATGAGGTCTTTTGTGGACTAATCAAAAGTATTCTAGTCAAAGGAAATCACTGGCAGGAATTGAGATATGAGCAGCAGGGGGGGAAATGATACAATAATTGCATTAGAGGGTGTGTTTTTTATCACAGATAAGAATTTGATATACAATGCAGTAAAATAAAAACACTGTGGAGGTGTGAGTGGGAAGCCAGCCTATGAAACAAAGACGTTATATCATTATGTGATTTGAAGTTAATTTGTGAAATTCTGAAAATTTTACCAAAAATATACATTAAGAAATGAGCTAGTTATGTGACCAACATTATCCTGTCCTAGCAAGAATTAAAAGAAAAAGGCTCTTCTGAGACTTGTAGAGACCCTTTCAAGCTACTTGTGGCTACTGCTCCTAGTTTCTTATGTAATTCCTCAATTTAAAATAGGAGGCAGTTGCAGGTGGCTTAACAAATCATTTATTTTGGAATGAGAGAGGAATTTGACATTTTTATGTATAAACCTCAGTCAACAATTTACTTTTTAGTGGTGGCAGGGATTTTTGAGAATACTTTCTTATTTACAAAAAGTGTTAAGTTTTCTCCCATTAAATGTCAAATCTGCTAAAAGGTGCAGGCCACTTGCCTCACATTACACTCGTTGTCTGCATCCATTTCCACTCTGCCCACCGAAAGGAAGAAAAGAATTTGCTGTTGTGGATTCCAGTGAAAAGGCACTCTGAAAAGACAGATTTACTTGTGGCACATGGATCTCTTTCATCCTAATTTTCCGAGCACAAAGAACAAAATGAGCAACAGTAAGGAAAATGGCTGCCAGAATGAGATTCCTCTTCCGCTCGAAAAGCCTTGTTCTCAACACAATGCCTTTCAAACCTTCAAAGACTGCCCCTTTCTTTCAGAGGAGGGATGAAAGGCACAAAGCAATGCACTGCAGCATAGTCTGCAAGGGATCGGATAAAATTCAGGGGAGACTTCACAAATGGTGCTATATATATATATATATAGAGAGAGAGAGAGAGAGAGAGAGAGAGACAGTATCTGCACCTCTCTTTAAGAGCATGGGCTTTTCTTCTGTAAAGGTAAAGGGACCCCTGACCATTAGGTCCAGTCGTGACCGACTCTGGGGTTGCGACACTCATCTCGCTTTATTGGCCAAGGGAGCCGGCATACAGCTTCTGCGTCATGTGGCCAGCATGACTAAGCCGCTTCTGGCGAACCAGAGCAGTGCATGGAAACGCCGATTACCTTCCTGCCAGAGTGGTACCTATTTATCTACTTCCACTTCGATGTGCTTTCAAACTGCTAGGTTGGCAGGAGCAGGGACCGAGCAACGGGAGCTCACCCCGTCGTGGGGATTCGAACCGCCGACCTTCTGATCGGCAATCCCTAGGCTCTGTGGTTTAACCCGTAGTGCCACCCGTGTCCCATGAAAGAACCCTAGAGGACTACTAATCAGACCATACTGACATAGATGGACCACTGGGGCAGCTTAGTATAAGGCAGATTTCTCTGTTGCTAACTCAAGAACAGTGTGTGCAATTTGGGCTAAGAAAATAAACTCCATGCCAGAAAGAGCTTGATTCAGGATGCTTCTTGCCCAGAGATGGAAAGAAAAAGATGTACTGCCCAGAGAAGAGTGGCAGACCAAGCTGGTGGAATATGCAGAAATGGCAAGACTGATGGGAAAGATCAGAAATCAGGAAGACCAAGTATTTTTAAAAGATTGGAATGACTTTCTAACAAATTTGAGAGATCACTGTAAACAGCTGAAATCATTGGCAGGAATACAATGACACTTGTAATGTAACATGGATTTTGGATACTATGATTATAGTATGCATTGCTGGGGTTGGATTAGATGACCTCCAGGATCCCTTCCAACTCTAAAATTCTATAGTTCTATGAGACATTACAGGTTATTTTTTCCTTTCCTAGAGGAACCTCTGCAGTGTCATGGGTTATTTGTAGAGATGTTAACCAAAACACAAATTTATGAAGGCTTTAATAGAAATAGTAATAAAAAGATGATACACTTTCCCACCCTCCATTCAGTGTTATTTCTATCAAGGTTTGATCTGCCGAGCGTAATCAGCATTCTAATCTTGATCAGCAAAATAAGCACTGCTTACCTGGAAGTGCACATCCCCCAATTAGCTTCATTGTGACTAATCACGCACTTCAACCTGAGTACCTCCAGAAGTGTCTTTGGTGGGTGAGGTCCTCGCTGGGTGTATTTCTTTCAGGCATAATCAAGAAGATGAATTGGAATTCTATGTTCTAGCAGCGTTGGAGGGCAAACAGTCTCTAATATGGTGTGAGAAGGTCACAACTCTAACTCCTGACATAGGAGAGTTCTCGGAGGTACCAGGCCACAGGTACAGCCGCTCCAAATGTGTGTGCCCTTCTGGCAACAAAGAATTTGTGATTACAGTCATTTAATACAGAAATTGGAGACTAGGCAAAAGGTAGGGATTATGCTGGTTGCCCTGCTTAGTGGTTAAGACTTGGGCTTGGAAGGGATGTGCGAGGAGAGAGACTATCTGTTATCCCTCAGACCATGGCTTCTTCCATCGGCCTTGCTCCACCCTCCAGACCTTGGAGCCTTTCCCAAACCAAGAATTTGAGATAAAGAGAAGCCACTGGGAAGAGAGAAGAGTTATTCTCTTTATAAATTTATAAATTGTATGTCCTTATTTCTCAGTTTGATCCTTTCACATGGTTCTGTGTGTTTTGTGGTATCTGATGCATTGTGACTTGGCGTTATTTTTATTGGTGATAGCTTAGTAATTCTTTATTGTAACTGATGAGTGCTCACTGGAAGGGCAGATCCTGAAGGTGAGGCTCCAATACTTTGGCCACCTCACGAGAAGAGAAGACTCCCTGGAAACGACCCTGATGTTGGGAAAGATTGAGGGCACAAGGAGAAGGGGATGACAGAGGACGAGATGGTTGGACAGTGTTCTCAAAGCTACCAGCATGAGTTTGACCAAACTACGGGAGGCAGTGGAAGACAGAAGTGCCTGGCATGCTCTGGTCCACGGGGTCACGAAGAGTCGGACACAAGTAAATGACTAAACAATAACAATAACAACTATTATATTCTAATGGATTGTAGAAAATTGCTGTATTTAATATGAGTTGTTTATTTTAAAATTATTGTGACATTTTGTATTACATCAGATTGCGTGTGTGATCTTTGCTGATAATGCCAAGGTTGCAGGTTCAATCCCCATATGGGACAGCTACATATTCCTGCATTGCAGGGGGTTGGACTAGATAATCCTCAGGGTTCCTTCCAACTCTATGATTCTGTTATTTAACTGCAAAGTGGGGGTATAGCACTGACCTTACAGGGTCATTGCAAGGGTTACTAACTTATGTGAAGTGTTCTGGAGACTGAAATGTGCCATGTCACACTAAATACTATTTTTTCAATCTCACTGTATGATTTGGTTTTGTCTCGTTTGATTGCAGGAATTTAAGGGCACTCCTTGGTACAGAATAAGCTTTCTGTTATATTGATCTAGTATAGAGTCATATATTGATCCGGAATCCAGATGCACTTTCATTGCACCATGTGAGCAGTTTTTCTCCAAAACCAATGGCACAAAAATAGACCAGTCTAGGGCCAATGGCAGTCCTCCAAGAGAAAGATGCAGTCTCTGCGTGGCATATAAATGTAAGTTCACTTTCTGCCTGCATTGACGACTATTCTACATGCCTATCCATGCAGCAAGCTGAGCAGGAAAAAGAACGGTCTGTTGGCAGGAGGAAGACTGCAGTGCAGTCTGACAAGCAGGCAGACTCTCCCAGTAATATTGATTCCGCAGTGATGTTGGACTACTTTATCACATCTGTAGATTCAAGTGGCAAAGTGTTTCCTGGGGCTCCTTCAAGCAACCTGTTTGTTGAGTATTCATCCTGATTTGCTTGCACGAAGCTCATGCAGAGTGTATACAATGTCTAGTCTTTGTTGAGCATGCATTTAGATTTGTTTGTGGGGAGGCTACTCAGCAATGAGCGTTCATCCCGATTTGCTTGCATAACCACTATGCATCTTCCCATTAATCACCCCACACTTTTTAATGCATTTCACCATCACTTTCCTAATTGCAAAAGGTCCATGCTTTATTAAATTGGATTGAGTGCAACAGAGCACTTTAATCCACTTTAAATGGTGCAGACATAAATTTCTGGTATGCGATTGAATGCCTCCTGCAAAATACTGGCAGGCAAACTTGTGTTTGATTTATAACATAGAACACAACTACTTTATAATATGATCCAGAAAGTGTAGAACAATGCAGCTACATAAGAACAGGAATAGTTCCCAAAATATAATTATAAATGAAGCTCTTATGTACCTTAAGTATGTCTACACACTCACCAAGAGGTGTGAGCTTGTTTTTGCTGAGTAGTCTCATTTACAAGAGGCCTACTTTGAGACAAACAAACCCTCATCTCATCAACACAAAGTAGCCTTTATCTTTCCTAATCTTTCATATTTTTCAGAGCTGAAAATCCCTGCTCACAAAAATATTTTGTGGAGAACTACAGAATAAACCCGGATGTGGGTGGTGCTGTGGGTTAAACCACAGAGCCTAGGACTTGCTGATCGGAAGGTTGGCGGTTCAATTCCCGGTGACGGGGTGAGCTCCTGTTGCTCGGTCCCTGCTCCTGCCAACCTAGCAGTTTGAAAGCACGTCAAAGTGCAAGTAGATAAATAGGTACCGCTCCGGCGGGAAGGTAAATGGCATTTCCGTGCACTGCTGTGGTTCGCCAGAAGCAACTTAGTCATGCTGGCCACATGACCCAGAAGCTGTACGCTGGCTCCCTCGGCCAATAAAGTGAGATGAGCGCCGCAACCCCAGAGTCGGTCATGACTGGACCTAATGGTCAGGGGTCCCTTTACCTTTACAGAAGAAAAGCCCATGCTCTTAAAGAGAGGTGCAGATACTGTTTCTGGTTGTATATCCATACCACCCTGAAATGTTTAAATGTTTCTTTGGTTGTCCTTGACTCTTCCCACCACACTTGCCATCCTCTCTTGCCACACCAGAGTGATGCACCACACCCTTTGAGAACCACTGTCATAAGGATTGAGCATGGGACCTTAGATCCACATATTAGGGGAAAGACGCGAGTGGCGCTGTGGTCTAAACCACTGAGCTTCTTGGGCTTGCGGAGATCGGCGGATCAAATCCACTCAACGGGGTGAGCTCCTGTCACTTTGTCCCAGCTTATGCCAACCCAGCAGTTCAAGAGCACATCAGTGCAAGTAGATAAATAGGTACCACTGCAGTAAATGGTGTTTATGTGCTCTCTGGTTTCCATCACGGTGTTCCGTTGTGCCAGAAGTGGTTCAGTCATGCTGACCACATGACCTGGAAAGCTGTCTGTGGACAAATGCTGGCTCCCTCAGCCTAAAAAGTGAGATGAGCGCTGCACCCCATAGCTGCCTTTGACTGGACTTAACCTTTTTAGGGGAAGGACTACATGGTCCTCTCAGCACAGGAATGTTGTCAAGAAGTGAGACCACACGCCAAGTTCTTCTCTTCCCTGCTTTGACCCATAATCTTGCCAGACTGATTTCTTTTCCCTTCGCTAGTGAATTGTGGTAAATGGGTAAGACATTTGGCCTTACATACCATGGGCCTCATTCCCCAAATGAAATTGCTGAGCAATTAAAGCACTGAGACCAATGCTGAATCACCTGGTATTATGATACCAGAGTGTTGCATTTTCACACCCATGTTGCACCTCACTAGCTGCCCCGGATAGGAGCAGGGAAATGTACCCTGTGAGGACATCATGAGGCAGGCAAAATACCGAGTTACTGGAGAGTAAGTTCCATTGAACTGAGAGGCACTTAATTCTGAGTAAAGAGCATGGGCTTGAGCTGCAAGGCGAAACCCGATATGGACTGTGCCCCAGAGTTTAATGACTCAGCCACTTCACTTCAAGAATGGGATAAATGTGTCACGAGGCCATGGTCCTATCAATTTACCACTATTTATTTGTGTGGGGAGCAAAACCAATTCAGCAGTATTATGGTCCAAAAGCATTAGAACTTTTTATAGCTCTTTTCACAAGCGGGATAGCAAAAAGATCTGTGCTTGGTCTATTTTCATCTCTCAATGAAGAGCTGAGTTTCTCCCTCTGACTCTAAATATATAGGCCACGTCTGCTATTGATCCACGTTACTTTAAGCTGTGGAGATCAAGTCACCTCGGTGTGTGGAATTACTTAGAAAAGCTCAAGGGATCAGGGGATAATTGGAGAAGAAAAATAATTGATGTCATTTCTGTTCTTTCCCCCTTTTCCTGGAGGAAAGTCAAATGATAACTGAAGGACACAGAACTTCTGGATTGATGAGAGAGAGAAAAATATATATCCCTATCTACCTAATATACAATTTAGCATCCTTGTTAGATGGGAGAATGCATAAAGGAAAGGATGAATAGCTTTCGGCTTAATATGCTCTTTGGATGAAAGACAGTTGGCCTAGAAAAGATGTCACTTTTTGAAATAATAAAAATAATACAGAACTGGGATTATTAGCAACACAATTTCAGACACTCACATTCAAATGGTGTCAGGGAAGAACTACAGCTATACGCAAAAGGATATCTGCAAAAGAGCATCTTGTGATAAGCCCTCTCTCTATCCTTTAACGCAGAGGTTGGTGATATGTAGGCCTCCAGATGTTGAACCCTACTACTATCATTCCTCAAAATTAGCCATGCTGGCTTGGCCTGTTCCTTTTGACTGTTCTGAACCTACTGCCAATCAATGTCATTGTTTGGCCTCGAGTTGTGGTATTGTAAGAGTGGGAGAGAAAGGAAACTCTCTGCCTGTTCTCAGTACCTCATGCATACTTTAGAAATCTCTACCATGTCCTCCCTCACTAGCAATCTTTCTTCAAAGTGAAAAAGCTTCAAGGACCCTGTCTCTTCCTTGAAGGAGGGGGCTCTTCAACAGTCCAAACCTTCAATAATTTTGCCTGCTGCTTCTTTTTGTTGCATCTGCATTAAATTCTCGTAATCTGGGGAACCAGGTTCGCGTCTCCGCTCCTCCACATGCAGCTGCTGGGTGACCTTGGGCCAGTCACACTTCTTTGAAGTCTCTCAGCCCCACTCACCTCACAGAGTGTTTGTTGTGGGGGAGGAAGGGAAAGGAGAATGTTAGCCGCTTTGAGACTCCTTAAAGGGAGTGAAAGGCAGGATATCAAATCCAAATCCAAATGCCCTGCCTCCCTTTCAGCCACCCTAAGGAATGTGCTCAGTGTTTGATTTGGGGAAACTCGCCTGCATTGATGCAAATATTTTTCTGTGCATTTTGCATTTGGAACACTGCACAAAGTATTAGTATTTCACATTTGAAATATTGCTGAATGGCGTATTTTGTGTTTTTGTAATTGACTTGCTCGGAAATATTGTTATAGATTTGCCTCTCCCCAAACCATAAAAATTAACAAATGGTAGGATTTTGATTATTTGAGATGGGAAGGGAGAAATACAAACTGTAGAGGAATTCCTGAGCTAGCCTTTGCAAAAAAAAACGACCTGGCCAAGCTAGGGCCATTAAGAAACAATAGAGGGCCATTGGCGATGCAAGAGAGCTGTCTTCTCCACTTGTCCTGAGGTGTGAACAGAGACTGGGGGTTGGGAAGGTTGCCAGGGTAACTGGGTGTGAGGTGACAGGGAAAAAGAGTTATTAGCAGTGTGTTCTGGAAAGAAGAAGGAAGAAGAAAGACTGGGATCCACCTTGGGGAGTCTGGGAGAGATGTCTTGGACTTGAGTGCTGCACTGCTGTGGCGGACAAGCACCTCTTGAAATGGCCATGCTGTAAGATCTGGACTCCCCTCCATGCAGACTGAAGGTGTAAATTGGTGAATAAATCATATTTCTTAAAGCTACAACAGTCTCAGCTGTGTCTCAATTCTCCAAAGGGACACAGACCCTGAGTGAGTGCTTGGAACCTTATGGACTTTTGCAACCACTAGGCACCCATCTTTTGTAACAATATGTACTTACACAGCTCTGACTCCAGTTAAAAATAATTAAATATCTCTGCCATTTGGCGGCACCCCTCTGGTTACTTGTAGCCCAATCCTATACGTCTCTAATCATAAGTAAGTTCCACTGAGTTCAATGGGACTTAACACCCACTTAAGAAAATATACGATTTAGTGATGGAGGAGAAATTTCGTTCAGTTCAGCTTGAATTTAAAGGCAAGCTGCTGAACTTGCACTTTCTGAAATAATATGCAAGCCAAAAAAAACCCTGCCAGCTTTTGAAATGAACACTTCTCCAAATTTTGCAGTGTGGTTTTCCGGGCCAGTAATGTGTACAGAAAAGGCATATGACAATGTAAAGTGTGCTTGCATTAGGAGGAGTTGCTTTGTGGAAAGGTGTGTATTAGGCAAAATCACATATTAAAATTGTGTACATTAGGATAAATTCTCACTAAAATGCTGAATTTATATCATGACTTACAACAACAACAAAAGGAAAGTGATATAGAAATGTGGATAAATGAGAAATTGAGAGGAACTGACCTTGAGACAATCACCTATCCCTAATGACATTGTAGAGTTAATATCTCTCATAAAATACATTTGTTTTAAAGGTAATGATGTATTGGCATAACACACTTACTTTATGCCATGAAACTACATAATAAATATTTAGAAAACGCAATCTTTTCTTGGAACCGTTATCTTCAAAGGAGAAATAAAGGCTGCCTTTTTTCATTCTTAGGCTTCTTTGCTGCTGAAAACACTGCTACTGAATTATACGGGCATAGCTTAGTAAGTGTTAAATACATGCAATACAAAATGCAATATATTCAACTGTGCCAACAATGACTGTCTTAAATCTGTCAGAAGAACTTTTGATTGAAGCTCCTTTTCCAAACTGTTAAACATTCTGGGTTTTTGCTTCTTTAGACAAGTGCCTGAGGCCAAGCTGAATGTTAATTTTCCCCTGCAGGTTGTATATTGCCAGATTTTGTCACTAAATAGCTTGCCACTGTCTGGGAGAAGAGAGTGAGATGGATGGTGAGGTGAAATACATCAAGTTTGTGAGAGCAGAGTGTTCCTGTGTGAAAGTCATCTGGGGGGAAAAGCCATTTGTTGCCCTAGATTAACAGTGGAATCCAGCTCATATCTACTCAGAAGTAAGTCCAACAGAGTTTGATGGGACTTGCTCCTGGGAAAGAGTGTATAAGATTGCATGAGCCCTTGCTGGGTTATCAGAAGGCTACATTTTGCGAATTGATCCTTGGACATTCCAGGTGATGCATTTCGCTCAATAACTTCAGAAGGTACGCTTTTTATTCTGGCAATATTAAAAAAGAGAGAGATGCTAAAGCCTTAATATGTCATCCCAAAAAGTGGGGGGGGGGGAGCAGAGACATCACCTTGCCAACAAAGGTCTGTATAGTTAAAGCTATGGTTTTCCCAGTAGCGATGTATGGAAGTGAGAGCTGGACCATAAAGAAGGCTGATTGCTGAAGAATTGATGCTTTTGAATTATGGTGTTGGAGGAGACTCTTGAGAGTCCCGTGGACTGTAAGAATATCAAACCTCTCCATTCTTAAAGAAATCAGCCCTGAGTGCTCACTGGAAGGGCAGATCGTGAAGCTGAGGCTCCAAGACTTTGGCCACCTCATGAGAAGGGAAGACTCCCTGGAAAAGACTCTGATGTTGGGAAAGATGGAGGGCACAAGGAGAAGAGGATGACAGAGGACGAGATGGTGGGGCAATGTTCTCGAAGCTACAAACATGAGTCTAACCAAACTGTGGGAGGCAGTGGAAGACAGGAGTGCCTGGCATGCTCTGGTCCAGGGGGTCACGAAGAATCGGACACGACTAAATGACTAAACAACAACAACAACAACATGAACTGGGCTCTGCTTTTTAGATTTTGTTATTCCACCTCCCACATCAATAGGAACTACCACTTCTTAAAAGGAGAGCCCATTTTAAAAATACAGTGGTACCTCTGGTTAAGAACTTAATTCGTTCCAGAGGTTCATTCTTAACCTGAAACTGTTCTTAACCTGAGATACCACTTTAGCTAATGGGGCCTCCCGCTGCTGCCATGCCGCCAGAGCACGATTTCAGTTCTCATCCTGAAGCAAAGTTCTTAACCCGAGGTACTATTTCTGGATTAGCGGAGTCTGTAACCTGAATCATCTGCAACCCGAGGTACCATTGTAAAATAAAAAAATCAAGAAAATGAACAATTGCACCCTTTATTCTACACTCCAGTAATCAACATTTGTCCTTATTGATTAGCCAATAGGAATATTACTTGATTAATCCACTGATTAAAATCCAGTTCTGTGGTTCAGAAAGTTACTATTTTTATCTGCACAAAAGAATACTCATAAAAGGTAATTCAGCAAGCTATTTTCTTTCCTTCCCAAATAAAAAGAAGTGAAAAATATCACATTATCCATATTCCAAACATTTCTTACCTATACCCACCTTAAGTGTCTCAGTATGTAGTCAGGAAAATATATAAAATTCCTGTGGATTATTCCCCCCCCCCTTTTTTTTTTTTGTAACCAGCCAGAACTCATGAAAGCAAAAATGCAGCTCTACTGTTGATCTTTCAGATATTCTCTTTTTTGCTTGTGGTTGTTGGATATGACTCATTGCAGATGTACTTTGCTTTGGGAATATAAACATAGGCATCCCATAACTTTGCAGAGAGAAGCTTCTTTGCCCTGTAAACACATCCCTGCTGTTTTTGCAGAATACTATTTTCTTTCTCTACATTTTCCACCACAGAGAGTTGAACATCTGCCGCCTGGGCTTCCTTTTGTAGTGTGCAGAGCAGAGCTCTCTCGCCATCACAAACAGAAGGCAATCATTCTTCATCTTTCCATCTGCTCAGTGACGGAATTAGGGAGTGCATCAGCTCTTGCTTAGCTGAACAGCACTGCCATTCCTTCTTTGGAGATGAAGTTTTGGAGGCGTTTCTGAGTTGTTGCACCCCTCGTCATTATTCAGAGTTCAGCTGCTGAAAATCAGGCATTTCTCTCCTCTTTCAGGTCACCCAGTGAACCTTTTCAAATCCGTTCCCTGGTTTCCTGCCCACTTTGGCAACTGATTCCAACATAAAGTCCATATCCTTAAAGGCTATAACATCAGCCTCTCCAAGTGTCCCTATTTTCCAGGGACAGTCTCAGATTTACAGAAGCCATCCCGGTTTCTGATTTGATCCTGGATTTCCTGCTTTTCCTTAGGACATCCCTATTTTCATCGGATAAATGTTGGAGAGTAAGGAGCTATGCAATCCCTGAGGTACCTGAAGGCAGCCCTGTATAAGGATATTTTTTTAAAATGTTTCATGTTTTATTATGTTTTTATATATGTTGGAAGCCACCCAAAGGGGCTGGAGCAAATAGTGAGGTATAAATAGTAAAATAGTAAAATAATAATAATAATAATAATAATACATTTATTGTCATTGTACAACCTGTGTACAATGAAATTAAACAACCTGCGCACAATGAAATTAAACGAGCCTCCCTCCCTCCCCCAAACACTCAGTCTCGTTGCACTCTGTGTTGACATTTCCATTCCACCTTAAGGAACAGGCATGTGGAATTGTTGTGTGTCACATGTCTGTTTACGTTCCAGCACAGTATGCTGGGAACTTCCGTTTGTGTATAGCTTTTGCTTTTGCTGTTCTCTCCAAGACGACATGAGAGAGAGACGACATGTTTCTTTGTTCTGATTTATGTTTAATAATTTTGTAGTAATAGTATGACTTCACATGTCTCACGCCTATTCTGTGTGCACAGTACACTCTGCTAATAGTGTGCCTTGGCTTTTGAAGTCTGGGTGGCTGATTTACGTTGGAGCACAGGCCGATGGAAGGAGACATCTGAGCTGGGGCTTGCCAGCTGGCCTCCCCGCCCTCTGCATGTTGACACTCTGTGTGCTTATCGTACAACACACCACCTCACAATTCCTTAGAGGAATGCAATTACAGTGCTACCTCAGGTTAAGTACTTAATTCGTTCCAGAGGTCCGTTCTTAACCTGAAACTGTTCTTAACCTGAAGCACCACTTTAGCTAATGGGGCCTCCTGCTGCTGCCGTGCCACTGGAGCACGATTTCTGTTCTCAACCTGGAGCAAAGTTCTTAACCTGAGGTACTATTTATGGGTTAGCAGAGTCTGTAACCTGAAGCGTATGTAACCTGAAGCGTATGTAACCCGGGGTACCACTGTATTATGATTATGGAAAAGGATGTTCCTATTTCATCCATGCCATAATGGACACCTCCCCCCACACACTGTGTTTCTGCTCTAATCTCTTGGTATATTCCTGTTCCAGGCAGACTAGATGGCCCCTTGGTGTGAGCCAGTGGGACAATTATTGGAGCTCTGCAACTGGTAACAGGAACCTGCAAATCTCTCTCTGCAACCTGCACAAGATGTTGCACATGAACAAATAGGCTCAACTGCACTGCAATGCAGATAGCCAGGCTGTATTTCTTTCTAAGCTTCACAGCTTCTTGCAGGGATCCTTGGTTAGTTCTACAACTTATTGCAGAAGTGCATATACCTTCACATCTGCTGTCAATGCACAGTCCTAGTTGCATACTATCATTTCCCACATGGCTTTCTTTGCATTGAGGCCAATACTGTCAAATTATTGTGTTTTGTGTGTGTGTGTGTGTGTGTATTATCAATAAAATAATTAATGACATGCAAGCAAAACAATCTCTTGAGAAATGAAGGTTCTCCTGCTTCTCTGTTTTTCTGTTGTTAATGATTAACTCTCAGCACAGTTGTTTCCCCTTTTAAGTTTTTTACAATTGGTTGGGAGTCACAAATACATGAAAATTTGGCATCAGAACAGAAGAAATTGACCAACAGATGCTGTGATTCCACAAATCACTCATATCTCTATCTCTATATATGCTATTTCTGCTTGCTCAGACAGGTTGTTGAGTCAACTTGCTCAAGAGAATAACCCCTGCAGGAGACATTGAGCTCATGGAAGGTCGATATACATGCTTCTCTGATAAGCAGATTTCATTTCAATTTCATTTCAATGCATCAAATTAGGCCAGCACTAACACTTCTTGTCTTGAGTTCTGAACTGGCATTGCCCTGTTCCAATATGGAAAGAAATGGACTTCATTGTCTCCAAACTGTCTCATTCAGCTTGGTTTTCGCTTCCCAAGACCTTATGAAATAAATCAGTTTTGTGCATGGGACATGCAAAATAATGATGATGTTGCATTATGCAGCATTCCAGCCTGTCAGTTGTCCTCTTTCCGCAGAAGACTCCAATGCATATCCCTTCCACCCTGGTTTTCTGTTCCGCTCTGCATCAGGCATTCGACATTCCAGGTCCACTGAGCCTGCTCAGTCCTCACTGATATGTTTGGTCCTAACCGTTGTGGTTTAGAAAAACATCATCCAATACTGATTCCCTTTTATGATTTCACAGCTGTCTATCACACTTAGGGAGAGCTCATGGTTCCAAAATTCTCTCTCCCCTCCGCCTTCGGATGTGATGAAATATTCTTTTGGATGGTAGTTAATGGATTGAGGTTGAATCCTGACAAGACAGAAGTACTGTCTTGGGTATAGGGGGCAGGCAAGTGTGGGGGACTCCCTGGTCCTGAATGAGGTAACCGTGCCCCTGAATGACCAGGTGCACAGCCTGGGAGTCATTCTGGACTCGCAGCTGTCCATAGAGGCGCAGGTCAATTCTGTGTCCAGGGAAGCTGTCTACCAGCTCCATCTGGTATGCAGGCTGAGACCCTACCTGCCCACAGACTGTCTCACCAGAGTTGTTCATGCTCTAGTTATCTCCTGCTTGGACTACTGCAATGCACTCTACGTGGGACTACCTTTAAAGGTGACCCGGAAACTACAACTAATCCAGAATGCGGCAGCCGGACTAGTGATTCAGAGTGGCCACCAAGGCCATATAACACTGGTCCTGAAAGACCTACATTGGCTCCCAGTACGTTTCCGAGCACAATTCAAAGTGTTGGTGCTGACCTTTAAAGCCCTGAACAGCCTCAGCCCAGTAAACCTGAAGGAAACTCTCCACCGCCATTGTGCAGCCCAGACACTGAGGTCCTCCTCTGAGAGTCTTCTGCTGGTTCTCTCACTGCAAGAAGCGAAGTTACAGGGAACCAGGGAAAGGGCCTTCTTGGAAGTGGCACCCACCCTGTGGAAACTCCCTTCCTTCAGATGTCAAGGAGATAAAGAACTACCCAACTTTTAGAAGACATCTGAAGGCAGCCCTGTATCTGGAAGTTTTTAATGTTTGATGTTTTATTTAAAAGGAAACCCAGCCAGATGGGTATAACAACAACAACAACAACAACAACAACAACAATGTTGTGTTGGCTGTTCATGCTAACTGCAGACCTTCAGAGAGAAAGAGAGAGTGAGAAATCATCCTCTTTTCCTTTGTTTCTTTGTAACTTTCCTTTCCTTTTGGTATAGTTTGGGGGCTGAGGAGAAGACAAGTATCATGCCTCTAGACCAGCGGTTCTCAACCTGTGGGTCCCCAGATGTTGTTGGACTACAACTCCCATCATCCCTGAGCTCTGGCCTTGCTAGCTAGGGGTGATTGGAGTTGTAGTTCAACAACATCTGGGGACCCACAGGTTGAAAAAGGCTGCTCTAGACAGAGTTTTTAACACAATAGGTGAATGGACACCATATTTACTAATAGTGGATTGAGCATGCTCAGTAGACAGAGAATGCATAGAATGCCGACTGATGGTTGAGGAAGAGGAATGGAAAATGGTGGGGATGGGATGGAGTACGAAACTCATCAGTATAAATATTATCATTTATTAAATTTCAATCTGAGCCTTCCTTCCAAAGGAACCCCAGGCAGCAAACAACAAACTAATAGAAGCAATGCAGTAAAAATAAAACATATCTAAAGCATTTAGAAATGGTTAAGAACATCTAAACACATTTAACTACTAATTTAGAGGAAGCAGAGAAGTCTCCACATTTTCTGTATCTTTCTGGAGGGGAGGGAACTCACATTTATTCAAACTACCTTCAAGTGACCTCAGCCTCATTTTCCAGAAGGTCAAATCTGATTGGCCATGTATCATTGGCATTAAAGCAATATCTCAAACTGTAGTTTGCAAACATTACAACAGGCCACTCTCCTTTTATTCTGGCTGCGCTCCCCCTGATCTGCACACGGTGAATGGAGGCTTAGCATACGGCAGGAAAGATACAGTCCAGCCAACAGGCAATTAATCTGGGGGTCGGTGTGGTGTTTAGCATTCAATTGAGATTTGCCTTCCTCAGTAACTAAAATTGTTTATCCAGCAACCATCTCCCTGCAAAGCAATATGAATTGGTTCGCTCCCTATATCATCCATCAGTGAGGCAGAAAGACATTGTTATAAACGGGCCAAAGGACTCCCTGCCGTTAGTGCAGCGGGAAACCGGGAACAATTCTTTACTAAATGTGTTTTGCATCTCTCACTAATTTTGAAAAGGCCTAGAATTTCGGCAAGGCAGGAATTAACTTCCTGCATCACTTATTTCCTTCCTGTGCATCATGGCTCCTACTTTGCAGAGGGCAGTTGTCTGCTTGAAGGGATGACAGATGATAAGCATCTATTTCAAAGTGTTCTCTGCTTGGAATCTTGTCTGGTCCAAGACCAGTTTGAAGGTTGGGATTGGTCAGTCTGTCCATTTCAGTTTATCCCAGTTTATCTCATTTTTCACCTAATAAGTTCAGTTTCAGTGTGCAAACTTTAGTGATGTATGGAAGTGAGAGCTGGACCATAAAGAAGTTTGAGTAAGTGTTGCCATTTTCAGCAGCAGGAGTTCCTCTTTCTGCCATAGGAGTTTGAGCCATTCAGATCTCTCTTCAGACTCAAAATTCACTAGGTGGCTTGGGGGAAAGCTGTATTCTGCCAGCCTCAGCCTGCATTTGCAAAGCCTCTCTCTTCTCTTAATACTGGCCTTCCCTGACAATCTTACTCAGCTACGAGTGATCGCCAAAGAAGAAGACAAGCTAGAACATGACAGAAACCAGGAATTGCCCCTGCTTTTGGCAATGTCAGCAAGCGAAGAGATCCTGGAACACCAGTGCTGGTGTCAGTAAATAAAATCCCTAACAAGAAATTCCATTTTGATGCTAAGGCATTTCTTTTAACATTTTTCAAATGACTAGTGACTAAGGATAATGAAGGTACTTCTCTTTTAGATGATTGCATGAGCTAGAATTGCTTACACATAGTATTGGGAAATGAATCCGATACTTCTGCTCAGAAAATAGCATATTAAAATATAGGGTATCACAAATTAAATTTGGCTATTCAGGCTTGTCAGGAAATGTGTACTCAATGTTTGGAACAAAACTGGAAATGCTTGAAAGTGACAATGATCGGTCATTCCTTTTTGCTTATATAAGGAGATTCCCTAAAACAAATTGGATGTATTCATACTAAGAAAGAGGACTCTAAGCACTGAATGAACTATTTAGATAAAGGATCATGTAATTAGTTATTTTCCTTGGGATCTTCGGATGAAGGGCGGTATATAAATTTAATTAATAATAGTAATAATAATAACAATTTTGGTGGGTAGTAAAATGCTGGTATATGGAGATTTGTTCGTATAAATTGTAAAACAAAAAGTCCCCCACCCCAAAAAACCAGCAACTGTCTTTCATATACATGGGAAATATGTCTTTACAACATTTATTGGCCCACCCTTAACAAATAAGGCTCTTAAGGTGTCTTACAACCTAAAATCAAACAAGTTAAAAAGCTAAGAACTGTAACAATAAAATACGATATAGCACAAAACTCAAGAAGCATAGAATGAAAAATGGACAAAAACAGGCTGAGGATGCAATCCTAAAACTGTATGAAGACCCCCAGAATGTAGATTAAGTAAGACTCTGCCATCAGAGGGACTGTTAGAATTCCTGCTCCATGATTGCAGTCATGGGATTTTTGTCTATCACATGACGGTGTATGTTTTGACTCCAGAAAGTGGAAAGTGACGGAGACAGGATGTTTGTGTTACTGTGTTTTTTTAATGGGTTTTCTTTCTTCTTGACAAAGAACGAATTGGAACAAAAGCATGGGGAACCTTTCACAAACAATTGAACTCTCGCCTTCTTTGATGAAGGGCAAAAACATATCAGTGTGTCTAAATGTTTAAAGAACTTTGATAAGAACACTTATTCCCCAAAATATAGATAACCCCTACTGAGAAGCTAATATTTCAATCAGTGTTCTTTAATAAAGATATTTTTTAAAAACCCAGCAGGTTATTCATCTAAAAGCTTCTGCCGACATTTTCAAGTGATTACTTGCTATAAATGTATTACATTCCGGGAGAACCCTGATGGGAAATGCTAAACGTGTAAGAATTTCTGGAGACTCTTGTTAGCGCCAGAAGTAGCAGCGAGTCTGTCAGGTTTTCCATTACAAAACCATGTTTTCGAGGAGACCTCTGCAGTTTAAAACAATATTTCATGTGATAGTGTTGGTCAGATGCCAAGAGTAAGATGGTCTTATCAGTACTGCCTTAAATCGGAACTGGTTTTAAAAACAGAGGCTTCTTCCATCAACAACTCAAAATTCAAAAACTAAAAATAAAAGAGAATTATGGATTTTGGAGGTCAAGAGCAACTTTATCAATCAAACTATCCATTCACTTTATGTGTGACTCCCAATTAGCGTTGCCAAGCAACAATATTAGAAAGACGTTCCAAGTGTGGTTGCACCATAGAGTTGTATTTGTCATTATGATATTGCTAGTCCTGTTTTCAATCCATTTCCTGGTGATCGCTAACAAAGAATCAAACTTATTTCACTTGCTGCACTCTTGGTTTACATTTTCATTGCGCTATCCACTGTGGCAGCAAGCTCTCTTTCCTAGCCAGTCACTGCCAGTTCAGACCCTATTAGTTAAGGTTTACTGCCTCACGGTGCATAAATGATATACCGTATTTTTCGCTCTATAAGACGCACCAGACCACAAGACGCACCTAGTTTTTGGAGGAGGAAAACAAGAAAAAATATATTCTGAATCTCAGAAGCCAGAACAGCAAGAGGGATCGCTGCGCAGTGAAAGCAGCAATCCCTCTTGCTGTTCTGGCTTCTGGGATAGCTGCACAGCCTGCATTCGCTCCATAAGACGCACACACATTTCCCCTTACTTTTTAGGAGGGAAAAAGTGAGTCTTATAGAGCAAAAAATACGGTACTTTCTAGGAATTCATGGATCTGTCAATTTCGCTTCTCTCTGTTTCTCATTTTTCCAATATAAATTCAGTTCTCCACATATCTGCAGTCATTTACATTTTTTTTTAAAAAAAAAAAAACCTTCGTGGTTTTTTCCAGCATTTTAGTTCAATTTTCTCCTAATAAATACTACTGTGCAAAACAATTTCCCCAATAAAATCATAGAATCATAGGACTCTAGTGTTAGAATGGACCCCAAGAGTCAGCTAGTCCTACACAGGGTGATTCATAATGAATTGTACAGAATTATGAACCACCCTGTACTTTATATGTTATTTTCAATTACATGTGTATTTCTGTGCATACTTTACCCTAGTATATGCATTTGTGTGCACAAAATACCTGGCTGAAAAGCTGTGTTCTAATTCTGAAGGAAGGCTGTGTGCTTCAGTTTGCATGTTGTTTCAGAAATTCAGAATTATTACGTTCACATTTGAAAGACGACTGAACTGAATTTCTCAAATGAATGTTGGTCACAGTGAATCACATTTGCCATTTTAGAATCATAGAACCATATAGCTGGAAAGGATCCCACATGCCATTTTGTTCAACCTTCTGCAATGCAGGACTCTCAACTAAAACACCCAGGACAGATGCCCACCCAACCTCTCCTTAGAAACCTCTAATGAAAGAGAGCCAACCACCTTCCGAGGGAGACTGTTCCACTATTGGACAGCTTTTACCATCAGAAAGTTCTTCCTAAAGTTTAGTTGGAATCTCATTTCATGTAACTTGAATCCATTGGTTCAGGTCCATTTATAGCAATGTATAGATGCTGATTGAATAATTGATTGATTTGATTTATATACCACCTTTGGGATATAAAGGCACCATAGGCAGTTTATCATTTTTAAAGTACAGTGGTTGTATAGTTAAAGCCATGGTTTTCCCAGTATTGACGTATGGCAGTGAGAGCTGGACCATAAAGAAGGCTGGTCGCCGAAGAATGGATGCTTTTGAATTATGGTGCTGGAGGAGACTCTTGAGAGTCCCATGGACTGCAAGAAGATCAGACCTCTCCATTCTGAAGGAAATCAGCCCTGAGTGCTCACTGGAAGGACAGATCCTGAAACTGAGACTCCAATACTTTGGCCACCTCATGAGAAGAGAAGATTCCCTGGAAAAGACCCTGATGTTGGGAAAGATGGTGGGCACAAGGAGAAGGGGACAACAGAGGACGAGATGGTTCTTGAAGCTACCAGCATGAGTTTGACCAAACTGCGGGAGGCAGTGGAAGACAGGAGGGCCTGGCGTGCTCTGGTCCAGGGGGGTCACGAAGAGTCGGACACGACTAAACAACAACAAACCGTGGGTTAAGAACTTAATTCATTCTGGAGGTCCGTTCTCAACCTGAAACTGTTCTTAACCTGAGGTACCACTTTAGTTAATGGGGCCTCCCACTGCTGCCGCGCCGCTGGCTCGCAATTTCTATTCTCATCCTGAGGTAAAGTTCTTAACCCGAGGTACTACTTCTGGGTTAACGGAGTTTGTAACCTGAAGAGTTTGTAACCCGAGGTACCACTGTATACAAGAATGAATTGTAGAGTGACAGAATCTCCTCAGGCCATTGGGAAGCTGATGGCAGCAGCTCCCTGCCCTGGCTTCCTCACTTCATCCTTCCCTCAGGCCACACGGAGCTCCAGGAAATCATCTTTTCAGGCCCTTGATGGTTCTGTCAGAAGTCAATGGCTTGTGTGCTTCCTGGCCTGGTTTCCCTCAGTTGTTCCTCCCCTCAGGGCACATACCTACAAACAGCCAAATGAGGCCTATAAGGCACACTCCTTGGAATAAAGTGCCCTCTGATGGTGAAATCTCATGACTTCAGCGCAAACAGTGTCCAATGTGCCATTTAAATTCTACTCAGTATTGCTCCAGAGTAGATTCCAATGTATAGTTAGCAGAGTAACAACTTAAAACACGTTACAGGATTCCCAATTATATTTCATCCAGCAGAGCTTTACTTTTACTGAAGGCAAATGAGCATAATGGTCACAAATCCAACACATTCAGGATTGGCACTGTCCATAAGAAATCCAGTTGCAGCAGACTTAAGTTAGACTTACAATAACTGATAATAAGCCTTAACCTTAACACTAAGTACAGTATACTATGCACAGTATACCATGTACCACACCAGAAGGAAAAGGGATAGAAAGAGAAAACTAGAACCCAGGCTCCTTCAGTGTGTCTTAGGATGGTGGGTTTATTTTTAACAAGCTATCACCTGTGTGTGGTTTCCAAATCCTTCTGTTATCAGCTACAGCAGGGGTGCCAACTTGAATAAAATATTGGGGGGGGGGCATGTTAAGCCAGGTAAGCCCTGCCCTGCATAATCAATCATATGATGCGGTGCACTCACACCATTTGAATGGAAATGCCCATCAACTGTGGGGTGGCCTGGCCCCCTCAAATATTTTATTGGGGGACCCCTTGGCCCTTACGAGTTGGCTCCTATGAGCTACAGCAGGCACCCCCAAACTCGGCCCTCCAGCTGTTTTGGGACTACAATTCCCATCATCCCTGACCACTGGTTCTGTTAGCTAGGGATGATGGGATTTGTAGTCCTTAAACAGCTGGAGGGCCGAGTTTGGGGATGCCTGAGCTACAGGGTGCTATGTGAGATTTATTCTGTCCTTTGGGGGGGTTTTTTAATAGGCCAAAGGATGGGGGTGGGGACTCAAAGCTTCTTTGACCTTCTGGTTCCCTGCTCCCCGCTTTTCTCATGCAAACATCACCTTCACAGGTAACTGATTTACCTGTATCCATTGCAGCAGGGACAATTCTGAGCCCTTGAAACTTGCAGAAGTTTGTTGGTCCTCCTGGCCCGCCATCTTAGAAAATGCCTGAGTCAGCGCTCAGGCTCTCTGTTTTTAGTTTCGATTCTGCATTGCAAGCAGCAGTGTGCTCCACACTTTTCTCCTCCCTAAACTACTTTGTATTGAAGTTGCTTTTGTTGTGCACCTTCTGAGCGACCTCCTCTTCGCAATACTTTTCACCAACTCCGTTCGACCCAAGCATTTATAAATAGAATATTACTAAAGCAACACCAGCCGTGGCCTGCCTTCTCCTTGGTGATAATGAAATCAGCGGTGCTGAACTGTGGAAGGATTTGCTTCTGTAGAACCAACACCCTCACCCCCACCTGCCTGCCTTTCATTTTGGATTAGTTTTTAGAAAAACAAAGACACTTCAAAGTGCTATTTTGGTGCTCCTGGCTGTCCAACTGAGTCACTGTCTGTCAGGCTTGACTCAAGTGCTCTTCAAAAGGCAAAGAACACTACGCTTTTGGCAGATCTGCTGAATACGTGCTTGACTGCATAAATTGTTACCTCATTCCCAAGCCCTGTTTTTATTCACGAGCCTAATAACAGGTTAGGTGTGACGTGAAAAAGCAGAAAAGAAGAAGTAGAAATCAGCTAGTGCTTGAACATTCACTTATCAGCTAAGTGGGGTTAGGCTTTTGACCCAACTCAATGGTGTGACATTTTTATTTATGTTAAAGTTTAACATCCTGCTCTTCGATTTCTTGGGTTGTCGCCAATGAAGTCATCCAGTGAGCACAAGGACTTCTGCTTCCGCAACGGGACTTTCTCTCCCTCTCTTCCCACCTGCCCCTCCTCAATCTGCTCCAGAGGCCTGGGGAAACTTCCAGAACAGATTTGGAGGAGGAGGAGGCAAGGAAGAGCCTGGGCAGCTAACAACATCTAAAAATGCAACATTAAAAGCACATTGAAATCATAATCAAAAATAAATAATGCAAGTGTAAAAGAATCAGTGCCAAAGGACAATCAGGAGGGTCAGTTTTATTGTTCTGCAAAGACCTGCAAAATAAATAGACCTTGAGGTGACACCAGAAGGAAAATACTAGGGGAGGGGGGCAACCAGATCTATACAGGAGCAGTGTTTCATAGACAGTGATGGACAAAGCCTTATTGGACTGGAAACACCAAATCCTGGGCAGAAATCCATTTTAAACTGCATCATCCTCTATTCCCACCCAATACTATGATGCTGTGGTCTAAACCACTGAGCCTCTTGGGCATGGGTAGGCAAACTAAGGCCTGGGACCAGATCCAGCCCAATCGCCTTTTAAATCCGGTCTGCAGACGGTCCGGGAATCAGCGTCTTTTTACATGAGTAAAATGTGTCCTTTTATTTAAAATGCATCTCTGGGTTATTTGTGGGGCATAGGAATTCCATTCATTTCCCCCCCCAAAAAAATATAGTCCAGCCCCCCACAAGGTCTGAGTGACAGTGGACCGACCCCCTGCTGAAAAAAATTGCTGACCCCTGCTCTTGGGCTTGCCAGTCAGAAGGTCGGCTGTTCGAATCCCTGCGACGGGGTGAGCTCCCGTTGCTCTTTCACAGATCCTGCCAACCTAGCAGTTTGAAAGCACACCAGTGCAAGTAGATAAATAGGTACTGCTGCAGCAGGAAGGTAAACAGCATTTCCGTGCACTCTGGTTTCTGTCACTGTGTCCCATTGCGCCAGAAGTGGTTTAGTCATGCTGACCATATGACCCAGAAAGCTGTCTGTGGACAAACATTGGCTCCTTCTGCCTGAAAGTGAGATGAGCGCCACACCCCATACTAGCCTTTAACTGGACTTAACCATCCAGGAGTCCTTTACCTTTACTATGAAACAACTATCAGTGGCTAGATAACTGTGTGAACCAAGTGTCAACCTTTCCTGCAAATGGCTAGGTAATCCCTTCCTAAGGATGCTGATCATGATTGAATGTGTAACACTGCCAAGATATTTGTCCTTGGTCAATCCTTGTTTCATGATCTTTCCAGGATTAGATGAATCCCAGTCTCAGCACATACATATCTATAGCATATCTGAATCACTTTGCCTAAAAGAAGAATAACATGTTAATTGAATTCATTGGCTACACGAGTTCAGATTCACCCAAATGCCATGGTATGCCAACAAACACATGTGGTCAATACAATTGTGAGTCTGATAGCAAATGCAGCCAAATGCATGTCATTACATGTCATCCATCAAATACTGTCACAATATCAAGTATTGAAATCAAATGCCATTGGGTGCCACATATAGAAATCACATTCTTGCCACACACACTCATCAAACAGCCTATGATTTCAAAAATGTCTGGAGAATATTAAACATCATAATTCACAGCATGGAAGTCTTGGAAGCAAATCCATCCTTTTCATTTCTGGGTTTCCAGTTACAGAATCCACCTCTATCCATGCTCTTAGCCTTCACATTATATTCATCTCTGTGCACCCACATCTTCCAATGCACAGGAAATTATAATTTCCTCAAGAGGATCCAAGCTCCACCCTTAGTGAAATACCCAAAGAATAAAGTGGTAATGAAACGCCTATCATTATTATTATCAAATCTATAGCTTAATTAGCTGACGATAGACCTGTCATCTTCACTTGCAGGCTAACTCATTCTGTGTTCCAAACTTCATTGGTTAAAGCATTCAAACTAATAGATTAGCCTGACCCCGTAAAGTAATATAATCATTTGAATGCAACACTGTTTCATTATGTCACATTTTGAAATGGTTTCCCCCCCTTCTCAAGTTATGTCTATAGCTCCAGGGAAGATTTTCAACTTGTTTCTATGACTAAGTGTCTGCTCCTTCTGTAGCTGGAAAAGGTGATAATGAAGTCTTTTAGTAGAATCTGTACCACTTACTGGAGTACAAGAGGGTGAATGGTAAGAGCTGAATAGATTCTGGCCATCAGCAAATGGAGGGAAGTGAAGGTTGTTTAAACACTTTAAGATGGAAGATAAACACACTGAAAATGAGGACAATCTACAGTCTATTAAGCTGCTTTGGATCAAGCAGCCCTGAGAGAGCAGAAAGCATTTCACGTTACAATCAGTGATTTCCCTCCACGCTGCATTGCAGCTAAACATGTCACTGCAATGCACAGGATTTTATTTGCAGAATATTCTGTAATACACTCCAGGTTGGGAAACCACTCGTCGTTTTGATTCAATGTCCGTAAACTGGAAGAGCTCACTTAAAAATTAGAGCTGCCCACTGATTAAGGATATTTTTTTTTTCTTGATTAACCACATGCCTTTCAACCAATCAGTTGATTAACAGGTTTTGAGATACCACTTTCACATTGCCCACAACTCTGTACAGAGGCCAATTTGAGCTATGGAAAGACGGATAAGAAAAGTTACAATCTGCAAGAGGGGGAGGCTACAATCCGTTGTTGAAATGGGGGGATGCATTTCAAGGTGGGTTCCCCCCTCCCATTTTCTTTTATTGAAATATACCACAACCCAACAAGCTTCAGAAAATAAAGTGTTTCATCAATTAAAAGTTACTCCCAGCTACTAAAACCAACCCTCATCAACTAATTGACTGAAGTTTTGATTTAAGGCTTAAAGACCTACAGTGGTACCTCAGGTTACATACGGTTCAGGTTACAGACTCCGCTAACCCAGAAATAGTGCTTCAAGTTAAGAACTTTGCTTCAGGATGAGAACAGAAATCGTGCTCCGGCGGCACGGCAGCAGCAGGAGGCCCCATTAGCTAAAGTGGTGCTTCAGGTTAAGAACAGTTTCAGGTTAAGAACGGACCTCTGGAACGAATTAAGTACTTAACCCGAGGTACCACTGTACTTGAAAATCCTCAATATGACGCAGTTTGCAACACTTTGGTAGTTGTTTTGATCATCAGATCTCTGAAGAGGTACCATTTTCTTGCCTCCAGTTGTACCTCGGTGTTCATCATTTTTTAAAAGCAACAACAACAAAAGATAATGGAGGCTTGCACTTACAGGAGAATGATTTTGTGGACGGCTCAGTTTCCCATTCCCCGCTGTCAGACAGCATTACACTGTTATCTCTATTCACTATATACACTTGATCTCTCTGTCACGGTTATTTCCCTCTGGTGGCTCATGTGCACAGTGCCTTTTTTGCCAACTTCAATTCAAAAACGGGGACCAAAGGGGCTTTCAGAATGATGAACTCCAAAGCCAGTCATCTGCAGAGCTGGGTGACTCATAAAAAGGAAAGAGGCAGCTGAACCCAGAACTAGACCTCATTTTCACGCTTGCTGCTGCTAAAAGGATCGTGGTGACAGTAATCACTACTAGAGCAGGGCCTTCCCTGACGTGGCACCTCAGATGTGGAACTCCCCTGCCCCCGAGATTCAACTGTCCCTTGCACTATCCACATTTAGGTGTCAGATAAATGCATCTTAAATTTCCCAGGTTGGCTGATGTAAGAGTGAGGTTGCTGGTGAGTTGTCTGAAATTCTGATTCCTGCTTTGTTTTGAGATCTGTTTCACGTTGTTTATTTTGTGGTTCTTGTGCATTTTAATATATTGTTCTCTACTGCCCTGGGAACCTCTGGGTTGAAGGGTGAGATACAAATATAATTTGATAATAATCAGTATTAACAATGCCTTCTGCTTATCATAGAGAACATGTTTTCTCTCTCCTCTGCATTCTTTCTGGGCATATCCACCTTTGGGTGAAATTATGTGCTACGTGCCTCCAGTCTAATGGCTGGGAGCAATTAAAATGGTTTTTATGCCCTCTGCATGGATCCCCATTTAAATCCATGGAACTGAGTTCTGAAGACTAGGGACTGCAGAACAAACAGAGCTGAAAGGCAAGTGCTTCATTGATTGGGACTTGCTTGCTTGAAAAGATCATCAGCTCTGAAAGTGCTATCCTCCTGGAAGCCAAAAAGTGGCATTTCCCCCCAACAAGGGCATGGCTGAAACAACTGGGCTGCACAGGAGTCAGTAAAAGACTAATTTTGCCTGCAGGGCTTTGATTACAGTTAATGATATGAGAGACAGAAAGAAACCAGGTTGACTGGCAGATCTCCGGCTGAGTGCTCACAGCGGGGCAGCAGGGGGAGAAAGCTTGCATATTTGTAAGCAGAGTGCATTTATGCGAGAGAAGAAGCAGCAAGGCAAGCCGAACTGCGCTGCAGGGCTGTGGCCAGGCAGAGGGCTGCACCACAGGGCGGTGCTCTGCTGAACATTTGTCCTGAGCTTTTTTTTTTGCTGGTTGTTGTTTTCCCCCATTCTTGGTGAAAGAAATGGCATTTAAAAGAAGGGACAGAACATTCCTGAGGAATTGTCATAGGTGGGGTGCAGGGTTTTTCATTGGGCTTGCTTTACTTTCAAGGGGTGAAGTAAGTGTCTTTCATCTGACAAATCATATCTGGTCTTCATTCCCAAGTTTTCCAGAATTCCCATACTTCCTGAAATGAAAACTTCCTGATACCCTTAGCCGGGCTTTCTTGTAAGTGTGTGAAGTTGCAGAGGCTACTGGCCATGTGTCCGACAGCTGTTTATTGTTATTATTTTCTAAAGTGAAGACATTTTTTACATTTTAAATAAATCAGTGTTGTTGTTTTAAAACGGAAAGATTTCCCTTAAAAACAAGATTAGCAGATCAATCAGTCTCAGGTCGTTGGTATTCAGCCTCCCCAGCTTTCTCTGCTTCACTCAAAACCCAGGAGAAGACATCAAGAGATAACCTCACTGCTAAAATAGGAGGGGCCCTATCAGCGCTGGCATTCTGCTGCCTGCTGTTTAGACAAGTCATTCTTCTAAACTGTTTTAGCTGTTTTTTCAGTTGTTTTAATTGTTAGACTTTCCAGGTGTTTGCTTTATTGTATATTTTAACTAAATACGTTTCAATGACATTGTGTATTATAATTATGGATTGAATTTATAGTTGTAAACTGTTTGGAAGCCATTTTGGCAAATAAGTGGTTGGTTGGTTGGTTGGTTGGTTGGCTGGCTTGCAAGTACAACAACCCATGGACCTTTTTCAGATTTGGAAGTGCAAGCAGTCAGGGAGGTTGCATAGCACTGGAGAAATGTTTGCTGACAAGTAAAGAAGGCTGATTGCCGAAGAATTGATGCTTTTGAATTATGGTGCTGGAGGAGACTCTTGAGAGTCCCATGGACTGCAAGAAGATCAAACCTCTCCATTCTGAAGGAAATCAGCCCTGAGTGCTCACTGGAAGGACAGACCCTGAAGCTGAGGCTCCAAGACTTTGGCCACCTCATGAGAAGAGAAGACTCCCTGGAAAAGACCCTGATGTTGGGAAAGATGAAGGGCACAAGGAGAAGGGGACGACAGAGGATGAGATGGTTGGATAGTGTTCTCAAAGCTACCAGCATGAGTTTGACCAAACTGCAGGAGGCAGTGGAAGACAGGAGTGCCTGACGTGCTCTGGTCCAGGAGGTAACGAAGAGTCGGACATGACTAAATGACTATACAACAACAACAAAGGGAAATGAATGCTTTCCCCACCTCCCTTGGCCAACTACCAATGATAAGGGAAACTCAACCCACATCCAGCAAATTCTTAAGAAATTCCAATGTGTCAGGTAGAAAAGTAGGAGCCTATTTCGTGGAACAATTAAACTCTGGAGAAATTGGAGGACAGAATTTGGCACAGCACTAAAGGTGACGTTGTTCCTTCTGGAGAGGCGTTTCAGCTCAACAGGAGCTGGCTGCACATTGTAGCATCAACACTGGGGGTCTGCCCTCCTCCTCTCCCCTCTCCCACTTAACTTTAATCTCCAGAGGTGCTCCTAGGTCTCAGGTCTGGGTCCTGAAATCTCAGGGACTGAGATGCTCCTGATCTGGCAACCCTAGAGCTTAAAGGGAAGCCCCACCCTTACCTGCCCCATACCTGACATGACGTTGAGGCATGACTTCTGCGAAAGGGGAGCCTGATGAACCAAGTTTGGTCCACCAGTCAGAGGTTCTTCACCTCTGTGCCATGAGAATGTTGCCAGGGACCCACAGCTAACAAGTGACAGATTCCCCAGGAGTGGCTTGTACCCTGGGGTAAATAACCAGTTGGCAAAAGGACATCTGTCTCTCCTCATGGAATAAACAAATCAGAACTGAGCTGTTCAATGCAATCAGCCTCCAAGTCTCCTGAAGTTATTTCATTCATCTGTATATTTGGCAATGAGCAAATATATTTTCACTGTATGCCTACATAAAGAAGCTTCCTTTATGAGAATGTTTGATGCGGGTTTCAAGCTATGACTTCATTGTTATTGTTGTTTCAAAGCCAAAGGAGGAGGCATCAAATTTTTAGCATGGAGACCTAAATTTAGATCTCAACTATGGGAAGTCTATGATTTTACTGTAATAGCCCTGAATTGCATTAACTTTGAATCATATGACCCCACTAACAGCCTATGCAAACCCATTTACCAACATCACATTTATATTAACGCACACAATTTCTTGATTTTACTGGCAATGTACCAGTAAGTGGGTTTGCTTCTGAATTGATGGCTTGATGCCATTCGGGGGGGGGGGGGAGGCTTGCAACTGTATTGGCTGAAAAATCCAAACATGAGAGCAGGGGGGCCTGTCTAGGCTGTGCCCTATAATGCTAATAAATTCAATGGGTCTTGCTTGTGCCCTGTTGTCATTTGGGGCTCATCTGAAATATAAGCCATCAAAAGTAAAACTTGACATTTGAGTGAGACCGCGAAAAGAAGTCAGGTCATCCTTATTCCATTAACATCCTATTAAACAAATGTCAGGCTGTCTCATCTCAGAGAGAGACACTACCTCACTTCTCAAAATGTCCCTGGCAGTGTCCAGCTCCAAAGGCCAAAGGGGAATCATGAAATAACTTACTGATCGTGAGTCATAGAGATATGACAAAAACAACAACAACAACAACCTCCAGAGTAATACTCTCCTTGGATTTTCAGCTGGGCTATGCAAAATGAATGGTTTGTATTCCCCTCATATTCGCTTCATAGAGGTACAATTTCCAGTTGCCCTTGGGAAGAAGGGTTGATTGCTAAACCACTGGGAGAACAGTAGCTCTGTGAAGGGAATAAGGGTCTTCTAGCAACTCTCAGCATTCTTAGCACACTGCAGTCACCAGGATTCTTCGGGAGTGTCATGACTGCTAAAGTGGCACACGAGTACTTCAAATGTATGGTGTGAATGTGGCCATCGCAGCTATTTCTAGAGTCCCATTCTGTTGAATGTCAGGAAACCCAACAGTCAAATTGCTAATCACTGAATTCACCCCATAGACACGTAGGCCTGGTTCAAATGATATGCCTCCCAAGTTATACATGTTTTGTGTTCTTTCTTATTCCTGTGAGCCAAGGGAGGGGAATCTCTGGCTCTCCAGAAGTTGCTGGACTACAATTCCCATCATCTCCAAACTTTGGTGATGTTGACTGCAGCTGATGGGATTTGGTGTCCAAGAAAATGTTGAGGGCCACAGCAGCTTCTCCATCCTTTCTGAAAGGATTTGAGCCATTCCAAGTTGATATTCCGTTTTACTGTCTGCAAAGTGGCTCAGAACAGCATTCATGAAAAAATTAAAGAACAACTAAAAAAAACTAATATAAGAATAAAGCAGATATGGACAGGGAAAAGGACCAGCCAAATAAAAATGGTATAAACAGAAATGGGAGGGAAAATTGGGAAAATCAGTTGCAGAATATTGCAAGCATGGTAGGCATGAACAGGTTGTTTGGTGAAGAAATCAGTTTTAACCTGGACCCAACCTAGATGCCTCCCTTACTTGTCTAAGAAGGGAGTTCTGTAGTTGGGTCATTTATTCCTTTAAGCCTTTGCTGGACATTGATAAATTGGGGGGAGAGACATAGTCATTGAGAAAGTATCTGCATTGCATGAAGAAGGCTCCAGATTCCATTCCTGGCATCTCCAGGTTAAGCTGCCTGAAACCCTGGAGATCTGCTGCCAGTCACCATTGACCAACCTTTCTCAGCCTTGGGTCCCTAGATGTTTGCCCAGGAATCATATCAATGACCAGTGGTCATAGATGATAGGAGTTGTTGTTCAAGAACATCTGGGCACCCAAAGCTGAGAAAGGCTGGTGTAGACACTAGTAAGTAGATCGACCAATGGTCTCACTTGGTATAAAACAGCTTCCTGTATTCCTATGATACCAGTTGACCGTAATAATTAGAACACAAATTCTAACCCCATGTACATGCAAATAACCACCATTGGATTCAATAGGTCTTAATTCTGAGTCCCTGTAGTTAGAATTGCACTGTTAGTACGTCTGTTCTGGCCTCATGTTGGTTACTGTTTCACTTATTCTGTATGGAAGTTTTAATGTAACTTCAATGAATTTTTGTACAGTGCCTTGTGTTGTTACAAGAAAGGTGATTTATAAATAGTTTTAACGACATAAATAAATAGCCATTGAAAAAGTTATCTCCCTTATCAAAAACTGTTTGTCAAAACTTTCTTGAGTTGCTGGTGGCATCTTCAGCCTCCAGTCTATCAAGGGTAGCGTTTGAAAAATTATTTACTGCTTTTTTAAAGAAGAGAGAGAGAGAAATTAATTATTAACTTTGAACACCTTAACACATTTCAGACCAGATGCTGAGTGCTTCTCTCATCTGATGGATGCATTGTGTTCTATAAATAACGCCAGGAGTTGACCAAAAGCAGAGAGGTTTAAAAAGCTCGTAAAGGTGGGAAAATCTCACACAAACATACTCACAAAAGTTAAGAGCATCCTGCTTCAAATAACATTGTTGAGATGGAGAGAATATTTTTTTTCATCCATTGTCCCCAAATCATGAGACTCTTTATTATAGGGTTCCATGGGGATGCTGTGAAAATTAACCAGGACATTAATAAAGGTAAAGGGACCCCTGACCATTAGGTCCAGTCGTGGCCAACTCTGGGGTTGCAGCGCTCATCTCGCTTTATTGGCCAAGAGAGCCGGCATACAGCCATGTGGTCATGTGGCCAGCATGACTAAGCCACTTCTGGCAAACCAGAGCAGCGCATGGAAACGCCGTTTACCTTCCAACTGGAGCAGTACCTATTTATCTCTTTGCACTTTGATGTACTTTTGAACTGCTAGGTTGGCAGGAGCAGGGACCGAGCAATGGGAGCTCACCCCGTTGTGGGGATTTGAACCACCGACCTTCTGAACGGCAAGTCCTGGGCTCTGTGGTTTAACCCACAGCGCCACCCGCATCCCAGGACATTAATAGGTGTGGCTTATTTTGAATACAGCCTTGTCAAGATTTCATTCCTATAAACAAATTACCATCTGCCAAAAAAGAGAGAAGTTTAGCTGTCTCTCTAGTGCAGAAGTGAAGAATTATGGGAGGCCCATGGGCACCTTTGCAAACAGAAGATATTGCTGTGAGCAAACCCCCCCCCCCACACACACACTGCAACCAAGCACTCGCCACAACCTATTTTATTGGCTACAATAAATAATTTATTTTATTGGGGGATGGGTGGGGGGAAATGTCTCTGTGGGCACATGTACTGTCATGGTGGTCAGGTTCATCCTAGTGAGGTGCAGGGGGCTCAGAGGGGGCGGGAGGTGCCCCACTTTGATTAACACTGCAGAGTGGGACTGACCTAGTAGAAAGGATTAGAAAGGACCACTTCTCCATAACTGGCTACTCTTCATGTGCAAAGGGGGAGGGAAGGATCTTTGAGAGAGCTTCAATGTGCCTGCGTGCCTTCCTAGCCATGCACACCAAATTGTAAACCTTCTGCAAATGTTTTGCTGTGGATCAGGGGTCAGCAAACATTTTCAGCAGGGGGCAGGTCCACTGTCCCTCAGAACTTGTGGGGGGCCGGACTATATTTTTGGGGGAAACACGATCAATTTCCTATGCCCCACAAATAACCCAGAGATGCATTTTAAATAAAAGGACACGTTCTATTCATGTAAAAACATGCTTATTCCCGGACCGTCTGTGGGCTGGATTTAGAAGGTGATTGGTCCGGATCCGGCCCCTGGGCCTTAGTTTGCCTACCCATGCTGTGGATCAAACTTGTTTGCCAGGCAATGGGGCAAGAAAGGTTGTGTGTGTTTTTTTGCCAAATCATCTTATGGGCTCTGGGCATATCTATACTCACGGTTATTAATGTTAAGGAAGGGTTAAGGAAGGGTTTTGATAACAGATTTTGACACAAGACATCCTCTTTTCAACGTTCATAATATGTTATTAAACTGTGACACCAGAGGGCACTGCAGAGAAACCAGCAACCAGCTGTAGGGAGACAGAATTTTGAGGGAGGGGGGAGGTTAAAAAACGCTTTAATTTACAAGTATGCTTTGTTACGTTTTAGAACAATGTATCTAATATCATTCTAATAGTGTTAAACAGGTCAGTGTAGATCAGGCCTCTATCTCTGTTTCTGTCTCTGTCTCTCACTGGCCTTCCTGGTCCTTGATGCTACTGCCGGTGGGTTTTCTTTAGAGGGGGCACTTTGTAAATATCGGCCCTTTCACAATATGCAGGGAGGTTGGTTTTGATGGGGTAAGCAGTGGGGGCACAGTGCACATGCCAAGAGGGACTCTGGGCAGCACATGGGTCCTGCAACTGGAATGGGTAACAGCTGCACCGTCGGGATGATAGCTGGGGTAACAGACAATCATTTTTGCAATAGTGTGAAGGGAGTAGGAATGAGATTGGTTTTTCAACAGTGCCCCACCCATAGGAAGGACTCTGTTTGCAATGTGTTAGCAAGTAGGAGGTATCATCTTTTTTACCCACAAAGCATCTGAAAATGACACTATATAGTGATGTAGCAGCCTTACAGGAGCTGTGTGTGTGTGTGTGTGTGTGTGTGTGTAGCGGTGAAATGGTGACCTATTGCAGTGCAGATTAGTAGCTCTGTGGCAGCGACTATCAGCAGAGCAGTCTGTCAAAGCAAGAACACACGCAGCAAAGCCATTTCGCCATCCTCAACACTTTTCGAGATAACCTCCCTTCAGAGTTCAAAAAATAAAGGAAAGTTCCTTCCCTTTCTTATATAAAAGAGCTGTGCTGATCATTCCAGTTCTTAGAGTTCAGCAGTGGCAAACCTGTGGCTCTTTCGCAAGGACGGTGATCAGGAATGATGGCAACTGTGGTCTGGTGCCCCTAGTTATCCACACCTATTCTAGCTGAACATTTGCCCTCCTGCTGTCATTTATGAGATAACGTGTGTTGTTTTCAGAAGCCTTAAAATGATAAATAATAAAGAAATGTCAGCATGCTTAATGGGTTTGGCCCAAATGAAATATGAAAGAGACCGTAGCAGCATGTGCTTACCCTAGCTTTCTGCGAGCTTAATGCTTCATTTTAAATCTTTTATCAATGGCCACGTAACATTTTCCCACGTCTGTACAAACTGCATAGATTTCATCAAAACACTTTGGGGTGGCTTAATAAGTCTGTTGTGGAAGGGAATGCCTTTAGCCCAATCCTCACTAAAGAATTTCCAAAGAGGCCAATAAATAAATAAAAGGAGAAGTGAGAATTTGAACAACTGGAGTTTGTTGCATCTGTTTCCTTCTGCCGGGACCCTTCTATTTATAATGAAGTCACAGTTTAACCAACTAAGTGGACTGTCTCTTGGGAGAGGGAGAAACTAGGACATGCTCTTTTTTAAGGGCAGTAGGAGAGAGGAGAGTTTCATTTAGATGTGTCAAATGCAGCTTCTTACACAACTATCTTGACCTCTTCCTTGATTAGCTCTCGAAAGTATATCAAACCCTGGGTTAAAGTTGAGCCTGGTATAAGGGACTTTTCGCACATTATACAGAGGCAATATGACTTCAGTGCACACTCAACAGGGAGCTGCAGTCAATCACAGCTACCTGACAAGTGCACCTATAAGTTCGCACACATAAGCACCCACATGCTTGCAAACATATGCTTGTCACAATGAGGACTGAAACGAGGCATCATTTCCCATCCCACTCTGTATTTATCGCAAGCAGCTCTGTTTCTGTTCCACTACAGTTGGCCTTCAGCTAAAAACATATTCATCTCACTGCCTGCTGTGGGCAAATTATGCAACTCGGAATTTCACAAAGGAAACACAATGCAAAAGGGGAGGGGGATGTAATCAGTTATGTAACATTTGTGGACTGAAAGCAGCAGCAGCAACAATGAATGTCAATTGTATTTGATAGATCGTTTACATTCCAGACATGGGACAAACAAGCAAACATTGACATTTTCTGATCCCGTTTTCCTCCCTCCCTCCCTCTCTTCCTTTCTTTCTTAGATCATAAGATCTCAGGGCGGTTCACAGAATAAAAACAGGATAAAAAGAAAAGGTTTCAAAATTCTCCAGCATCCCTTTACATTTGGAGGTCCACATGCCAGAAGATCCAAAACAGACTGGGCTGCTTCCAAATGCTACATAAACAAAACAAATATAATGGCCACAGCACACCTGTACTAAACAATATTGGATTCACTAGAGCTGAAATTTGCTGGCCATCAGTTACCCTGAGGCTGGTTATCCACCCAAACACTTTTCAGAGCAGTAAAACAAAAAGCAGTTGACAAGCTTGAGAACTCCTAGAACTCCCATTTCATTCCTCGTGTCACTTCCATAAGCATTTATAATCCACATCTACATTGCAACCATTTTTTGATGCAGCTTATTATCAATAAACTATGGATGCCTGGGAAGTGTATGCATTTCTCCACAATTCTGCTGCCTAGGAAAGAAAATATCCTTATGAACTGGGATATGGATAAGGGTTCTTCTTTAGATGGTGGTTGAGCTCACTGCAGAGCTTTGATCAAGATGGAAGAAGGTTTTGTGAAGCTATGACAACAAAAGAACTCCACTTCCCTCATTAAGTTGCATCATATCACATCCATGGCTTCAGAGAGGAAAACACAGAATTACATGCCCTCTCTTTTGTCAGTTGGACTCCTGTTCTTCAACAGAACAGCCTCTCCTTTATTTTCCCAAAGTGCATTTATATTTTCTCAACCAAACAATCCAATTACTCTGATTTCTATTCTGATTGCTCACCAATCTTTAAGAAAAAGAAGAAGGAAAGCCTACAAGAAACCATATTTTTCATTAGAAAATGAAATCTGTGAATGTGCAGAAAGCACGTACTTATTAGAGAAACAGTATTTTATCGGATGACATGATAAGGATACAAAGGGTAGCAAATAGGTGGTGTGTTTTTTTTACTTCCATATAGCAGGAGAGGAGCTTGTGGGATTTTCCATCACTGGTGCCAGAATAACTTGGCTGGGTTTGGATGCTAAACACCTTGACTTAGGGGCAACATTTGCTGCTCAGCCTTAGGCAGCAAAATGCCTGGAGGCAGCATATGACTTGGGCACAGTTAAATCATGAGCCAAATCCTCCTAAGCCAGGTTGGATCAAATATGGCTGTTCTATCTAGGACTCCACTACTGGACCAGTAGGGTTATTCTTTTCTAGGCCAGGGATGGGGACCATGTGCTCCATGGGATGTGCTTTGGGATGCAGGTGGCTTTGGGATGCAGGTGGCGCTATGGTCTAAATCACTGAGCCTCTTGGGCTTGCCAATCAGAACATTGGCAGTTTGAATCCCCGCGATGGGGTGAGCTTCCGTTGCTCTGTCCCAGCTCCTGCCAACCTAGCGAAAGCACACCAGTGCAAGTAGATAAATAGGTACCGTTGCAGTTGGAAGGTAAACGGCGTTTCTGTGCGCTCTGGTTTCCGTCAATGTGTCCCATTGTGCTAGAAGCGGTTTAGTCATGCTGGCCACATGACCCAGAAAGCTGTCTGTGGACAAACACGGCCTGAAAGCGAGATGAGCACAGCAACCCCATAGTCTCCTTTGACTGGACTTAACCGTCCAGGTGTCCTTTATCTTTACCTTTTACCTTACAGCTCCTACCATCCCGGAGTAGACTCAGGGCCAAGACATGTTTCCTGGCAAGTGGGCCACTGCTGCTGACCAGGAAAGGGAGAGGCAAGGTGGCAGGGAGGCTGGCACAGTGCAAACAGACTAGCAGGTGTTTTCTGGATTGGCTCTGCTGACGCACCTCACTGCACCAACCTCCCTGCTGCCTCCCCACTGCCCCTCTCCCTCCTACTAAGTGCTGGTTTTGACCTATAAAGCCTTAAATGGCTCAGGACCGCAATACCTCAATGCCTCTTTCAATATGAACCTACCCGGACCCTGAGATCACCTTCTGAGGCCCTCCTTTGTGTGCCTCCTTCTCGAGAGGTCCGGAGGGTGGCAACTTGAGAAAGGGCCTTTTCTGCAGTGGCTCCCCATCTGTGCAATGCTCTCCCCAGGGAAGTTCGCCTGGCGCCTTCATTACACACCTTTAGGTGCCAGGCAAAAATGATCCTTTTTAACCAGGACTTTGCTTGACCTGGTTGATATCCTATCCCCTTTTAAAATGTGGCTATTGGGAGGGGTGTTATTGGGCTATTGTTCTTATTTTGACGTTATATATTGTGATCTTTTTGTGAACTGCTCTGAGACCTCCAGGTATAGGGTGGAATATAAATTCAATAAATAAAAATAAATACTAAGCAACAGTTACCCACCTATCAGGAACCTAGTATAGCAGCTCTGCCCCAGCTTACATGTCATTTCTGCCTCTTGCACATAAACAGTTTGGTCTACCTAGGTGTTGACAGCTGGGAAATTCACTATTGGTCTACCAAATGATGACTGCAGTGAACAACAGTTCTGCTTGGATTGGCCAGCTTGATTGGCCAAACAATTCCATCACAGAACCAAGACCTGGTGGCAGGTAGCTAAAAGGCTATCTATTTATAACTGCTATTAGTGGCAGTCTTTTTGCTCCCGAATTCTTCACCCAGTGCACGTAACTTTGCATTACTTTAAAACACACATACATACCCTGTAATGTACACCTTCATTTATTTGCAGCAGCCTCCTGGTGCCCTGTTATGGCCTGGAACTATTTTAACAACCTGTCAATAAAGTGTCATGTACGCTTGTCTAATCCTATCATTTCTGAAGCATCTGTGCATAATTTGCATTTCCTTAGTCTCCAGCCAGTTAGTTTGTTTTAAAAAATGCTGATGCTTTGCCTTTTCTCGTGTGTGTGTGTGTGTGTGTGTGTGTGATTTTAGTTCTATAGAATTACCTGGACTGTTGCAGCTGGCAAATGAATGAGGAAGGGATATTACACAAACTAGGGAAGAAAAGCAGGACATAAAGGAGGGATGTGAAAGGAGGGGAAACCACTCTTTCATGCCATCTGGTTTTTCCCATGTCACACAATGAACCTGCATCCTTCCTTTCTGTTTTTTCACTGCAATAGTACGTGCGCTGAGTAGAAAACAACCATGCTCACAAACTTTTCAGGTTTTAATATTTCGCTTATGTCTGAATTTATGAGTCACTGCAAGGCATTCAGTGAACTGTACTACAAAATAAAATATGTCACCTGAATAAAACAAGAAAGAGCAACACACACATACACAACACTGAACAGAACAGCAAAAGAGCAGAAGCTGCAGCCCAACCCTGAATGGGCATCCACAAAACACTATGGCTGCAACAGACCATTGCTATATTCTCCTGTGCCTTTCCTTGCCCCATGTATACAGGTTACCTTTAGGCTGAATGCACACCAATCATAGAATTGCAGAGTTAAATGGATTCTAATCCAACCCCTTGCAATGCAGAAATCAATTTAATGAGCATGGCTTCCCCTAAATAGAATCACAGAATTGTAGAGTTGAAAGGGGTCCTGAGGATCATCTAGTCCAACCCCCTGCAATGCAAGAATAAGCAGCTGTCCCCTATGGGGATCGAACCTGCAACCTTGGCATTATCAGCACCATGCTCTAAGCAACTGAGCTATAGGTGTCCTGATAATATTATAATATTATAGGCATTCCTAATATTATCATTGTAGTTTATTAAGGGTGCTGGGAATTGTAGCTCCATGGAGATGATGATGATGATGATGATGATGATAATAATAATAATAATAATAATATATTTATTTATTTATTTATACCCCACCCATCTGGCTGGGCTTCCTCAGCCACTCTGGGCGGCTTCCAACAAAATATTAAAATACAGTAATGCATCAAACATTAAAAGCTTCCCTAAACAGGGCTGCCTTCAGATGTCTTCTAAAAGTCTGGTAGTTGCTGTTCTCTTTGACATCTGATGGGAGGGCGTTCCACAGGGCGGGTGCCACCACTGAGAAGGCCCTCTGCCTGGTTCCCTGTAACTTGCCTTCTCGCAGCGAGGGAACCACCAGAAGGCCCTCAGAGCTGGACCTCAGAGTCCGGGCTGAACGATGGGAGTGGAGACGCTCCTTCCCAGGATTATTTGAGGGGAGAAGTGATGTGCTTTAAATGCATGGTGTGCAGCCAGCAAGATTCTATTGAGCCCTTTGCTGATTGCGTTATGTGTGACCAGCTGCTTGCACCTATAGGATAAACAGCATAACCACCAGCAGTAAGGACGCTATAAAAATCATTTGCCAAAGAATTTTAAACGAGATCCAGTGTGGTGTAGTGGTTAAGAGTGGTAGTCTCGTAATCTGGGGAACTGGGTTCGCGTCTCCGCTCCTCCACATGCTGCTGCTGGGTGACCTTGGACCAGTCACACTTCTCTGAAGTCTCTCAGCCCCACTCACCTCACAGAGAGTTTGTTGTGGGGGAGGAAGGGAAAGGAGAATGTTAGCCGCTTTGAGACTCATTAGGGTAGTGATAAAGCAGGATAACAAATCCAAACTCCTCTTCTTCTTCTTCTTCTTCTTCTTCTTCTTCTTCTTCTTCTTCCACAGCTGAAACATTTAGTACTTTGACATGTGAACCTAGGGAGCTGCCTTAAACCAGTCTGACCCTTGGTCCATCCATCTCAATATTGTCTACATCACCTGGCAGCAGCTCTCCAGGTATTCAGACTGGAGATGTTGCCTAGCTCTACCTAGAGATGACAGGGTTTGATCCTGGGACCTTGAACATGCAATGCACCTTGTGAAATTGAAATGCCTTGGCCAGTGTTTTACAGCAGAGGGTGAAGGAGGGCCCAAGTGGATTTCTCTAGATAGAGAGTTCAATAGTATGGATGTTCCACCATGGAAAAATCCCAGCCATGTGTCCCAGCAGAACAAATCCCTATAAAGGGAAAAACACAGCACCAGACCACATCCATAGCTCCTGAGATAGAATAAACCCAAAGATATTATTCCTAAAATATGCAGGACCCAAGCCTGTCACAGGTTAAAAAGTAACAGCTACCAATCTCTCGAAGCAAACAGAAAGCTCGCGTAGAATTAAAGTGATGTGATCTCTCCTTGCTGTTCAAGAGCAGCATTTGCCAAATCTGGGATGTTTTGGACTACATCTCTCATCATCCTTGCCAATTGGCTACACTGGTGGTGGCTGATGGGAATTGTAGTCCGGAACATCTGGGCGGCACCAAGTTGGGGGAGCTTGCTCTAAGCCAATGGGAGAGTTGCAGTGGGAGTTGGTTTCATTTCAGCAATAAGGCTTTTCATCCTTTGGCCATCCCTCTGTATCGTTCATTCTCAAGCTGAGATCCTCCCTCTTTTTGCTACTTGCTTTTCTTAAGTATCATATGAAGAATCCCAATTTAAAAAATAGCTTCAAAAAGAGGAGTGTCTCCTGCTCTTAATGCAGCGTTTCTATGAGGACTTCAGGACTCTCTTTCGGAGACAAGGCATGCTCTAGAGTGGTTTACCATGCCACCTAGCAGGGATTTTAAGAACTGAAATTTGCTCAGAAAGTGCTGGTGTGAACGAGAACACTGGTGTGAAAGCGCTCAAGCAACAAAAGCATGAAAGTTTGGAGACAGTCAAGAGAGATTGATGGGTGCATGTCATTATTTTAAAAGGTCTCCAAATATAAGAATGCTTTATGATAGCAGCGTGATAAGCTGTGCACCCTCAATACCTCACTTTGCTAGATCTCCAAGTCATGTACTGTTGCCGGGCAGTTTTTCTTTCTTTGTAAAACTACAGCACTGCGGAACCACTAATAGGAAAAAAAGCATCAAGGTGATACATGAAGGGAGCTTCTAGCAAATTGAATGCTCTCCCAGGGATGGGGAATCTGTGGTCTTCCAAATGTTGAACTATAGTTCTCATCACCCCTGACCATTGCTCATGCTGGCTGAGACTAATGAGCAATGGGGATCCAATGAAATCCAGAATGCCACAGGCTCCTCCCCCCTGATTTGCAGACAAGATCACTACCCTGCTTCAAGCCTTAATGATCTTGGATAATTCTGTTCAGGATTCAGTACTTCTACTAGTAAATATCTACCAAAAGCAGAAGAATGTAGCAATATTACCTAATTTCAAGATCTAATACAGGCTTCCTCAACCTTGGCCCTCCGGATGTTTTTGGCCTACAACTCCCATGATCCCTAGCTAGCAAGACCAGTGGTCAGGGATGATTGGAACGGTAGTCTCAAAACATCTGGAGGGCCAAGGTTGAGGAAGTCTGATCTAATACCAACTGGCTATGCAAATCCATATGTGTCCACTTGTCTGCGTATGCAGAAATGCAAGTAAAAATGGGCATACTATGCCTAGTCAGATGCCTCCATGAGCCATCATGGCAGGTGGGCAGGGCTGCCAACCTGTCAGTCACCTGACATCATACAAAATCACGTGATTCAAAGTCTAATCCATTGGAGGAGGTTAAAGGCCTATCTGCAATCTTAGTGATACAGTTCCATTTAGTCTAGGTGCTTAGATCAGGGAAAATAGGTCTCTGCCCCAGACATCATATGAGATCAGCTGACTAACTGGTGGATGTGGTTTGCCCAAAGTGGTCTGGTGGACCAAATTTGGAGGCTAGTGGACCTAATTAGGCCTGCAGGCTAGAAGTTCCCTACTGTCTAATGTCTCCCTATACAGGCAAACCTCTGATATATTGTGAGTCCAGTTCCAGACCACCACAATAAAGCAAATATCGCAATAAAGTGAATAATATATTTTTGTTTGTTTTCCTGGCTGCAGGGGCAGGAGGGGAAAATCTCAGCACCAGTCCTAGCCATTCCTTCACTCCTGTGGCTGAAAGAGGGGCAGCAGTGGTGGTGGTGGTCTTCCTTCCCCTGGAAGTGGCTGTGCTGCCTGCAGCTGAACCCACATCCACGTAAGGAGCAATATCTGTGAAGCCCAATAAAGCAAAGTGTGATGAAAACAAAGTATCCCTGTGCATTGCTGGCTCCATGAGGATACACTGCATCATAGCAGCTGCAGGAGGCAGATTTAGGCTGTGAGTCTACCTTCACTTACCTGGAAGTAAGTCCCATTAAACTCAGTGGGATTTACTTCTGAGTAGGCCTAGTGAAATAAATGGGACCTACATTAACCATGTTCATTAACTTCAATGGGTCTCCTCTGAGTAAAATTTAGTTGGATGCCATTCTCCATTAATTGATTTATTGCTAATATGGTTGTGGCCCATGGGATGGGAACACCAACTGGATTTCCCACATCAGGCACCAAAATATGTTGAACCAGCCCTGCTCCTATGTTTTTCTATCGATTTATAGTCACTCTCTTCTCCCAAGACAACTTTACGGCCTCTGCCAGCTAACAGATCAGATCATATTTTTTGTTTCATTTGCTTTCTTAACCTTGCCTCACTCTAAATTCCAATGTCTGCCTCGATGCCGGCTGCATGTTTGACATTGTTTCAAGGTCAATATTGCTGCAAATAAGCTCCAGAATTTCAACCACACTACAAATTCTCAATAAGCAGTTCATAAGCAGATTCCCCATTGTTCCTAGGTAATGACAAAGAATACCTCATTTAAAAGCAAAAGCCTCGGTAGATTTAATTTGTTTTGTTTCATATCAATGTGTTTGCACAATGTTGGAGTCCAGCTAGTTTGAAATTAGCTAATTTAAAATTGCCAAACAAATCAATTGGGTCTGAACCTGCTATTATAACCTCAGTCTGCTCCAAAGTGGGGAAATACAGTTGAATTTTCAGTGCAGTTCCAGCCTGCCTTGCGAGCATCTCTTCTGTGCTTCTTATTGATTTCCTGACTCATTTGCCTCTTTTCAAAATGTTGGCAGACTAAATTTGTACAAAACATATTCAGAGGTGCTCCCCCCCCTTTTTTTTTAATACTACAAGCCACCACATGTCTAGCTTTAGTGAGACCAAAGCTCACAAACTGTTCTCCCAAGTTCTCGTCTCTGATGTAATACCCAAGAGGGATATGTGAGTAAGTTTATGTTAGAAAGCAGCAATTAAATTGCTGATTGGTTAGGCTGGTGTGTTGTTGTTTTTCCCCGAAAAGATCCACTCTCTTCAAGAACAACGGAACTGTAGGTCTAATTAAAAGCCCGTAAATAGCATCACCAAAGCCGGTGGGATTTATTGCATCCTGAACCGTAGTCATGCGCTCACCTATCTTAATGAAGCACAAAATGACAGTGTTTGGGCTTGAGTCCTGCATATACACCTACTGGCGTGTTTATGTATACGTAGAGCTGATATGATGGGACCTCCCACCCAAGTCAGTATCCTCCCTCCCAGCAGATGCCAGTCAGGAGGGAAGGCCCACATAATCAGCTATCCACTCATCTGGCAGGAAGAGTTATACACAATGGCAGCATGGCCAGTGTCAGAGGCCAGCATCTACCCTCAGGAGGGCCCAATTGAAGTCATTGAGATGTGATCTCCATGTTGCAGCCAAATGTGCTTACCTGCCTTAGCGCTGGCCAACCTGCCTTGCCTTGACTGTGTCAGGACTGGAAATGAAGACCTCATGAGAATACACTTGCCCTATCACATCCAGGTGAAGGACAATTCTGATCAGCCGATTGGTGGGGAGAACAAGTCTCCTGGGATTGGCTGCACTACTGAAATGGAGATTTGGTGGTGCAGGGAACTCTTGAAGGAAGCCCACCTTGGAGTCACCACCTATCAGCTGATAGTCAGTAACTTCAAGCTCAGGAGATTGGCAGTGCTACCAAGTTCTCCATGCAGAAAGCAAGCTAGGAGTCGCCACTTATCAGCTGATTGGCAGTCACTTCACACCCTACTCAGCTTCAATTTATACTTTTTGGTGTGACTTAATATGTTACAAAGGAAGAACGGTTCATTGGGTATCATAGTGTAACTGGATAATGATTGCCAGATGGGTGGAGCTCTGGCCACCTTTCATAATGGCCCACCAAGGTGGGGGATCCCAGGATCTGGCCCACCAGCCAGATCCAGTTCCCTGCTCTGGTGTATTGCAGTTTGCCATCACGGTCACATTGAATGATCTAGGTCAAGTCACTGTTAGTTAACATCAGTTCTCCAACTGTAATAATGGGAATAATGATGCCCTACCTCAGACAGGAGTTCAACCATTGTTACTCTTGCCTCTCTCACTTCCTCTCTGCTGATTCCATGCCAATATTTTAAAGATGGATGCAAAACGACTATAGGCATAATCCAGGCATGGGGAACCGCTGACTCTCCAGACATCACTGAACTACAACTCCCACCGTTCCTGGCCATTAGCCACGCTTGCTGGGATTGATGGGAGTTGTAGTTCAGCAACATCTGGAAAGCAAAATGTTCCCCACACCTGGCATCATGCTTTTCTGTGAGGCATATTAGTAGACCCCTGCAGGAACAAGCACAGGGATTCTACTTTGTTTTAAAATGTTTTTAACACTGCGTTTTAAAATTGTTGTGGCCCAGCCTGAGAATGTATGGTGAAGGGCAAGTAATTAATCAGATTAAATTTATTGTTGTTGTAATAAGTGAAATAGATACTGTGTCCCACTTCCTTTTCTTCCTGCTGATCCTCAAGGTGTGAGTAAGTTGCAAGTCAGGACAACAAGAATGAGATTCACAAGTGGTTGACATGAAACTCCTAGTACCCATCATGCTATTTTGTTACTTCTTCCCCAAACTCCATCATACAGTAGGTATAATATTCCCCGGGGAAGGGAAGAGAAGGGAAGGGAAGGGATATGACCTGATTGGATATTTTGACAATCCTTTCCCCATGGATACAGCTATGCCCACAAAGGGATAGAACATGCTATACATTTCCAATGATAAGGTTTCTTAATAGAAATTGACTTTAACAGAATTTACAAGCCCAGCCATGTGCATCACTGCAGCCAAAAAGCCAAAAGGTTTTTAAAAAATAACAATCTAAATATGAACACTTTCTCTCTCTCTCTCTCTCTCTCTCTCTCTCTCTCTCTCGTATCAAACCACTCGTTTAAATCACTTGCAAATGAGAAAAACTATTTCCTTGTACATAAAAAAAGAATTAAATTGAATATAAATGTGCCTGATGAAGTAAATAGCTTCCTAATGTGTTTATATTGCAAATTGCATCCACACAGCATAACAAACAACAATCCTATCACAAACAGGATAATATGTATGCGGAAGAAAACCTTGCATGACTTGCAAAATCACCAGGAGTCTATCAATGACCTTCAAAGCAGGCCTTAATAGGACTTGAAATGACAGCCAATGGAAAAGCCTTTTGAAATGTGCCCCGTAATGGCACAGGAGGAAGAGAAGCCCTCCATAAGGGCACTTGAATAGCTAAGTCATACAGCAGCATCTTCATTTGTACTTTTTCTTGTAAATCATTTGTACCATGCCCACTTGATTCTAATGGAGCATCCATTAAAAGATCAGACACCAGCCAAAGCCGACCACAATAGGACTCTTTAATGATCGACACTGGCTTTCTTATTGCAGCATTCTCCATTTCACTTTATTCACACCAGTCATCCAAGTGCCATCTGATACTTTGATACCACAACTGTACATCAGCTTGAGGTTGAAACCGGTGTGACTGATAGGGCTTTCCCCGAGCAACTTGGGTGCTTTGAGGGTGTGTTTCTTTATTTTTACTCTTTATTAACAATATGTGTAGCCCACCCTTTCTATGCGCAGATACCAGGGCAGGGTACAGCACATCAAATAAGGTCATATCATGCGCATATATAATACATAATAAAAACCCTTTTTTAAAAAAAATAAAGAACCCCTCCTCAAGCAATAGAAGCAGCTAAAAGCACAGATCAGGCTAAATCAACACTAAATTAAAACACCCAAAGTGCCTGGGCAAACACCTGGTGCCAAAATGATATCAATGAAGGCATCGGTCATATATAACTAAGGAATTCCCAAAAAAATAAGGTGCCATTAGAGAGAAGACTCCAATGGTGGCTGGTGAGAATTGGAACAGGGAGGGCAGAAAGCAGGAAGACCAACAATATTGGAGACAGAGCCAAGGAGCAGGAGAGCCAACTCATTATTGCTTTGTTGCCATCCTATTGAGTTCTACAAGGGCAGTACTGAGGCTAAGGTGGAGGAAGATGAAAGCCAGAGCCACTCCCTGGACTGATGGAGTTTGGTGGGGCAGCTCCCCATTCACCCAAATGGACCAGCCACCACATAACACAAAACATAACATAAAGCCTTCTCTGCAGATCACAATAATTGTGCTGAGAATTACATAGCAGAAATCCATCACAGAATTACAGTCCTCAAAATCACATGACTGAGCACCACAGCAGATGAACTGGTTTAAAACAACGTTTCTAATGAGGTGTCCTGCTAGTCTATTAAGCAGGCTTCCTCAAACTCGGCCCTCCAGCTGTTTTGGGACTACAACTCCCATAATCCCTAGCTAGCAGGACCAGTGGTCAGGGCTGATGGGAATTGTAGTCTCAAAACATCTGGAGGGCCGAGTTTGAGGAAGCCTGCTATTAAGAATGTATTTTCTCTCTCCCTCTGCCATAAAGCATATGGCTCGTTTCCAGTTATTCTGGTTTGGATCATTCTTCTCTTCACAGTTCCTGCAAGAATGCTGTCAAAGTGGTTTGTTTGTTTTTTAGTAGGGACCATAAATAGTGAACAGTATCTGAGCATTTAGAATAGGAGCCTGGAAGTTCAGGAACCAGCCATAGGCTTGAGGCAACTTTCAGTGCTGCCTGCTAGTGGCACAGTGATTCAGCAAATAGTAAAACCTCAATTATAAGTTGCAAGTTTCCGAGTTTGGATACCTTATATAATATATCGGGAGGAGGAATAAAAGGTAAATGTGCAAAGAGAAGCATTCTTTATGTAAGCCGTGCAGTTTGGTGGTCTGCCCTGGGCTTCCTCAAATTCCCTTATTCAGTATGAGTATCCATTTGAATTTTCACTGGTTGTTGTCAAGGCAGAGAGAAAGTGTGTAAATCCATGTTTACAAAACAGCAGCAGTCACACCAATTGCCCTTTCATTACAAATTCCAGAGAGGTGACATAAGATTCCTTCCCATTAAGCAGTCACAAAATAGCACCATTTTCCTCTTACCTCCTAAGGCTTGCTTCATTACAAATTCCATAGTGATGGCTTTAGATTCCTTCCCACCAGAGCAGTTCTCACATGCAATTCAGATGAAGACAAGGTCTTGAGTTGCAGCCTGCAGCTGAATTCACAAAGCAGAAGATTAGCATTAGGGTTGCTGCATTTTGTATTCTGGGCCCCAGCTCTATGTCTTACTGCATTAGATCTACATGTCCTTTTGAAAGTCTGCTAGGTTGAACTCCCTGCCTTCCGCTCCACACACACAGCCATTTATCACACTGGAGCCAAAGTTACTTTATCATGTTGTGAGCAACTAGGGAGCATTGTATATTCCTTAACATTCTGTAGTATGATCTTTAGGGAGTCAAAGAATATGGGCAATCTACTGCTGATACATTGCCATGGGATAGCACTGAATTAATGGGGAACTATTCCCAGAGTTAGATACTATTCACTCTGAATCTTTCAGTAGAAAATCAAGCACACAAGACCTATTTAAGAAAAGAAAAGAAAAAACCTACCTGAGCATTCAATTGCTATGTAAATAGATCTGCACACAGAGCTGTTTAATTGAATTTGCCAGGCACCCATTTAGTTTTTATACTGGGTCATTAGAAAGGAATATTCAATTCACTGCAAAAGCTATTGGGTTTAGTTGACATTTTCTAAAGAGTAAAGAGTCCAACATTTTCAGCTTGGTAGTCCTTCGTGGTTTTTGAGAGATGGTGCTTTAAAGGGGGGCAAGTTCTAGCTATTAAGAGCAGACGTTTGGCTGGGGGGCATTTGAAGGTTGAAGTGCTTGTGCTCCTTGAATTCTCAGCAGCAGGCTTCTCTGTCAGAATCTCCTAATGGCCAACCGCATGTCTGCATCACTGACCAGAAGAGCTACTCCAGTCAAATTGAGTTAAATATCAGACACATTATGAGAGAGATTTAATGCAAATTGGCTACTGAAATGGCATCAAGATCTTGTAAGCTAGGAGACCCTAAAATAGACTGGACGTATCTCCCTTTAAAAACAATGTCAATTTCACTAAAAGTTATTAGGAAGTTTTCTTGGGATTCAGCACAATAATTTAGAATGGTAGCATAGAATTTCAGGTTGCGGCAACTAAGTTAAAGCTGTGAAATAGCAAATAAGACATCCCCACTCCCCAGGGGTAGGAGTTTTCACAAGCAAAATGCTATACCCCATTTGACATGTTCTGCTTAACAGAACTTGAACTCCAAAAGTGAATTATTAGAAAGGGAAGATCGCAGGTAAGACTTATTAGCCAATGATGCTCCTTTCTAAAAGCTCTGCAGAGAGAACCAAATGCACCGCAAATCCTTCCAAAAATGCTCCATCTCAGTTAAATAACACACCCTTCTTTCTTTTCTCATTTTAAATAATAATATTGAAGACATTTAGGCAGACCTATTTTCCTTTAGAGAAAGGGGAATGCGAACTAGAGATAACTTATTAAACAGAACACAGTGCTGCATCATTTGAGCATTTTCCCTCTTCAAACTTCTACAGGCAAAGAAATATTGTGACCTCAGACTTCTGCTTTTTTTTGGGGGGGGGGGTCAATGCATGCACCAAAGGAACGAGAGACATGCTTGAAATTCCAATGAGGTTGCAATGAGACTACACACAAAATTTGGGGAAAGGGGGGGTACTTTTCCAGGTAATGTGTTTTGCACCAAGGCGTCCAAGTACCAATATTATATAAACGAACCCCTCCACGAGCTAATAAAACTCTCAACCAGTGAACTTGCAAAGGCAGCTGGCTGCAACCCCCTCCGTGCCCTGATTTGGGAGGCTTCGCCAAGCAGTACGTGTATCGAAGCTTGTCCCATAGATCCATCCTTAGCACTTCCCCTCCTCTTCTACACAGCCAACTACCAATCTCTGCAACCACAAAGTATAGCGGGGTTTTCAGCACCTAGGACAGCTTACCCGCCGCACAGCGAGAGAGAAAAAACCGAGCAATTCCTTATCCGTGGGAGAGCTCGCAGCAGCAGTAAGCAGCAGCAGCAGCAGGGCGTTTGAGCAAAAGAGGGGGAAAGAGCGTGTTCAGCACCAAGGACACTTCCCTGCGACCGGGCGGTGCCTACTACCGTACTAAGGACACACTGCTGAGCACCGAAGCTTCAGCACCACGGACAGCTCCGGCCTTTCGAAAACGGGCGGAAAGGACTAGCGAGAAATACCTTCTTTGCAGCGTCTGGGTTCCTGCCGTTCTCTCTCCCCTCCTTGAGATAAGGAGACAAGGTCCTTTCCCGGCTTTCCTAGCAGATCAGCCTCCCGTTCCTAGCCGGGTCCATGTGTTCCTCGGGAGTTAAAAGGCGTCGCTTGAAGGGCATAGGCAGGAGCAGGCGCGAGAAGTTATCTTCCTTTGAACAGGGTCCTGGCACGATGAGGCAGCAACGGAGGAAGGACAAGCCGCCAGCTCCTTACTTTCTCTACTCCCTCTTTTTATCACGGGATTTCCGGACCATCCCACTGACACTATTCCCTCCTTACACTACGCTGCCTCCTTCCTCCTCCCTCTTCCTCCTCCCGCCACCGAGGCTGCTGGATCGGCATTTCTTGCCTGGCTCTCGCTTTCCCCCCTCCCCCCCCAACTCCCCAGCATCCCACGGTAAGGGTTGCAAGAGGCGAGCAGCTGCTCCTGCCGCAGGAGGTTGCTGCCGGCACACCTGCAGTTATGGGGAGGGGGCAGGGAGGGGATTGACTGCAGATTGCCGGGGTGGGGGCACCTAATCGAACGGGGAACCCAACGGAACAACAACACCCGCTTGTAGTTTTGACAGGGCGGAGGGGGAGGGGAGTGCGGAAGCCTTTGCATTTGTTCCACGGAGCAAACTGTTATATTTGTAATAAGGCGTGAGAGCATCGGAAACAGTCGCGGAGGTGGGGATTTGGCAGGGTGGGTGGGAAGCGAAGTCAGCAGTTTCTCTGCAAAGCCTCTCGCGCGGAAGCGATACTCTCATGCCTCACACCCGTGATCACGCTCATTGTTATTCTCGAGATTCTGGGACTCTAGGGAGAAAGGCTGGAGGCTCAGGGACAAATATCAGGGCGACGGCTGTTGGGATGGCATTGCAAGCCTGAGAGAGTAGGGAGATGGCCTCCTAATACATTCGAGACAGAGGGATCTCTCTCTTCCCCGCAAGCTGTTGGTAAATTGTGTTGATTCCGAAGAGTATTTTGCCCTCCCTTCTCTCCGCCCGCCTCCCTTGCAAAGGGGCGTCTGAAGGTTAACAGAGCAGTATGGCTGGGGAATGTCAAGCTTTCAAGATGCTGTCCCTAGCGGGGCGTGTCAGAAGCGAAAGTAAACCAGGACATAGAATGGCACCGCCTGCCTTGCGCTCCCCAGGCTTCCACCGAGGAAACGGCAGATTGAACAGGAGGCGGTGTGTGTGTGTGTGTGCTTGTGAGGTGACTTTAGGCGAAGGAAGCCAGGGGGAACCCTTCCGTCCTTCGATCCCCCTCGCCCACCAGCAGCCTCGCCCTCCCCCCTCCCCACCCCGCCTCAATTAAAAATGCTGCAATAGTGCTACATCCTCCTGACTCTTGCTGCAGACCCGGTCAGCTGATGTAGCCTCCTAAGGTACCTCTGTGCTGGCGTGACGGGAAGGAAACGACCCGAACAGGCTGCAACAAAGACAGCGGGGAGCGGGTGGAGGGAAGGGCAAGCCAGGCAGAATGACGGGGGAGCCATCCAATTAAAAAAAACAGAATAAAAAAAGAAGGCGGGTGGGGAGCCCTCGCGAGGAGGCGAAGAGAGGAAGCGGGTCATTAGAAGGCGCTGCTACGCTTCCAGTTGGATTCAAGGTCAAAGGAGCGAAAGCCCATTCTGGCACGTGTGAAAACGTGAGTGTGTTGACCCGAGTACGAAGGTGAGGGCACTGGGGATGCTGAATCCTATACTCTTGAATCTATTTAGGTCATACTCAGAGCAGACCCATTTTTAAGCAATAAATTGGCCATGGCTAATTTAAGCCGGTGATTTCAATGGGTTTACTCTTGAAGATGACTTGGTTGGCTATCACAGCTTGACTGTAGGCATCTTTTTAAATCGGCCCCATGGTTTTCCATGGCACTTACTACCATGAAAGCATGCATGGGTTTTGAAAACAGATTTCCTTTATTCTGATGTGAAGGCTGACACTTCGTGCCAGACCTGATTGCAGATCTCCGTCTCACTCTCGGTGGACTGATTCGCAGGGTGTCCCCGCCCCATTGTTTTGCTGACTGCAGCATCAAGGGATGAGTTGTGCATATGAAGCCTTGGCCGTTGCAGCTCTAACATCAAAGGCGCAAATAGTTCCACAGTATTTCAAATCCAATGCATGGCAATGCAGTCAGCTCACCTCTGCGGCTGCCATTCATCAAGGCTAAAGAAGCCAAGGGTGAGTTTTACTCATTGCAGACCCACTGAACATAACTAAGTTTGGACCATTAGTTTTAGTCTTTCTAAAACTTCATTGAACACCACCCCAATATGTGAACCAGGCACCTGCTACTTTGATTTAGTCTGAGTACTTATATCCTGTCCTTTCGATCAGCAAGCACCCCCTCCCCAAGTTAGCTTACAAAGTTAAAATGACATAAAACATTCAAAGCAATAAAGCCACCCCTTCAATAAAACAATAAACACCAAAAGCTGCATATAGCAAGCAGCAGTTAACATCAGCCTAGCCCAGACTTTCCCAACATGATTCCCACCATATCATTTGAACTATATTGACCTCATCATCCTTGACTCCTGGTCATGCTGTCTGGGGCTGATGGGAGTTAGAGTTCACAGCATTTGGAGGATGTCAAATTGAAGAAGGCTACTCTGGGTCAAAGATCCACCTAAAAATCCAAGTCCTTTCTGCCCATCCAAAGGTTAGCAGAGATTAGCCCAGGCAAACCTGCACAAGAGCATTTCGAAGTCATGCTGCTATGACTGAAGGGGCAATTTTTCACACTCAAGGGCATTTGTTATCCCTAGAAGAGGAGTCTGCTGCAGCAAACTGGCACGGTAAGATGAGGAAATAGCTAGACCACAGACCAAAACTATCGAATTCACTCCCACAGGCAGCAGCAATGGTTACCAATTTTAAAAAGAGGATTAGACAAATTCAGAGTGGCTGCTAGTCACAGTGTCTCTGCTCTGCCTCCATAGTCAGAGAAGTTTGTGAGCCCATGTGCTAAAAACCTTGTCCCTGGAGCCCACCACCCAGAAATGAGACATGACCTTTGGCCCTTTTCCAGCCCTTGCCCCACCCACAGCTGACAGCCCATTGGTCTGCTGAGATGTGGGCGGGGCAGCAGCCACCTGGTAGCAAGGTGGGTGACACTTGGACAGGTCCCCCACAGGGTCGCAAAACCCGCCCACCTCTTGGAGGGGGTGAGTGGACATTGTTTCTGAGTATCGGGTGCTGGAAACCACAGGTTTGGGGAGTGCTCTTGCACTGAGGTCCTTCTTGTGGATTTCTCATAGGCATCTGGTTGGTCACCGGGAGAAAAGGGTGCTGGACTAGATGGACTATTGATCCAGCAGGCTCTTATGTTCTTATGAGGACCCTATGCTGCCTAGGACCCTCGTACCTACGAGACCACCTCTCCTGGTATGTCCCACAGAGGACCTTATGGTCTGCAAATAACAACACCCTGAAGATTCCAGTGTCATATTCATGGGAATCCCCAAGATTTGCAACCCACCCTTCAAATTATAGCCTAATGAGAACTCAACATATTCAGTAGTCGTAGAATTTTGAATGTCAATGGTGGGGAATGGAAGTGATGGGCATCCATCATTGTCCCAAATCCAACACTTTACATTTCTCCATGGAAATGAATGGTAGCCAGGGGAGGAGGTTAATGGATGTTCTTAGATATATCATTGTGTGTATGGCAGTGAGCTCCTTCCAATTATACTTGATTACTTTGTCCCTTAGAACTCAGTAGGACTCATAGCCAAATAAGCAACCCCACCCACTTTCAACAGAGCCTTGACCCTTCATCTGTGTAATTTCACCTTGGGCTCCATTTCTTGGTAACACAAGAAACTGATGCTAGCATGTGACTGAAGACCAGAAAAGCTAGCTGTCCCATGGATAGGTGGCTAAGTTAGGGTGCAATTCCTATTTGGCACTGCTCACATTACTGAGATGAGCAAACCATTCTGGCAGGAAACTGGCAAAGGAAACCATTAGAATTTTATGTGTTGCGCATGCAAAGGTCTCTGAAGTAAACTTAATTATTGAGGGCAGCAAATAATTCATGTGCATGGAACCATAGAATCATCTTCTTTGTCAATGCGGGATAAAATTAATTTTACCAGATCCTCAATTCCTTGAATAATCTTATGTTCATCCTTATTCAGGAGGCCATCTCTGCGGTGCTTAGTTTTAAGCAGAGAGCAAGGGATAGCACTGTGGGAGGAGCAGAACTATCCACAATACTCAGATGTCCAGGGTTTCATAATTATGTTACAGCCATGCTCACAGTGGGCACTTCTATAAACATACATTTGGACAAGTGCATGCAATTGCAATAATGCAACATGATGTGCATTGAGTTTGAAGTCTCCCAGATTTTGTTGGACTAAAGCTCCCATCATGATCACTGGCCAGTGGGCTGGGGCTAATTGGGGTTGGAGTTCAGCCTCATCTTGAAGGCACCATGTTGGCCACCACTCTTGTAGCCCATTGACCATTTGCAAATATTCAAAATTTGGCAAACAGTTTTATCGTGCATCTCTCGATTTTGAATGTTTTTGAATTCAAACATTTGAATTCACATTTTAGATGTGAAGTTTACACTTCAAAATGCAAATTATTTTTTTTACTTGTTGACAATACTTGAAAGATTTGAGCTTGGCAGCCATCAGATCTGAAATGCCACAGTCTGTCAGCTGTTGACTGCCATCAGATATCAGTTTAATTTTGTCAGATTAAAAGATACTGTCACAAGATCATGGGAGCCAACTGCAGGGGGCTGTGGGTACTTGGGCCCCCACAATAATGTAATTGTGGGGGCCGGGCACCCACAAAGTCAAGGAGAAAAGCCGGCAGGTGGCAGTGGCTCTACCTCTGAGAAAAAAGCAGTTCAGTCCCGCCCTCTGCAATCAACCAGCAAGGCACCCTTTTCAGGGGGTGCTCAGATGTGGAGGCAGCATCTCTCTGCCCCGAGTCTGAGCCCCTCCCCACAGAAAAGAGTACCTCACTGGCTGCGGAGGAGAGGAGGCGTGTGAGTATGATGTCACATGTCCATGTTGCAGCGGTGGGCACCCACAATCCTGAGGGTGAGATGGCACCCCTGTCCAGGTTGTTGGGAGGGTCAGATTCCCCCAAATTTCTGGAACCAGTAAAGGGTTAGAAATTAATCAAGCCTCCTGAATTCATGGTACTAGCAGGGATTCAATTGTTGGAATAGTCAGTCCAGCCTGATAATGGCTTCTAGGTATGAGTCCTTAGCTTAACAAAGACAGGGAGATGGGCTGTCAGCAAAGTGAGGACTCTGTGCCAGACAGAGGAGGGGTAGAACCCCACCCTGAGCTCTGAATTAGTTTTGCAGAGACAAAGGATAGTAATAGTGGATTATTAGGACTGCAGTGGGTCATGATGAGAGCTGGAGGAAAAAGAGTTGCAGGTTGTAAAAACGTAGCCAGTTGCAGGGGGTCAGAAAACCACGATTTCACGTTTGAATCTAGGGAGAAACTGGTGCTGGATTACCAAATAGGCAGAGTAAGCACTGGTCTATGGGCCCCACAGCTTTTAGGGACCCTGTGGCAATGGATCAAAATAATATTGATTTGATCTTGAAATAAAACTACAATCTAGCTTTCTTAGTTCAGTGTTAGCCCACTAGACTGCACACACGAGAAACCTCCAGATAAGAAGCTTTTAAAAACATATTAGGAGATCCTTTGTGAGGAGGGGCAGGGTAAGATTTTGACTACCTAGGGGCCTCCACAGAGTTTAATCCGGCACTGGAGAAACAAGACCCTCATGGGATGGGATGCTGGGAACCTTTCCATTGTAGACTCAGGTTGCATTTGTGCATAAATAAACCATATACCATAAAGACACCACAATCTCCGCTGTGCCTCATTTCCAAAGGAAACACAAACTCTGGGTAAGGGCCTGGTGGAACCGGTGGAATCTCTCACCACTCGGAAACTCGGGTGACATGAAAAATACTATTACATGTCAGTTATGAAATACTGTGAAGTATTAAATACTATTGTGTGGTTATCTAATCTTGCTGAATGCAATGTACCAGTGTTTTTACAAATGATCTCCCAGGGAATGCCAAGTTCTTTGGAAGCTTATCAGGGGATCCTCAATCACCAGTGAAGAACAGAAGTGGAGCCTCGCTGGATCAGGCCAAAGGCCCATTTAGTCCAGCACCCTCCTTCCCCAATGGACAAATTGCCAATGGGAAGTCCACAAGCTGGACATGACTGTAACAGTGTTCTTCCCACTTGTGCCCATTGGTAGTATTCAGAGGTACCTTCAAAGCGAAGGGGGAACATTGTCATCACAACTAGAAGCCATTGATAGTCTTTTCTTCCATGAATTTGTCTAATTCACATTTAAAACCATCCAAACTATATAGTCCTGAATGTTGTAACATTTGTTCCCCTCCCCCCCCCAAAAAAGTGACTACTGCAATGTTCTGCAGATATATGGCAAATATACTGGGGTAATTTGGGGTAAACTAGACAAAGTGGAAGTCTTCTCATCCTGATTCGCAAGGATGCAAACCACTGGACCACCAAATGTCAGCCATCAATGTTAGTACTGTCCAACAGGAAATAACAAATCAACTATCAGAAAAGAAGAAGTACAACATCAATTGTCAGGTAATGTGAACTGAAGTAAAATCATGGGTTGTCCAACACAGATATCAGCTGTTCAGAAGTTCTTTCAGACATTCAGCACCCAAATTTACAAAGAAGAATGTTGGGAATCTGCAGGATCTAATTCATGTCAGCTCTACATTGCATATAGCTAAAACCAAGGACTTTTTTTCAGCCAGAACTCATAGTTAGGTTCTGGCACCTGTCAGGTGAGTTCTGGCACCATTCGGGTGGGTGCCATTGCCATTTTAAAAGAATGAGGGAGGTGTTCATGGTGAGTTCTGGCATCTCTTTTTCTAGAGAAACAGCACTGTCTAAAATGGATAATCAAATATGCCATGGCATTAATATGTGGATAAAAAAGTACAAGCTGAAAAATAAGCATATAAATTCAACAGGCGAGCCTGAGCCTGTCTGAACTAGGTAGGTCTGGCATAATTTCCTGTTGACTTCTTGTGGGGATGCCCAGGGCCAAGGACCAATTGTGCCCTCTCTCAGCTTCTCTGCCTAGGCTTCAGGATTTCCCCCTGGCCATACTCCCCAGCGGCCCTCCTCCACTTCTTTTGCATGGCTAGAATAATTAATTAATTAATTAATAATTTACTATTATTTATACCCTGCCCACCTGGCTGGGCTTCCCCAGCCGCTCTGGGCGGCTCCCAACAGAATATTAAAAACACACTAAAACATCAAACATTAAAAACTTCCCTAAACAGGGCTGCCTTCAGAAGTCTTCTAAAAGTCAGATAGTTGTTAATTTCCTTGACATCTGATGGGAGGGCATTCCAGAGGGCGGGCACCACTACCGAGAAGACCCTCTGCCTGGTTCCCTGTAACCTCACTTCCTGCAGAAGGCCCTTGGAGCTGGACCTCAGTGTCTGGGCTGAACGATGGGGGTGGAGATGCTCCTTCAGGAATACTGGGCCGAGGCCGTTTAGGGCTTTAAAGGTCAGCACCAACACTTTGAATTGTGCTCGGAAAGATACTGGGAGCCAATGTAGCAATTTCAGGACTGGTGTTATATGGGTAGGGAATGTGTCCTTGAACTATACTAAAGCCTTCTATTAGGTTGCATGGATAGATGTACCTATAGGAACTCTTGCATGGTGGGACTCTAACCTTTGGTACAAATATAAGAGGCACATCCATTGCCCCACCCACCACTAGTCTGTGGCCCTCAGAAGGTGGCCTACTATGGAAAGGGGCTAAAAAAGGTTTCCTACCCAGATTATGATATGAGATTGGACTAGTTGACCCTCAGGGTCTCTTACAACTCTTCATTTCTATGATCTGTAACATTTGGCTTTTCCCAGGGTCATAATATACAATAAGTAGGTCCTTTTATTTGTTTGCGAGTGTGTTTGAAGTTATTTATTTATTATACATATATGCTACCCATCCAACCAAAATGCAAAATACAATGTGCAGTTAAAAAACCATTTAAAATAAAATGTAAGAAATCACAAAGCAGAAAGCTCAGCAAAAAGAAAACTAAAATCCGCATAAAACACAGCTAAGGGGAGCTCGCTGCATAAATTGGAGTACTTAGAAAATTGTAATTAAAAGGCCACTTGGAGAATTGTGTTGTTTTTTAATCCTGCTCTTCAGTCAAAAAAAGCCTCTCCAGAGTCTTGCAGATCAGTACAAACAAGACAGCCACTAATATGACACGAAAATGAAAATTGATTAGGAGGAAGAGAGAAGAAAGTAAACTCTGGTATAAGTTCCTAATTAAGAAGCCTGGGTGGAAAAGTTCAAGGAGAGGAGTCAGCAAAATTTGCTGGTCCCTTAGCTGCATCAATGGAGTAGCCCTCCCTGCATCCCATCTCTTCCATCGTCTGCTACAGCTTGATGGAATGGCTGCTGCCAGGTGACGGCTGGTGGAAGGAGGAGCTTGGCTTCTCAGCAGAGCTGCTGGCAGAGCTAGCAGAAACCTCGTAGATCATGTGATGATGGGGTGTGTGGAGCTGTAGCAATTAGCATGGGATGTGCTGGTGAATGATGCAGCTGAGCCTCACCAAAAATTTCAGGCATCCTAGCCACTGCTTAATATGTGAACATATGAAGCTGCCTTCATATGGGCTCTCCCACATTTCCGCTTATCCTGTGCCTAGAAAGCATGGGTCCAAGCAGTTTCCCCACTTGACCCACATTTTCTAAGCATAGGTCTGAGTGGTTTACTCCTTGCCTTCTCCTTTCCCAAGAAAAACCCACTCTTTAGTGCTAAATCAGAGCAAGTGTCAATCTGAAGAAAACCCGAATTGCCATTTGCTCCAAATGAGCACCAAAGAGCAGTTTTCCCTGAGAGAAAGCAGCAGGAGAAGAGGAAGACAAGCCCTGAATCAGACCAATTGTCCTTCTAACCCAGTATGGTTTGTGCTAATTGATAACAGCTCTGGATACTCTCTGAGATCCTGGAGCTTGAGATGCCTGGAGCCAGATTTAAGACCTTCTGCATGCATTTTATTTAAAGCATGTATATGCTGCTTTTGTGAGAGTAAACTCTTTCAAAGTGGCTTCTGACAAAACACAGAAATACAACCAGGACATTCATAAATACAGGGAAACCAGCAACTAATAGAACCGGTATTACTAAAATATAATCAGGAAAAGTAGGCCAGTAATTAAAAACTACTTCGATGGAAAGCCAGCAAAAAGGATGACTAAGGTATTTCCAAAGTTTCAAGGCCACCACACACAGAAGAGGTCTTCGTCTAGGGATTGGGAGAAATTGGTTCACTTCAGATTATGATGTGTTGTGAGGATGAAGGATGAGGGCAAACCAGCCATTGCACCCAGCAGTTGCACCTCTCTCCTGATGGGTTGGATACGGAGGTGAGTGTGCCCGAAGGAGGAAATTGTGGGAAGAGCTAGTCTAGGGTGTTGCTCTTAGATGCAGTAGGTGTTGCGGGGAGAGGAGGATAGTATTGGAATGCTGCGATGGCTGTGTGTGCTTGAACACAGAGGGAGCAAGAGGGAGAGTAAGAAGTTTGTATGTGAGAAAGAGAGGGGGTAGAGGGAGGGGAGAGAGAGAGCACTACATGGAAAGAGGTACAAAACTCAGGAGGTTTGGGGTTTGCCAGAAACTTCAGAGCAAGAAGGGTTCAACAGAGGTGGACGTAGCCTGTAACTGGAGAGGTTGCAGGAGGAGATAATTAGGAAGGTGAATGGAAGGTTTTGTTTGCTTAGTCCAAGTAGAAAGCCGGAATTCTCCCAAGTGAAGCCCAGTAATGCAAAGGGTTGGAAACCTTCCAGCCTTATCCTGAAGTGAGGGAACAAGCTGAATCCTAATCCTTACACTTACCAAGTATACACAAATATGTACAAAATTCACACTTCCTGAACTGATATGCAAGGCAAAACGAAGCTCCCTTTTGAAATTTGCACTTTTCTGAAGTTTGCAATGCGGTTCTCCAAACATACAGTGCATATGAAAATGTATGAAAGTAATATACACAAAAATTGAAAATAACATGCAAAGCTGTGTTCTGTTGTGGGTATATTCCTTTGTAAAAATGCATATACTAAGCAAAATTGCATACCTAAAGAAGTGTACATTAGAAGACATTCCCACAAAATTGAGTATGATTTTTAATGTAGCTTTAAGAATTATATATTTCTATTGTATGTGGAAATAGATCAAACAGACCTAAGCCTGGAAAAACAGGAAACTAAAGGAAATTGAACTTGACAGGTTCCTCCATTCCCACCTCTGCCTCTTTTTTGCCTCAAACATGAACTCTACTGAGGAGTCACGGCCTCTTGCCAAATGTACAGATTCTTTCTTATTTACTACCAACAAGTCTTAGGTATCAGCTTGAAGTAATATGCTGAACTATATTCTTGGGAAGTACCAGTCTGTAGAAGGGGGGGGCACACAATTGCAAACGATGAATCATTCTGATGAGTAATGCGTGGGTAGATGAAATTTTAAGTATCAAGGCATTTCTGTTTAGTATGCCAGTATTAAAAAAGGTGGCTGATTAGGAGTCACAAGGGGGGGGGGGAATGTAAAGAATAAATGAATACCTCTCTGCAGTCATAGGAATCCTGGGATATTCAAATTGTTTAAAAACAAAAGTCAGTGCAGTAAGAGATGATTATTTGTTTTGGAATTCTGGAGATTTAAGAAAGGATCGTGCAATATTTCTCAGCTGGAGCAGATGATCACTGCTTCTTATGAGGCCTCTCAAATGCTGTAAATAATAAATAAGGATTTATTATAAAACAAAACAGTGGTGGACTTTGGGCTTTCAAATTTCTGGGAGCCCTGTGTGACGCCAAATTTCTGTATCCCCTATCTTCTCATCTTCCGTTCTAAGTCATTGTTGTGGTGTCCTCTCTTGGCTCAGCACACAATGTGGGCAAACCAGTCAAGTTCCTCTAACAGGGGTCAGCAAACGTTTTCAGCAAGGGGCCGGTCCACTGTCCCTCAGACCTTGTGGGGGGCCAGACTATATATTTGGGGGGGGGGGGATGAACGAATTCCTATGCCCCACAAATAACCCAGAGATGTATTTTAAATAAAAGGACACATTCTACTCATGTAAAAACACGCTGATTCCCGGACCATCTGCAGGCCAGATTGAGAAGGCAGTTGGGCCGGATCCGGCCCCCGGGCCTTAGTTTGCCTACCCATGCTCTAAATCCACCTCTGCACAGCACTTCGAATCCATCTGTAACAAAACAACAGGATGAGAAGTTCCCGCCCATAAGAGCAATCCAGGTGCCTTGAGCAGCACAGCTTAAGATCCAAGTATCCATAGTACAGGGACGTGGTGGCTCTGTGAGTTAAACCACAGATCCTAGGACTTGCCGATCAGAAGGTTGGCGCTTTGAATCCCCGGAACAGGGTGAGCTCCCATTGCTCTGTCCCTGCTCCCACCCACCTAGCAGTTCGAAAGCACGTCAAAGTGCAAGTAGATAAATAGGTACCGCTCTGGTGGGAAGGTAAACGATGTTTCCGTGCGCTGCTCTGGTTCGCCAGAAGTGGCTTAGTCATGCTGGCCACATGACCCGGAAGCTGTACGCCAGCTCCCTCGGCCAATAAAGCAAGATGAGCGCTGCAACCCCAGAGTCGGTCACGACTGGACCTAATGGTCAGGGGTCCCTTTACCTTTATCCACAGCACACTGGTACCTTGGGTTACAGACACTTCAGGGTACAGACTCCGCCAACCAGAAATAGTACCTCAGGTTAAGAACTTTGCTTCAGGATGAGAACAGAAATCGTGCGGCGGCACAGCAGCAGCTGGAGGCCCCTTTAGCTACAGTGGTGCTTCAGGTTAAGAACAGTTTCAGGTTAAGAATGGACCTCCGGAACGAATTAAGTATGTAACCAGAGGTACCACTGTAATGTCCCAGGGCTTGCTTTGTGTCAGCAAATTTGCTGACAGAAGCGAAGAAGTGGACAGTTCTGGCTTGTCTGCTGTGGCTATCAGTTAGCTTCTGGACCCAATTCAAGGCACTGGTTTCTATATTGAAAGACCTGAAATGGCCCCAGCCTTGCATCTCTAAAGAGAGTGCTTTCCCCCATATCAGGAATAGCTAACATGGTTTCCTCGGGATGTTGTTGAGACTACAACTCCCGTCCTCCCTGGCCATTAGCCACGGTGGCTGTAAGGAGTTGGTGTCCAGCAAAATTAAGAGGACACTGGATATCCCTGCCCCATACAAACTTCAATAAATGTTAAGATCAGCCAGGGAGCCTTCTCTCATTGTCATGAAATCTGTAGGAATGTAAAATAGAGCTTTCTCTTCCCTCTCTCTCTCTTTCTCTCCCCCTGTTGTAAGCTTCATCTCTCAGGTCAAATGCTATAGCTGATGATACGATACTCCTTATATTCTGTCTTTTATTCCCTCCCTTTTCTTTACAATGATTTAGGGTTGTTGTTATTGATTGCTCATCAGTGCCAGAGCCTCGTGGCAGAAAATGCAACTGACAAATTTATGAGTTAAGTGCATCAATCAATGGAATTTTTTAGCCCAGGGCTCCTCTAATGGGAAGCAAAAGGGGGTCTGTGAATATGGGTGGCCCGCGTAGGTGGCATACGTTTAGGAGATATGCTCTTAAATATGGAGATGGATTCGTGTGCTCCAACACTTCTCCATTTCCTTTGCCCTGATTTCCACAGATTTTCAGACACTTTCTCCAGAGTAGAATCCAGTCTTGGTGTCTCTAAATGTTTCCTTCAGTGCTAACAGATATCAGAGCCAAAGTTTTAGGATACTGATAGACAGCTGCTGAAGACCTTCTGTTTCATTTGGGGTGAGGGTCAATGCTCCATTCCATTTGCAATTCATTTATCATGAATATTGGAGCTAAAGTGAAGTGACTATGTCCTTGATATGTGTCGGTCACAGCAGGTTTTTTGTGGGGGGGCCAACAATCCTTCCCCGACAGTGGGAGTTAGCAGCCTCCAGATTACCCCAAAGAACTCTGCTAGCTGGCTACTTGAGGATGTAAGACAGACTGTGCAATGCACCTTATTTGCTGCATGTACTGCCATGTTGTGGGCATGAATATGTACACCAACCAGTTTTGGATTGCACCACTTATACCGGGCATTCCCAAACTCGGCCCTCCAGCTGTTTTGGGACTACAGTTCCCATCATCCTTGACCACTGGTCCTGTTAGCAAGGGATTATGGGAGTTGTAATCCCAAAACAGCTGGAGGGCCGAGTTTGGGGATGCCTGACTTACACTCTAGTCTTCATCCGACTTGCTTCATAGACCATAACTCCCCAGAATACCCAGCAGCCACAATGCTGGAGAAGATGCTCAGGAACAATTGTGTCAACCACCTGTCTCATCTTGCCATCCCACAGTGAGAGCAGGGCCTTGACATCATCATAATCTATTTCAACTGGAAAATCCTCCAGAGCAATTAGTTTCTGGATCTATCAGTTTCTGGATCGTACAACAAACATGGAGGAGGAGGAGGAGGAGGAGGAGGAGGAGGAGGAGGAATTGCAGCCACCAAATCCCTACTTTTGGTCCATCACTCAGGGAACATCTATTCTACGGGACCTCTTCTCCTCGTATGCCCCACAGAGGACCTTACGGTCTGCAAATAATAACATCCTGGAGATCCTGGGCCTCAGGGAGCTTAGTTTGGCCTTGGCCCTGGCCTGGTGGAATGCTCTGCTACAAGAGATCAGGGCCCTGTGGGAGTTGACATCTTTCCGCAGGTCCTGTAAGACGGAGTTGTTCTGCCAGGCCTTTGGTCAGGGCTCAGCCTGACTCCCCTTCACTTTTTGTATAAGAACTAGCACGAAAGAGGCCTCCCAGCATTCTCACAGGCGCATATAAAATCAGCATACACAGTTGGACCTAATGAGCATTTACTGTTCCCAACCCAAATCCTGCAGAAAGCCATCTAATTCAGATTTTAATTTTATCCTGACTTGTTTTTAAGAGGTGGTTTAATTATTGTTTGATTTTATATCAATGTTTATATTTGATGTTAGCTGCCCTGAGCCCGGTCTTGGCCGGGGAGGGCGGGATACAAATAAAAGTTGTTTATTATTATTATTATTATTATTATTATTATTATTATTACTGCAATTGCTGCCATCTCCCTCACCTTAAACAGCAGGGAACGGAGCGGCTTCTTTTTCAAATACAGTGGTACCTTGGGTTACATGCGCTGCAGGTTACACACTCTGCTAACCCAGAAATAGTGCTTCAGGTTAAGAACTTTGCTTCAGGATAAGAACAGAAATCAGGCTCCGGTGGGGCGGCAGCAGCAGTAGGCCCCATTAGCTAAAGTGGTGCTTCAGGTTAAGAACAGTTTCAGGTTAAGAATGGACCTCCGGAAAGAATTAAGTACTTAACCCGAGGTACCACTGTAAAGGCAACCAATATATATTTTTCATCTCTAAAATGCCCCTAATGCTACTACAGTCAGGGACACAAACAGTAGCAATACAGTGGTACCTGTATGTAACCTGAAGCGTATCTAACCCGAGGTACCACTGTATAGCTGCCGTTTCACCACTCCCAAGCTCTGGAATGAAGCTGCATCCAGATCACTTTGGGGATAAGAAAATGATGACTCATCCACTAAGAGTGGAGATTCATTGCTGCTGCTGCTGCTACCAGCAGAGGAATCAGCAAAATAAAGTTTCATAAGAAAACAGAAGACACCACCATGACTCTCATCACCCCCTCAGAGGTGAATTGGAGTGTATACCCTCCCCCAAAGTCAGAGAAATGGCCTCAAAATTCACAGCCCACAAACAGGGCTGTAGGGCGGGCATTTCAGTACAGTCCTAACAGTCCTTTACAATCTGTCATTGTAAAATAATATTTGAAAGTGTGCAGAGGGAATCAGATAAAGACATCAATGGATATTGGCAAATAAGTACCGGTATTTGGGAAATATTTGAGGAGTTATCTCAGATCAATGTTCACAAAGATAGATTTCTCGGGGAGGGGGTCATTGGAAGCACTTTAATCTGAGTTTCCTTAGTAAACTATAAGACCACATTAATGTCATAGAGATAATCCCTTCCAAAAGGAATAAATGATTTTCACAACTCTTTTCCTTCCTTGCTTTCAAGTAAATGCTTACATCTCCATAGACTGGCATTTAGCATCTACCGGTACTTAATATGCCTTGCACTCATATTGAAACTTTGGCTCCGTAAGCATTTTTCACAAAGACCCTCCCTACAGCAACAGACCACAAACGTCAACTATTAATGATAAGCAACTAATATTCTTTTTTTAATAAGCCAACCAATGCTAATAATGACAGGGGGTAGGGAGAAAAAGAGAGAATTTCCATTTAATGAAATGCAACTGATGACTTTCAAATCTCTCTCTCTCAACACCTTGATCAGTAGCACAGACAGCCTTTATATCCAGTGCTCAAGTCACTTCCCCTAACAATGACAAAAAGACAACAACTTGGTCTCCTCTGCGTCCTAGCATCCCTCTGCCTCAACAGCTCCCACTCAGGTCGGTGATGGTCAGCTGTCTTGGTAAGGTAAAGAATCCTTGATGGTTACGTCAAGTCAAAGGCAACTATGGGGTTGCAGAGCCCATCTCACTTTCAGGCCAAGGGAGCTGGCATTTGTCCACAGACAGCTTTCCAGGTCATGTGGCCAGCATGACTAAACTGCTTCTGGTGCAATGGAACATCATGATGGAAACCAGAGCGCATGGAAACGCCGTTTACCTTCTCGCCACAGCGGTACCTATTTATCTACTTGTACTGGTGTGCTTTCGAACTGCTAGGTTGGCAGGAGCTGGGACAAATAGGAACTCACTCCGTCATGGGGATTTGAACTGCCAACCTTCCAATCGGCAAGCCCAAGAGGCTCAGTGGTTTAGACCGCAGCATGCATAAACAAAATCTTGCCCTTCAAGAAGGACATTTGGTGTGTTTTGGAATTAACTGGATCGAATAAATATAAATTAAATCACATTTACATGTAAGAAGAAGAAGAAGAGTTTGGATTTGATATCCTGCCTTTCACTCCCTTTAAGGAGTCTCAAAGCGGCTAACATTCTCCTTTCCCTTCCTCCCCCACAACAAACACTCTGTGAGGTGAGTGGGGCTGAGAGACTTCAGAGAAGTGTGACTGGCCCAAGGTCACCCAGCAGCTGCATATGGAGGAGCGGAGACGCGAACCCGCTTCCCCAGATTACGAGACTACCGCTCTTAACCACTACACCATACTGGCTGAACATACTGAACAGTTCTTCTATGTGGTTGCTTTTCCAGAATGTCTGGTGCTGAAGATCACCTTGAAGGACTCTGTTCCCTTTTCTCTCTTTCTTCTGCCTAATGGTTTTAGGTAATCTTCAGATGATCTCATCCATCACACAGACCCTTTTCTCATATACCTCAAATCAAGCAGGCAATTCCAGATAAAAATAAGCATCTTTCCAGAAACGCCATGCCCGCAGACATCAGAACATCCATTTTTGTATTGGTTTTGCATGGATCCAATTTGCCTCCTGAAGCAAAGTGGAAGAGCAAAAAATAATTCCATTTAAAGTTGGATGTGTGAGAGATGAGGAGGGGTGAGTACCAGTTCACCCACAGTTAAGCTTCTTTCAGTGCACTTTTAAAAATTAAGTTTGTTACATAATTGTCAACCAATGGACTTGTCATGTCTATAATCTAGAGATGGGTGAACGTATCAAATCTGCACTTTCTGAAACAATATGCAAATTGAAACACTCCCATCCTTTGAAATTCACACTTCTCTAAATTTTGCAATGTAGATCTCCAGCCAAATAGTGTGTGATTATAAATGTAGAACAGCATCATTTGCAACCTGTCAAGACCCACCAGCCATGTAACATGGACCCAGAAGAGATTTGATATGCCTTCAGGTTTCTGTTACCTTCCTTAGATGACAAAACAACAGATGAGCTGTCAGGCAACTGTAGGGTGGCCAGAGGAGGAGAAACCTCTTGTGGGAGAGGAAGTTTCAGCCGCTACGGTTTGTGGTGCAGCTGAAACTCCCTCTTGGAACAGCAGCCACACAGCTGTTGAAAGAAGAGAAGTCCTGTCCTCTTTTGCATCTGGGCACCCAAAGAACCTGGCAGGTACAGAAGACATGACTAGGCAGCTGTGTTCAGCTTGGCAAGCCATACAGCTTGCAGTCAAATTTTAAACAAAAGAGAAAACAGTGGGACAGGCTGAGATGTTTCTATGCTGGGAGGGAGCGAGCGTAGCAGAGCCTTGTTGCATTTCCTGCTTTTACTTCTTAGTCATTTACCCCACTTTCATTGGTGGAATTGGCACTATTACAGAGGCCACACAACGCCCATTCCATATTTGTTAGAACTCAAGTCTTTTAGTGCGGCAGCATCCACACATCTCCCTGCCTATTGATACCAGACAGGTCCAAAATCAGGACCTGCACAGCAGTGTCATGCCTAAGGATCACAGCAACTCATAGAATCATAGAATCATAGAATCATAGAGTTGGAAGAGACCACAAGGGCCATCGAGTCCAACCCCCTGCCAAGCAGGAAACACCATCAGAGCACTCCTGACATATGGTTGTCAAGCCTCTGCTTAAAGACCTCCAAAGAAGGAGACTCCACCACACTCCTTGGCAGCAAATTCCACTGTCGAACAGCTCTTACTGTCAGGAAGTTCTTCCTAATGTTTAGGCGGAATCTTCTTTCTTGTAGTTTGGATCCATTGCTCCGTGTCCGCTTCTCTGGAGCAGCAGAAAACAACCTTTCTCCCTCCTCTATGTGACATCCTTTTATATATTTGAACATGGCTATCATATCACCCCTTAACCTCCTCTTCTCCAGGCTAAACATGCCCAGCTCCCTTAGCCGTTCCTCATAAGGCATCGTTTCCAGGCCTTTGACCATTTTGGTTGCCCTCCTCTGGACACGTTCCAGTTTGTCAGTGTCCTTCTTGAACTGTGGTGCCCAGAACTGGACACAGTACTCCAGGTGAGGTCTGACCAGAGCAGAATACAGTGGCACTATTACTTCCCTTGATCTAGATGCTATACTCCTATTGATGCAGCCCAGAATTGCATCTCCAGCCAGTCTTGCCTCAATCAGGGCCGTCTTTAGCAAAAGTGATGCTGGGGTGCAAAGATCTGCCCAGCGCCCCCAAATTTAGTTTAGCCACCCTTTGTGGGGGGCGAACTCAAAGTTGTTGAGTTTTTTGGGGGGGGGGAATCGCTCACCTGTAACAATGATGCAGCGGGGGACGGGGACTGCTTTTGTTTCCTGACTCGTCAGGAATATTTGACGCTATGGCGTAACAGAGCACGGGGGTGTGTGTGTGTCTTTTGCTCCATCGCTTTTCACTGCCGCCGATTGAGAGGGACCGGTATACTACAGTACATATACATTTGACGCCCCCCCAGAATTCGGTGCCCGGGTGCACCGCACCCCTTGCACCCCTGGATAAAGACGGCCCTGACCCCACTGAAGCAGTTGCTGAGACTGAAGGTCCCTGTCTCCCCACAGCTGCCTAAGTCCCCTCCTTTCTGGGGGTTTTCCCAAGCAATATGAGACTGTGCCTGTGCCTTCTCCTTCTCCTTTGCCCTCTTCATACCTCTCCTGGTTCTGGGAGACTAGAGGGGAGGGGAGCTTGTTGCAGCAGGAGGGGAAGACACCTGTGCTTTTTCACCATTAAGACTCACCTCTGTCTCTTGACCTCCTTCCTCTCCTGCTTCTGATTCTGGACTTCTCTGTGCCCTAGACTCCCCCCCCCCCCCGGTAAGCCCTGTTATCTCTGCAGCTTCTGTCTGACCCTCCTCCTCCCAGTCTTCTCCCTCTTCTCCCTCTGACTACTCATCATCGTCCCACCACTGATCCCCAGGCTATGAGCCATCTACCTTTGGGAGTTCCCCAGCTGCTTCCTCCCTCCATTCTTCTGCATCCAACCAGTCTGTGATACCTACCCAGAAGTTTGGAAAGTTGATGTGTGCTTTAATTTGTTTTTAGGTAAAGGTAAAGGGATCCCTGACCATTAGGTCCAGTAGTGAGCGACTCTGGGATTGCGCGCTCATCTCGTTCTATAGGCCGAGGGAGCCGGCGTACAGCTTCCGGGTCATGTGGCCAGCATGACTAAGCCACTTCTGGCAAACCAGAGCAGCGCACAGAAACGCCATTTATCTTCCCGCCAGAGCGGTACCTATTTATCTACTTGCACTTTGACGTGCTTTTGAACTACTAGGTTGGCAGGAACTGGGACTGAGCAATGGGAGCTCACCCCGTCGCAGGGATTCGAACTGCCGATCCTCTGATCGGGAAGTCCTAGGCACTGTGGTTTAACCCACAGCGCCACCCGCATCCCTAATTTGTTTTTAGTCTGTCGTTATTTTAACTTTTTCAATGTCTTATTGTTGCTATTTTTTGTGATAGTTGTATTGTTTTATCTCTCTTGCAAACTGTTGTTTTATCTTTCTTGTAAACTGCTTTGAGGCCTGTTGTTGTTTTACAATCAAGCAGTGGATACATTTTAGGACACAACTGAATAAATTTACATTGCCATCCTACTTGCAATCCTACTTTATTTGTTGGTCATTGACATTGCAAACTAGCCAGGAAGTAAGCCCCATTGAGCTCAGTGGGACTTATCCCTGGATAAGAATAGGATTTCAGTCTTAAAGGATGAGAGGAGCATCCCCTTCGTTGAGTAACAAGAAAGCCCTCTTTGTTACATATATAATTCTGCAAGTGTATATGATGAATTCTAATCAATCTACGTGAAAAGTTTAGTCAAGTTCTAGAACTAGGACTGATTTGCCAGTCTAGTCTATGTAAGAGAAAGCAGGACAAAAGATAGAACAATAATCCCTTTGGACCTTAAAATAAATGAAGCTTTCTGCACCAGACCTCTCATTCTGCTATTGGTGGTGTATGTATGCCCTAGATAAGCAATTCTTAAACTCTCTTGCTTTGTAGCTCCGTGTATGCAATTAGCTGGCCATCTGCATTCTACCCAATGGAGACCTGCTATAACCAGGTGGGCATCATTTCATTGCTGCTGGATTGTCCAAGAATATAGCAAATCAAGTTGCTTTGCATTGCATATACAGACCGTGTTTAATATTTCCTGAGGCACTCTGCCCACAGATGGCCACGGTGATGGGATTTTGTCTAAGGTTGGGGGGCGGCTGTTCCTAGTGTCCCTGTGAGGGCCAGCTCAAGAAATTTTGTTGCCTGAGGTACAGCAGCAAATGGCATCCTCTCTACACCAAGGTGCACATTTCCCCCCCAAACATTGGAACAGCAAGTGAAATATGACCGAGGCTCCGAATATGCATGACAATGGCTTGGGCTGAAGGTCATTCAGACCCGGGCTAATCTCTGGGGAAGCAAGGGAGGGACTAGCTTCCCCCTCCAGAGCCAATTAGCTAATAAATGTCACTAATGACTAATCATAGGCTGCCACCCATTAGTTATGTTCATATTTCAGGAAATCCACCCATAACAAGTGGGAAATCTCTCTCTCTCTCTCTCTCTCTCTCTCTCTGTGTGTGTGTGTGTGTGTGTGTACACACATCTCTCTCACACACACACCTAACTTCGGGATGGGGGAGAAATTGGGTTGACATTTTAATTCAAACCTAACTAATTAATTCTTTCCAAAAACATGCAATAACCAAAACGCGCCCATTCCTCAAAATTTACACCTCCAAATTTTGTGATGCAAGTCTCCAACCAAATAATATATGCAAAAAAATGCATATATTGGGGGGGAAGTGTGCCTAAAAATGAATGTATCCTTGAAAATAATGTACATAAACACATTGTTGGGCAAAACCTGCTTACAAGGGGCAAACTGCATACAATAAGTTATATTAGGGGAAACGCCCAAAAAATGTGGATGAATTTTCACAATGACTTTTTTTAAAAAGGCAAATTGATGCAGAAATGTGACCAATTTAATTCTGGAAACATGAGAAACTGAAATTGACAAATTCCTGAATCCCTGGTGTGCCTTCAGAAGAAAGAGAAAACTCTGGCTGGAGCATTTTGGGGTTCTTTTCTCATTGCTTAACATTCTCTCTTCTCTTTGTCTCCTCAGCCCATAGGTTGCTGCAAATAGAGAGTCTGCAGAACCAATCCCAAAGCTTTCACACATTTCAGTGGACCAGGACCCTAGTTCCTCAGCAGGAAAATGTGTCACTTGGACTGTGTCCTACTTTGATGATACCTTTTTGGCAGCTCTCCCTTTTAAGCTGATTGCTCGCAGTGTTTAATTATGAGGGATGTCACCGCTGGAGACCGATTTGCTGTTCTAATTAGAACAGCATTGTGTCGTGGGATCTTAATGGTTCTTGATATCAATCAAATGGAAAGTAAAATCACTGATGGCTACCTGCATGGCACAACAGGTATTTGGGCGAACAAAACACATTAATACTCACCTGGCCATTACTCACCTTTACACAATGGCGTTTAGGTAGACACTGGTACCTGTGACAAATTTTAGGTGGGTCCCGGGCGGGTGGAAACAGAAGAGGCACATAAGGTGAGAACAAATGAGTGGCCCATCAGAAAAAGCAACAGAGATGCTTCCTTCCACCCTTAGAAGGTCAGCGGAAGAAAGCATGGGGTTTACAAAATGCAGGTACACAAACATCAGACCTAATGCATTCTATCTAGAAGGTGAAATGTAATTAATACTGGGACAGTTAGAGCAAAATTTGTATCTATATCTAATATTCAATCAAATTTCGCAATTTTTGCATCATTGCAGGTGGTGGATAGTTGGCAAGTGTAGTCAAACCTAATCCATTCTGGAAGCCCGTTCGGCTTCTGAAATGTTCGACAAACGAGGCGCGGCTTCTGATAGGTTGCAAGAGCTTCCTGCACTCAAGCAGAAGCCCTGTCGGACGTTAGGCTTCCGAAAAGCGTTCAGAAACTGGAACACTTACTTCTGGGTTTTCAGCATTCAGGATCTGAAATGTACGGTAAAATAGACATTTGGGAGCTGAGGTTGGACTGTTTCAGTTAGGGCGCCTGACTCCTTTTGCAGGGAAAGGGGGAACAAATGAGAACCTACAACAGGAAAGGAGGGGGAAGAACACACCAGAGGATGATAAAAATGGGTGGATGTTTTCCTAGCTAGGGATGCCTCCCTTTCCCTTTTTGTATTTCCCATCCAGTCCCACCATCAATCATGTGAATGGGAAGCAACCTGTCCTGAAGATGGATGAGCAATGGCACATGCACAGCTGTGAATATGTAGGAAAACAATTCCTTCAGCCTGTCTTTTTCCTAAATAGACAACAAGGGGGAGAGTGATGGGAAGAAGCCCCCACTTGGTTTTGACAGAGGGAGGAGAATGGTACGCAGGCTTGGCCAGGACAGCTTTCCTGTTATAGCTTCTGGGCTTGACGAGGCATCTGACCCTCACCTGAGCCTTCTCCAGCTGAGGAATCATACACCTCCTTCCTGACTTAATGAGCCCCATGTGGGCTGTGGGTCCTTGCCTGCCTTCCTGCAGAACTGACGGCTGTAAGTTCTGGAATCCTGAGATCCCATCCCATTTTGCCACTTAAGGCAAAACAGGAAGTGCCACCCTGTTCTGCCACACCACCACCACCAGTGGGGCACTCACCACCACTGAGCCACCTGCCGGAGGAACTGCAGTTGTACCACCAGCTGTGACACTTCCGCCGCTGGTGGAGAAGCAATGCTGGCATTGGTCCCTGAAAGAGCTTGCAAGATCTCTCCCAAATCTCAGGAGATATTTTGCTCTCCTAGACATCTTTCAAGACTTTGATGAGATCTCGCAAGGTCTTGCAGGAAATCACCTTTATTTTTATTTTTTTAGTTTCTCAATCTACCAGATTTGCACAAAACAGCAGGTGTGTGTGTGTGTGTGTGTGTGTGTGTGTGTGTTGCTCCAAGCCAGAAAAGCTGACATCCTTGGGTATTTGTTTACATACACCCTTTGTGATCTACCATGTGCACATACACCTTTTGTGATCTACCATGCTTGCACAAAAGTGCAGTCCAAGAATAAAAATAAGCAATGACTCACTCCAAACAAGGTAAGGATTGGGAGTTATTCACATGGAAGGCTGCCTGTTGCTTCAATTCCTCACGCAGGCCTGGCCAGGACGCAAGGCCATCTTGCAAGACTTTGATGAGATCTCACAAGATCTTGCAGGAAATCAGTAAGGAAATCCGATTCGCTCCAAAGCAGTGCCAAATTCCAGCAAAAGGCCATCTGCAACAATTCCCAGTGAAAACCCCATGTTTCCAAGCGCCCAACAAAATCAGCTTTCAGCGCCATAACTCACGGGGTCACGATTTTGCCGAAAAACTGATGTCATCCAATTCACTCCAGAATTGCACAAAACACCAGCAAAAGGCCACCTGCAATGTTTGGCAGTGAAAACCCCACATTTTCCTGCAACCCAAAAAATGAGGCTTTGGTGCCATAACCCACAGGGTCACGGTTTCGCCAAAAACCTGATGTCATCTTATTTACTCTAAAGTGGTGCCAAACGCTACCCAAATTCCCCCTGCAATGTTTGGCAGTCAAAACCCCATGGAGCCTACCTCATGTTGCTGTATTTAGTTTCTTTCATTATTTTGTTCAAGTGCAACCTGTGTTCATCTGTAGCACAAAAGGCTTGGACACAGAGGCTTCAGGATTATAGCAGACCTGCCAAAGAAAGGTTTGGTGAGGGGAATGGAAATTAAATATTAAATATTGTAAAGTTGACCTAAATAGTGAAATATGTGAACATTGTTTGTTGGAGAAAGAAACAAGACCTTCTATTCCCAAGCAAAGCCAGAAAAGTTCAACAGAGCCATGGCAACTTATTCACACTGTTATATGTGGTTCAATTCAACTGATGTCTCATGGGAAAAACAACAAAATGGGAAAATAACTTTTCTGCTAGTATATGTTGATAATATAATTTTGGTTATTGAGAACAAACAAGATTATACAAAAATTGTTGAGTGTTTAAATTAGAACGTTTTGAGAATTAACATGCTAGATTAAAATTGATGAATTCAAATTGGGCACATTGAGAAGGGGATTGTAAGAAAAACATTGGGGCCTAATTTGAATAGTAGAGTGCCTGGTATCTGGTGGGTAATCTCATCCTTTATTTCCACACTGTGGCTCCAGACCAAATCATCTGTCAGGAGAGCTATGGCCTGGCAAGGACACAGGCCTGGCCAGGACGGCTTTCCTGTAATTGCTTCTGGGCTTGACGAGGCATCTGACCCTCACCTGAGCCTTCTCCAGCTGGAGTTCACAACCACAATAGGTGATGACAAAGTCTCTAGATATGCTGCACAGAAAGTGGGGGAAGGAGGTAGATAAAAGGAGCAGGTGCGATGAAAGGAGCAGGCAAGAGAAGTCACAGCTGCTTTTGTCTCCTGCCTCATCCTTGGATTCGCTATCAGCCAGTGAGGTTGCAACCTGGCATCCCTCAAAAGGAAATGAGAAAATCCGCTAAAGCTGGAACTTATTCATAAATATGCAAAAATTCAATTGCTATTCATAATTCAAAATTGGAAAGCAAAATTTGCCTTGAGATTAGACTGCTTTAGACTCATTGGCAACATAATTTGATGCTTGACAAACGATCTCATATGCTGTCAGAGCCCATCAGAAGCTCAGTGCTGCTGCCTGTCATGTATCAAATGCCCTCAGACACTAAAGCACATTGCATGCCAACTATCCGATACCGTTAAGTACAGAAAGCAAAGGTTATAACAAAAAAACGTTCAGAAAATACCTGAGTGTTTAGCAAATACTCAGCATCAAAGTTTGCAGAGGATTTTGAAAAGCAAATTGGTTTGAGTTCTGGAATCTGTAAACAATCAAAAACAGAAATTTTATGCCCAGAGAGAACACAGTGGGGGAAAATACATCAGATGCATCTCTGCAAAACCACAAAGTACCTAGCTTTATCCAACAAGCCATACAAAGTGGTTCACCTCCAACAGCATTTGCAAATTTCACTTTTCTGAGCTTCAGTAAAACTTAGTGATGCACCTGTGCCCAAAATGTCACAGTAGTGATATGTTTTCCCCATGACACAGCAGTCTGTTTGTTTCTGCTTGGATCGACGTAAAATGCCCTACATTTTGAGTTCTTTTCAAGTCGTCGCTTTGAACAAATGCCATGGTAAGGGAGAGGTCTTTTGAAAAAAAAGATGGATTTATCATAAGGCGTACACACACACCCTTCCCTTCTTCATCTATATGCAGTGTAATGTCATGAAAGAGGAAGGAAAATTTAGTCTATTTGAATCAACATTCTGCTGCCTGCACAGATGAGACATTCTGGTTAGATTTCAGATTGAGACAAGCTTGGAGGTAGCAAAAAGTAATAATAAAACTAACAATGACCCTTTAAGAACAGATGATATTGATAATTCTCCCCCTGTACTCGGCAGAATAGCTAGCCCAGGCATAGGCAAACTCGGCCCTCCAGATGTTTTGGGACTACAACTCCCATCATCCCTAGCTAACAGGGATGGGCAGTGGGTAGGGATGATGGAAGCTGTAGTCCCAAAACATCTGGAGGGCCAAGTTTGCTTATGCCTGAGATAGCTTGGGTACCTAAGGGTGGGGCAGAGTGAACTGCATAGAGCCTCTGCAAAGTTCACTGCTGCCTGTGGGAATGTTAAGGGTGGCAGGAGAGGATATATTTACAGTGGTACCTCGGGTTACATACTCTTCAGGTTACATATGCTTCAGGTTACAGACTCCGCTAACCCAGAAACAGTACCTTGGGTTAAGAACTTTGCTTCAGGATGAGAACAGAAATCATGCAGCGGCGGCGCAGTGGCAGCAGAAGGCCCCATTAGCTAAAGTGGTGCTTCAGGTTAAGAAATGTTTCAGGTTAAGAACTGACCTCCAGAATGAATTAAGTTCTTAACCCGAGGTACCACTGTATTATTAATATCCTTCCTAACTTGCACTAGCAAGTTCCTTTACTTAGCAGAGTAAGTTTACACAGCAGAAAACTAGTTGCAAACTCGTGTGAGTTTCTTAAGACAATCCGCAATGCAATCTGGCTTGTCACAGTAGTGATATTTAATAAATAAAATAATAATTTCCTGGACGCTGGCTACAGGATGCATCTGTAATGCCAAAGGACCTTTCTCTCTGAAGACTGAGGGAAACAAAGAACAAAAATGCTTTCTGTCCTAAAGACACATTATGCTCGAAAATGTAACCTATTTTCCAGATGCACTCTGCTAGCTGCTACCATGCATCAGAGGTCCAAATACAGCTTAGATGGCTGGACACCTTTAGGACTGCAAAGAAAGAAAAGTCCAAGCATGTTGTTTTTATGGAACCAGGTTTGTTTTGAAGGCTTATCTGATAAACAAGGGAGAATTTGTTAACCAAAATGTAATCAAAGTGCAATGCCCTCTCTCTGTCTCCCTCTTTCCCCACTGCCATCACAGCTGATTGCTGGGGAATAAATAGAAACAGCATCTTTTTTCCTAATCAGCCTGCAAGTCTTGGCTGATTTTTCACTGATTCTTGGAGAAATCACAATCAATCACTTTTCATTGTGATGTCAGAAATGCTTCGCTGTGGTGGCAGGAAGAGGAAGAGGATGCCTGAGGATGTAAACAGTGTTAACTTCAGCGGAGAAACTTTTAATAGGTCATTTGGCTGCTCACAGACGGAAGAGGAGCAGGAACGTCAATTTAAGGAAGGCAGGAGGATGAGTTCATTGAACCACCATCGCCATGTTTTAGAGCTCGTGTGATTTGTCTTCTTCTTTAAGAGCACCAGAAACTTCGGTTTAAGCCATTTCAGCGGATTAAAGCACCGCACCGCAACAAATCCACCTTTTAAATAAATAAATTGACTTTTTGCAGTTAGGAGAGCAAAGAAGGAAATTCACTGAAAAGCATGGGCTAAACATACGAATAACAAGAAGACATATAAAACACCCCGCAAGTAAATCGGGACATTTTGGTTAACCCGCTTCTGGCGAACCAGAGTAGCGCATGGAAACGCCGTTTACCTTCCCGCCGGAGCAGTACCTATTTATCTACTTGCACTTTGACATACTTTTGAACTGCTAGGTTGGCAGGAGCTGGGACTGAGCAACGGGCGCTCACCCCGTCACGGGGATTTGAACCACCAACCTTCTGATCGGCAAATCATCGGCTCTGTGGTTTAACCCACAGCGCCACCCACCTCCCTACATGTCAGGTGCTAAATGCTGCTAATCACAGCAGGTGTCTTCACAAGGCTGGGGATGCCCACAGCAATCAGAGTGTGTCTTTCTTTGCAGCGTTGAGATGCTCTCAAGTGCTGGCCAAGGCACCCTGGTCCCTATCCCCATCAGCCGAGCGCCACATTATTATCCACTGCACATCCCAGCTCACTGAATAGTCTAATGAAGGACTTCAGAAATATGAAGTGCCCACTCACACAAATGTCCTTTCAGAATCTCATTCACTCAGAATGCTTCTACCTGGTCAGCTGGTGAATAGTGACGAAATAAATGTGGGAAATATGGGAAAGGAAATTGCCTTTCTGTTGTTGTGGGAAAGTTTTCTGAACATAGCATTAGGTTTCTGAAAAGTTAACTGCACAGATGGAGGAGAAATCCACAGAGCGGACTCACCTGATTTAGTCCAGGTGGAGCATGACCTGGAGCAGATAATGAGCCCGTTTTAGATTTTGCTGTCCTGTGTCTCTCATTAAGAGGTGATCTGAGGCCTTCAGTGCTGCCCATTCTTTTTTCAATAAAAGTTTTCCTTTTATGGTACTCCAGAGGAGGTCACCCAGTTGCTCACAGCCGGGGCAGCTAGGGTACGGTCTCCTTGCTGCCATGTGCTTTGAATAGAATAGGGCATGTGCCTCTAAGTGTGATGAGACTTGATGACATTATGTCCTGCTCAAAGGGAACTGCAGGGATGACTGTTGAAGTAAGGGAAGCAAAATCACAGCTAGGAAGCTCAAATAATATAAATGACTGACACCCTTATTGGGAATTAAACCAATGTCCAGACATTAACATTCAAAAACTTTACTTGCAGAAACTTATACAGTGGTACCTCGGGTTACAGACGCTTCAGGTTACAGACTCCGCTAACCCAGAAATAGTACCTCGGGTTAAGAACTTTGCTTCAGGATGGGAACAGAAATTGTATGGTGGTGGCGCAGTGGCAGCGGGAGGCCCCATTAGCTAAAGTGGTACCTCAAATTAAGAACAGTTTCAGGTTAAGAACGGACCTCCAGAACAAATTAAGTTCTTAACCCGAGGTACCACTGTAGTTACAGATGAATAATATTAACAGTTACATGATTCTCCAAGCATGGACCTACTGTCTCTTCTTCCAACTTCCAAACAACTGTATTTTCCTCCCTTTCTAGAGCTGAGCATTCATCCTTCTGTATCTCAGTTAGGGCATGCCTTGCAGCTCCTATGAGAGATTTCCACTTTTACCTTCTCCTGCAACTTTGCTCTCTTTCTTTCAAGCAGAGAAGAAGCACTCCCAACACTCTATTCAACTTAACAGTGTTCACAGTGGATTCTAAAACACGGTCATCTAGCCTCACGGAAAATGGAGTCTCTTCTTCACTAGATACCTCCCATGTGACCAATGTTAGCCAATCACGATTTCACCCTGGTTTACCTCATCATTTGCCCCACACATAATGCCAATGCACACCACTGGTAAATACATCCTTATAGAAAAGAAAGCACAACTGGTGATCCTCCCTAAGCCAAATAGTGCTCAGATACCATCTATGGTGGCCCACTGGGGACAAATCATTTGAGTACCTGACAGCCTGACATATACATATGCCTGGTGGTCTGCATTTGACTTGGTGGGTCACCACTTTTAGAGGCTTGTTATAGCAGGAAGAGCAGAAATCTAAGGACCATTGTGCGATCTCTGGATTTGTGGATCTGGACAAGTTATCTCATAAATCCATTCATTCTGTCCCTGGAATACTGTCCCATCATAGTTATTGGTTCTTTCTATGTGATAGCCTGATCTTCAGGGACAGGAGAGCATCATTGGCTACAACGTCATCTTTTTATGCAGTCAGATAAAAAACAAAATTCTTTGTTTTCACTATGAAACATCTCTAAAACTCAGAACAGAACATCAAAAAACAAACATGTGCTCCTCTACTAAAAATAAGAGCAGGAGAGAATTTAAGCATGTAAAATAAAAAAATTAGATTAAGATTTAATAATAAAAACTTTTATTGTGGTATATTATAAAATGCATGTCAAGCATAACCAGGCTGATTGCTATTTTTGCATTCCAATAATCTTAACTAAATTGGCAGACGTAGCCACTTGGTAAACAATTTTTGGTGTTCATCGCTCAGAAATGGGATTAAAGGGATCGCTTTTAAGAAGAGGATGGAGAGATTTACTAGTGTCAGTATCTGACACGTTCAGCTTAAGGATCATAGATGCTGTGGGATTAATTTTGTAGGTTGCTTCCCTTTGAACATTTTTATTCCACCCTTCCTCCATAGAGATCAGAACATCACTGTAGGCTCAAAACAACCCTGAGAGGTAGATTTGACTCAGGGAATTGTGGAAGTCTACCAAACAAACTTGACATCTATATCACAGACAATGCTATAGTGCCACAGTTCAGTGGTAGAGCAGATATTTGCCACAGAGTCTTGAACTTTAAATATTTGGAAGGGATTAAACTAACTAGTCCTGGTAGCAGAGGCCTGTGCAAGGACTTGTGCTAGTGCAATGAGGCCCAGAACAGCAAATGGGAGGTGGGAAAGGGTACTGGTAACTGTTTATTCTGGCAAGCTGAGAAGTGTTTTCTGATAGAATGATTGCCATAGCAATATGTTGAATTCCTCCCTTCATATCCCGTTTAAAAAATATACTCAAAATAGCTCTCAGGGCAGGGGAAGCAAAAAGAGCAATATGTGCAGAAATAGTTCCAGGGGACAAAAGATCTCAGATAGCAGCTCAGGAAAAGACGTTGGCTTTAGTCACACACACCCCAGGCAGCCACTTCCAGTCGGGGCACACAATATTACACTAGATTAAGGGAAGTCTGGGACACAGGTGGCACTGTGGGTTAAACCACAGAGCCTAGGACTTGCCGATCAGAAGGTCGGGGGTTCGAATCCCCACGACGGGGTGAGCTCCTGTTGCTCGGTCCCTGCTCCTGCCAACCTAGCAGTTCAAAAGCACGTCAAAGTGCAAGTAGATAAATAGGTACTGCTTCAGCGGTAAGGTAAATGGTGTTTCCGTGCGCTGCTCTGGTTTGCCAGAAGCGGGTTAGTCATGCTGGCCACATGACCCGGAAGCTGTACACCGGCTCCCTCGGCCAATAAAGTGAGATGGGCGCCGCAACCCCAGAGTTGGTCACGACTGGACCTAATGGTCAGGGGTCCCTTTACCTTTACCTTAAGGGAAGTCAACATGACACCCTCCAGATGTTGTTGGACTCCAAGTCCCAAGAATCCCAGCCAACAGGGCCAATGATCAGGGGATGATGAGAGCTGTAGTTTGGCAACATCTGGGGGTCACACTCCTACACTAGATGATGGGTGCCCAAGATGCTGTCTTCCAGCTGTTAGGGACTACAACTCCCAGCATCCTTGACCATTGGCCATGTTGGCTGAGGCTGATGGGAGTTGTAGTCCAAAATATCTAGAGGGTACCACATTGCTAGGTCATATATAGGCTAATGGTGTGTTTCAGTATAAGGCAGCTTCATGTGCTCAGTGTACTACCTCGGATTGGGACTTGCCCAGGGCTGCTTCAGTGCAGACCAAGGACTTTGGGACAGCAGTCCAGGGTCCAATTCAGAAGAATGAGCAAGAGGAGTCCACTAAAGCAGCAGGGATCCTGACTTACCACATTTTGAAGTAAGTGAAGTAATGCTCATTGCCATCTAACAAGATCACTACTCCCCAAAGACCATTAAGTCTAGAGTCTAAAAATTATTGAAAGGCACCACCAAAGCCATGGGGCAGTCAAACTTAAAGTTCATTACTGAGTGTGAGCCTTCAACTTCTGAAGCATCAATACCCCCTTGGTGACAATGATACTTATGAGTTCCTGAGCCTCATGCACCAGGTCTCATGAAGACAAAGAAGTCACTGTGTTGTTCATCTTCACTTGTAATTTCCTCTCATTAATCATTTCTAGATGAACCGACTTTCAGTGCCTGGTGCAATGAATAGAAGTGTGGGCGACTGAGAAAATGTGCGCATGAAGTAGAGAAGATATTTGAGTGGGTTGGAGAACAAGCAGATGGAAAAGCAGGAGGATAAGGCCACTGGCAGTGGAGGAAGGCTGATAAGTTCACAAAACAACCTTCCAATCAAAGCAAAGCAGCAAATACTGAAATGTGAGGCATTTGGCAACCAAGGGGGACATTGGTCATGAGTAACGCTATGTAATCAAGATCTTGGAAGTAGCATCTATAAAAGAGAGAGAGAGAAAGAACTAAATCTAGCTGTAGCTTGAGAAGTGGCAGATCACGTGGTGGTCTACAGACAGCTTACCATCTTCCCCAGCTGACCACCACTGCGTGTGGGAGAAAGACCTGAATTCCTTGCTGAAGGATATTGTGAGGCATTGGAGGAGATAAAGGAGGAATGGGAATCAGTGATGGGCATTGACCTAAAACAGGAATAGATATTGTGGTATCCTCCAAATGATTAACTACAACTCCTGTCAATCAAGTCTTATAACATCAATCATGCTGCTTGGAGCTTGTAGGACTTGTGGTCCAACAAGTTCTAAAGTGTCAAGTACATTGAAGTGACGATATAAATACCCCTTGATAATCTCAAGGTGGTATGTCTTTGAATGGACATCCAGCACGCCTAGCTGGAGTGGGCAGTCGAGAAGACAGAGTAGGAGAGGATTTGTAAGCTGAGCACATGTCCATGCACACACTGGGGAGGCAGAACCCAAGAGGAAACTGAAGTTTGGGTCTTTGGAGAAGTGCATTCTTTGGTCCATGTCTTTAAATCTGAAATTTCCACTCAAAAATCATGATGACACTAAAGGGGAGCTGAGCCCACCTTCCAGTTCCCAGTGACTGGGAATTGGAAGTGGGGAAAGTGCCGTTGTTCTCAGGTCCTGCTTGCAGGCTTTCCATGGGCCTCTGGTTGGCCACCACTCTTTGAATGCAGAGCCGTTGATAAACTCTGAAACCAACCCACAGGATGCTATATTAGATTAATCCAACAGGGCCCTTCTTCTGCTCCTGCTGAAAGGATTCCAAAAGGAGAGAGAATTGGGTTCCAGGGTCAAGGCAGGCAACACATCTGTGCTGGTCCCATGTGTTACTCGAGAGGCGAGGTCCTAGTCCGGTCCGTGGTCAAAGGTGCAACGTGGAGGCAGTCCGTAGTAGCTGAAGCTGGGTGCAGGGCAGGGAGTCGGGTGAAGTCAGGAACAGGCATGCAAGCAGGGAGCCAGGGCGGGTCAGGAGCTCAGGCAGGAACTTGCAACCAACAATGTTGCTCCCACAATTTGGGACTGGGGCTGGCCAGCTTTTATCTGCCCCGAGGCATAGGGCGGCCCCGGTCCACAGGTGACTCGCCTCACCTGGCCTGGAGGCGAGCACTCCTCCTGCGGGAACTTAGTTCCCTCTGCCTCTCTGCCCTGAGCCTCTGCAGCTCAGGAGAGGCTGGAGGGTTACCGGACCCAGAGGCAACCTAAGCTTCCTCTGATGGGGCTGAGAGTAGAGCACCTGCAGGCAATGGGTCCTCCATCACCTCAGGGGCCAGAGCAGACTCAGCTGGTGCCTACACCTGAGGAACCAGCACAGGTGAGGACCCTTCAGGCTCATGCCCCAGCCCCGGCTCAGCTGGTTCTGGAGGCGGGGAATCCTCAGCTTCAGCATCCGAGCCCGAATCCCAGGCCATCACACCATCCTTAAAGCCTCATTCCATCACTCACTAAGGAATAAAGGTGCAGAACTCCTGAACCTTTCAATGCAGCAGTTCCCAGAGTGTGTGGTCCCATGCACTAAGGGGCAGTGGAATTCCAGTGTGGGATGTATCAGCACTGAAGCAGTCAAGTACAACATTTTCCTGTTGCCTAGAGTGGACACACAAGGGAATGTGGCTCCATACAGGGAGGACATCCTGTCATACCTGTTCTGGAGCCTCCTCCCCTTGTGTGTGACCACGTCAATGGACGTGACCCTAGCAGACCCTGTAAAAGGGCTAGCCATACAGCCATCTTACCTTTTTCAATTTTCTCCTTTTGGATTTCTCTCTTGGACCTCCTCTTCTGGCTCCTAGCCAGCACATGGCTCATCCTTACAAAGGATGGAAACCACAAGATAGAAAGTCTGAGGTCTAGCTCAGACTTCTTTTCTCTACAAATGTAACTGTTAACGACAAGATAAAGCCTGCCTTCAGATTACTGCTGTGAACTGAATGAAAGTAAAACTTGACTCTTACTTTTAAAGAATACTGTTGTGTGATTATTTTAAGAGGGAAATAAAAAGGGAAACTTACCAGGAACAATGTAGACTGGACAAGCCAGACTGGATTGCTTAATTTAAAGGAGTCTAATGAATCATCAACTTGCTTCCAGCAATCTGCAATGGAATGTGCTCTGCTGCTTGCTCACTAGCGTGAGTGAGGAGGGATTATATTTAATCAATATCCTACCTTCCTCAAAATTCCTACACATAGGGGGGCACAAAGAGGCAAGGGGGTGGCAGGGGGATGCTGAAGGTGTACATGACTATATGAAAACCTGGTATCACTGGGTCAAATTAATCAATTTTGCTGTATTAAACCAACTAAATAGTTTTAACTGAATTTTTGGATAAATGTGCAATTAATCGTTACTGTTTAGAATTTTATTGTGCTATTTTCTTCATGCAAACTATTCTGAATAATGCTTTTGGATAGGGTAGAGGGCACTGTGGGTGAGTTTATGGAACCAAGGAAGGGTGTCTCCCAAAAGTTTGGGAAACCCTGTTTTAATGACTTAATACTCATAAGTCTTTATACATCTCAAGAAATGAAACTCGGGGTGGAGCTATGCAGAGGAACAGGCATCAGCTAAGGGAGAACATAGATGAAGTCCCAGCCTCAGTAGAATGTAGTCCCAAGTTTTACTCCCCGCCCTGTAAATGAGAGGTGCCTTGTATTCCTATAGGGCAGTGGTGGCCAAACATGGCCCTCCAGCTGTTTTGGGACTACAACTCCCATCATCCCTAGCTAACAGGACCAGTGGACAGAGATGGTGGGAATTGTAGTCCCAAAACAGCTGGAGGTCCAAGTTTGGCTATCACTGCTATAGGGCAATGAAACCCCCAAAGTCGGTGAATCACTCACCTTGACGTGGATTCTGTCCTTCAGGGGAGAACATCCCTATGCGCAGTGGTCTATAGGGTCTTTGGACTATATTGCCCTTACACACCCATGAGACATTTTGTGAGGATGCTCAATTTGCAAAGGTGACTGTAGCACTGATTGGAAAGGAGAGCATTCCATCTCTTTGCCCAATCAAAAGATTGCGAGGAGCCAGCAAAGACCTTGTAGCTCCCCTGAAGGATGCTGACCTCACATTCTGAGAGCTGTGGTCTCATTTGCCCTGCGCTTCAAGGTCTGTCATTTCCCATTTCTGTGAATGCTATAAAAAGGAATGCTTCCTTCACGCTTATTAATTGGCTTTATCCTACCACGTGAGAATTAAGGCAGTATTTATAACTGGCCGGTGGCGATTCTGAAGTCATTGGGAGCATGAGTCATGTGTGATCCAAAGCGAGTTTTTAGCGTTTCTAATTTCATCTTCATTTAGTCCCTTGAAAATACAATTTGTCTTGCAATATGCTGTTTCAATAAAGCCAATTAGCGCGTCTGTGGTGCATCTGATTATCAAGAACCGTCCCTAACCTTTGGGAAATTGGAAGGACTTTGCGTGCCCCTTATGTGTGCCTTGCGATGCAATTATCTCATTACAAGCATATCCTCTGTCATTAGTGTCATTTATTAGTATTTTGCAGAATGCAGGAGAGGAAAATCCACAGAGGAGGGGGGGCGGGAAAGTAGCATCTACATGCATAAATCAATTTAAGAAGAGGCAGGGAACTAGATTCCATTCCTTCTCTTGGGTCCAGGCTAGGACTATAAGCAGTCATACGTGGTGTTGCATGCTCTGTGCTAGAAACAGAGTACAAGCTATGAATGCAGAAGGTTCTAGGTTCCATTTTGACATCTCCAAGACAATTCACATCATCCTGAACAAACTACAGTGGTACCTCAGTTGTCAAATTTAGTCCGTTCCAAAACCAAGGCGTGCTTTCCCATAGAAAGTAATGCAAAATGGCTGAACTGGATTCCACACAGTCACGAAAACGAAACAAACAAGATCTGCAAAAATGCAAAAAAGACAGCAAAAACAGACAGTGTAACACTCAAAACGGAGGTGTGGCACTCAAAATGGAAGTGTGTCACTCAAATCGGAAGCATAACTCTCAAAATGGAACACATTTGGCTTCTGAAAAAAGTTCGCAAACTGGAACACTTATGGTACTTCCAGGTTTGCAGTGTTTGGGTTCCAAGTTGTTTGAGTACCAAGGCATTTGAGAATCAAGGTACCACTGTACATTTCCCAGGAGTCTTTGGGAGAAGCCATGTGGTGTGTCTGCAATCTCATTTGAATTTCTCTCACTTTTTCTCTCACACTAAAACCCCTCAAAAAAAAAATCCCTAAAAACAAATGGAGTAACAATCCAGGATACAAAACGTCTCATTTATTTTACTTAGCCGAGGTGTCGGGAACCTCATAGCCTATCTGAGGCTGAGATGAAGCCGTGGATGTTATCTCTGTGTGTGTTCAGGCCCCAGGGAGCCCTCTTCAGGCACGGACAGGAATCTGAATGTGCAACATCAATCTTTGCGATTGACAGAGAGCAGAACATCTCTAGATTAGAGATGACAACCAGCTGGAAAAATCAGCCTTGCTGGTTTGCAGGGTTTTTGCAACCCCAACCGTCCCATTCCTTCTGTCAAGGCAAAATCAACTTCATCATCTATTTTTCTGATGTTTCTGGACATATGTACAAAACAAATGCATATTGGGGCAGGGGAGGAAGTGGCGTGTGGATGTTTCGCTATTTTAGGGGCGAGAAACCCTTTTCAGCCTCAGGGATACATTCGCTTTGGGCAACTTTCATAGAATCATAGAATCATAGAATCGTAGAGTTGGAGGAGACCACAAGGGCCATCGAGTCCAACCCCCTGCCAAGCAGGAAACACCATCAGAGCACTCCTGACATATGGTTGTCAAGCCTCTGCTTAAAGACCTCCAAAGAAGGAGACTCCACCACACTCCTTGGCAGCAAATTCCACTGTCGAACAGCTCTTACTGTCAGGAAGTTCTTCCTAATGTTTAGGTGGAATCTTCTTTCTTGTAGTTTGGATCCATTGCTCCCTGTCCGCTTCTCTGGAGCAGCAGAAAACAACCTTTCTCCCTCCTCTAACTTTACAGGGGCCAGCATGGAAACTGAGCGACACATGTAAATGTTCATCTTTATACAGTAGGCTAGCTTCTGCACACATTCACACATTTCTCTCTGTCCTCCTTCCAGACAAACAAGAGGTGTGGCCTGGAAAAGGGGGTGTGGCCTTGTTGAAGATATTCAATCAATCATTTGTTGTTGTTGACTAAAAGCCATTAAGTTTTTAATGTTTGAAGTTTCATTCTGTTTTTAATGTTCTGTTGAAAGCCACCCAGAGTGGCTGGGGGTCCACATTTGGCCCCTGGGTCAGATGTTCCCAACACTTGCTCTATATATATTTATGAGAAAGGGTATTTTCTTTCTTGTTCACTGTAGAGATGCTTGGAGGACTTCATATTGCAGTCTTCTGCTCCTTATGTCAGTGCAAGCAATTCTTCTTGCCAGGTGAAATTATTCCTCTCCCATCTCCTTCCTCCATGTGCTGCTCTGGGGATACTCATGACCCTCTAGAGCAGAAATGTGGGGAGGATAGGAGGAGGAGGAGGAGGAGGGGGAGGAACCCCTACTAGGCTAACTGGAGTCCTTGCTCTGGTTTTTGTTAGTGCAACAGGTTACTTGGATCCAGGCTGTAACTTCTAGACATGCTGGAGGCCGTGCAATTCTTCTAGAAAAGGAGGTGCCATAACTCACCATAAATGCCTCCCTTGTTCTCCTATAATGACAATGGCACCCAACAGAGAGGTGCCACAACTGAGTTCTGGTGAGTTCCAGCTGGGGGGGGGAAACTGGCTGGAGATGGGGTGTTCTGAAGTATTTATGTGCACATTTCCAACATCCTAGCTGTCAGGTGCTGGTGTGGTTGCTCGAGAGCAAACAGGCAAGACTCCAACCTGTCTTTTCCAGGATTTATTATCTGTACAAACTATTTACAGTGCGGAGCGTCGCAAGTCTATGTCTGCTCAGTCGCTAGCAGAATCTGGGAGTGGGCGGTCCTTATACCTTCCCCCAGCATAACAGTCATGTGACCCCCATCCTTCTCCTCCCCTCTCTGCGCCCAAACCTACTGCACAGAGTGGGCGCTGGTAAAGGGGGACCTGCCTCGCCTCCGCTTTGCTCAGGCTCGGTGTTGAGGCTCTCCATAGCATCTTCTTGTCCCTGCACCCCCTCCCCACTGGAGGTGGGGCTTTCTTCCTCCCCAGGGGAGGAACTGCTTCGCAAGATCTTCAGAGGCTCCCTGTAACACAACTGCCCTTCCACCTCTGGCCTCTAACACTACCCCTCGAAAAAAAATCTCCGGACCCTGGCCATGAGTACAATGGAAACATTTCATTGCAACCAAATCATTATTTCGATTACAATTGTTTATATGCTTCTAAGCCCCTTTTTTTAAAAAAGTAAGGGACTCGATAATAACTAGTTTGCAGGCTGACCCAGATTCCACTCGTATAAATTCATTAAGACCCTAGTCACTCCTATTTGTCCTGGGGCTTTGCATCAGCAAGTGCTATCATTTCCTTTCATCTTTCACATTCTCTCTCCGTTTTTGTGTCCCCGGAGATTGCAAATCCTTGGCGCCTTTAGTAGCACCATTAATCCGATTTTTGTTTCTCGCCATTAGAAGTCAGCCAGTTTTGCCCTCCTTGAGATCCTGTCTGTGCTCAAGCTTTCTCCTGACATGCAGTGCCATTTTCTAGGTTGCATGCCAACGATTTACCTTTTTCTTCTTCAGGTATGTTTTTCTAAGGATGTGGCGATGCCACAAGATGAGAATAATTATTTCATTAGTTAGTTAGTTAGATTTATATATAAGAAATCATAGAATTGGAGCATTGGACGGGACCACAAGGGTCATCTAGTCCAACCCCCTGCAATGCAGGAATATTTTTTTCCCCAACGTGGGGTTCAAACCCATGAACATGGGATTAAGAGTCTCATGCTCTACTGACTGAGCTGTAAAGTAACAGGTGCCAAATAAAATATAGCAAAAGTAGAAGGGAATATCTAGAATGGAAATTTGGTATGGAAATTTGTTCCTATATATTTGGTTCTAGAACAGCTACGTATTTCAAAGGGGGCATGAGACCAATGGGTTTCTGCTGCACCAAAATTCTGCAATGGATTGCAGCCATCTGGAATGTATCCAACAATATGCTCCAGGCAAACCTCGACTAGATCTTTCTACTTGTTCTCTGAAGCTTCCAAGAGTCCAAAGGCTTGAGGATTCTTATTTCTTTTTACCAGAGCGCTGTGCTGCATTTATTATGGATGGTTTAGTGCTTTATATTATAGCATTTTAATTGTTATTTCGTTGATCATTAGCAGTCTCATAGCCAGCATTCCTCATGAATTCTAAGAAACCTAGAAAGCATGAGAGAGATGGAAAATTGCTCAGACCTTTTCTTTCTAGGCACAGTACAGGTGGAAGTGTCCATGAGGCAATATAGCTTGCTCTTATCAGAATAAATGGCTAACAATATGACAATGGCACCAGTAAAGGTAAAGGTAAAGGTAAAGGTAAAGGACACGGTTAAGTCCAATCAAATTTGACAATGGGGTGCAGTGCTCACCCCTGTTTTCAGGCCAAGGGGGCCACCGTTTGTCTGCAGACAGTTTTTCCGGGTCATGTGGCCAGCATGACTAAACCACTTCTGTTGCACGGAACACCATGATGAGTGCCAGAGCACATGGAAACGCCATTTACCTTCCCGCCACAGGGGTACCTATTTATCTACTTGCACTGGTATGCTGTCAAACTGCTAGGTTGGCAGGAGCTGGGACAAAGCGACAGGAGCTCAACCCATTGTGTGGATTCAAACTGCTGACCTTACAATCAGCAGACCCAAGAGGCTCGGTGGTTTAGACCACAGCACCACCCAACTCCAACGGCATCAATATTATGGCTTGCACTCATAGACTTCCTTTTATATTGCTGGATATTTCATACATGGACTTCCTCAAACAACTCAGAGGTTGCAACAACAGATGATAGACAGATAGCAAGCAGCATCAGTTATATCTCCCTTGTGGCCACGTCACTGTCTTCTTGCTGATTGGTCCAGTTTCACTTTCTTAAGATGTATGAAGTCACAAAGAGTTCTTATATACATGCTCACCACTTGAAGTCTGAAGCATCACAATGGTGATACGCGTTTGTGTAAGACCAAAGACCTAAAACTGCCGGTGAGATTGTTGTACCACTTCATGCTATCCCAAATATAGTAGTTCACATGTGTCACAGCCACATCAACTGATGTATATGCATATGTGAATTGGCCCATACTTTCAGGAAAATGTAAACGAGTGCCATCCATGAGCCTTTATGGGGGGGGGGGGGGACACCTGCCTCCACAATAAGCCATGATCCCCAGATTCCAAACTTTTTATTTTTATTTTTAAGAGTAGGTTTCTAGCATTTGTAGAACCTGAGATGTGGGGCAAACTGTGCAGACACTGTTTGCCTGTCTGCTTGCTTGCTTGCTTGCTTGCTTGCTTGCTTGCTTGCTTGCTTGCATAAATTATTTTGTCTTCCCCCATAAAAAAATGGGGGAGTCTTCTCTTCTCATGAGGTGGCCAAAGTATTGGAGCCTCAGCTTCACAATCTGTCCTTCCAGTGAGCACTCAGGGCTAATTTCCTTAAGAATGGATGTGTTTGATCTTCTTGCAGTCCATGGGTCTCTCAAGAGTCTCCTCCAGCACCATAATTCAAAAGCATCAATTCTTCAGCTATCAGCCTTCTTTATGGTCCAGCTCTCACTTCCATACATCACTACTGGGAAAACCATGGCTTTAACTATACGGACCTTGGTTGGCAAGGTGATGTCTCTGCTTTTTAAGATGCTGTCTAGGTTTGCCATCGCCTTTCTCCCAAGAAGCAGGCGCCTTTTAATTTCGTGGCTGCTGTCACCATCTGCAGTGATCATGGAGCCCAAGAAAGTAAAATCTCTCACTGCCTCCATTTCTTCCCCATCTATTTGCCAGGAGGTGATGGGACCAGTGGCCATGATCTTCGTTTTTTTGATGTTGAGCTTCAGACCATATTTTGCACTCTCCTCTTTCACCCTCATTAAAAGGTTCTTTAATTCCTCCTCACTTTTCTGCCATCAAGGTTGTGTCATCTGCATATCTGAGGTTGTTGATATTTCTTCTGGCAATCTTAATTTTGGCTAGGGATTCATCCAGCCCAGCCTTTCGCATGATGAATTCTGCATATAAGTTAAATAAGCAGGGAGACAATATACAGCCTTGCCGTACTCCTTTCCCAATTTTGAACCAATCAGTTGTTCCATATCCAGTTCTAACTGTAGCTTCTTGCACAGTCATTTAGAAGGTAATTAATACAGATCATCAGGAAGTGTCTACTTTAGACTAATACATGCAACTTGCTTTGGATTGAAGTGTCTACTTTAAAGTGTCTACTTTATTCTGACTTTATACTGATATATGCATCTTGCTTTTGCTTTGAAGTTTAGCAATGCAATTTTTGACAGCCATTGGCCAATCAATACCAGGCAGGGTGTGAGGTCTGACTGAAATATACCACAATTCTAACCAGTTGCCTTTTTTTTTTTTAGTCCATTTTCCCCTGAAAGCCTTTTGTTGACGGAGCATTTGTATAATAGCCTAGCTTTTTAAGACCTTTGCTGAGGGAAGCACAATTGCTTTCAAGCTGCTTCCAGTGACCCTGCAGTAAATAGTAGCAGGTTGTAAAAGGCAGAAGGCAAGGAAGCTTTTCATTGCTCCGGGGAGCTGTGGCAAATGAAAGGCTTAGAGCAGTGAAATCTCTTCCACAGGATCTGAAGAGAGCTGGCTTCTCAGTCACATGTTTACGCCATCTATGTGGCAGCATCTGCCTATCTTACGAGGCAACCTTTAGAAAGCTCATGGTAACAAGGTCTGCCTTGTATACACTCAGTAGAAGGCAGCTCCCTATGGTCCTATGCATGTCTCAGACATCTGTGAAATAAGTCATAACCCTCACATAAATTGTGAAATAACATAAATTGTCTACCAGCTTCATCTGGTACACTGGCTGAGACCCTGAATGGGGTAACTGTGCCCCTAAAGGACCAAGTACGCAACCTGGGAGTCATTTTGGATTCACAGCTGTCCATGGAGGTGCAGGTCAATTCTGTGTCCAGGGCAGCTGTCTACCAGCTCCACCTGGTATGCAACCTACCCGTTGACTGTCTTGCCAAACTGGTGCATGCTTTGGTTATCTCCCGCTTGGATTACTGCAATGCGCTCTACGTGGGGCAACCTTGAAGGTGACCCAGAAATGACAACTGATTCAGAATGCAGCAGCTAGACTGGTGACTGGGAGTGGCCACCGAGACCATATAACACCAGTCCTAAAAGATCTACATTGGCTCCAGTACGTTTCCGAGCACAATTCAAAGTATTAATGCTGACCTTTAAAGCCCTAAATGGCTTTGGTCCTGTATACCTGAAGGAGCATCTCCACCCCCATCATTCAGCCCAGACACTGAGGTCCAGCTGCCAGGGTCTTCTGGCGGTTCCCTCACTGCAAGAAATGAGATTACAGGGAACCAGGCAAAGGACCTTCTCAGTAGTGGCGCCCATCCTGTGGAACGCCCTCCCATCAGACGTCAAACAGAGAAACAACTATTTGACTTTTAGAAGACATCGGAAGGCAGCCCTGTTTAAGGAAATTTTTAATGTTTGATGTTCTATGGTGTTTAATGTTTTAATTTGTTGGAAGTCTCCCCGAGTGGCTGGGGAACCCAGTTAGATGGGCGGCAAATAAATAATAAATAATTATTATGACTATTCAATAAAACATTGGTAAGATCTGCATTCCTTTCTGGGCATTGTGACTCAACACAGATGTGGGCAACATGGAATTGATTCAGTGGGAAGTGACAAAAGTAGGTTAGGAAGGCAAGTTATCGCTAAGTGCCAGAACCCCCTTGCCTGGGGTAGCATCTTTCTTGACGTGAAAGAAGCATTGTAAGTGCTGCATGAGCTACACTGCTCCAAGCAAGAACATGACTAAAAGCAAAAAAGAAAAGAAAAGTAGTGGGACAAAGTGTTAGAACTGAGGTTTCTCCGAGTTAAAATGTGGCTAAAATTGATGGGAATTTTTCTGATGTTATGGGAGAGCCAAGCCATTTGCTCCCTCATTTTTATACAATCAAATAAACTTCCCTCTTCTCTGTTTTGGGTGTGTCTTCCAACATGTGATGAGAGCCAATGTGATGCATCCTGGCATGGAAAGAAAAGGAGGCTGTTAAGTTGTGGGTGAACATATCAGAAGACACAGCGATTCTTCAAACAGCTCTTGTTTATTCACAGGCCAGAACAGAACTGAACTGAAGGGTTCAGCCAGCCTGCTTATATAGAGCTCCACAACAACGCAACTGTAACACTTTCTGTAAGTGTCCAATCACTGAACGTCACTTTCAACCCCTTATTTGCATATGTGGACCTGAGTGAAAACTATCTACTGTATCGCCCTGCTGGCCCAGGGTGAGAACTTCAGTACATAACAGAGGCATTCTATTAAAGGAGGGTTTTTATTTTTATTATGTTTTATAATTTGAGAAAAGGCTTTGCCCTCAAGATGCCATTTGTTCCTTGAAAGTTAAATCACAATGAAGTCCCAAGTCAGATCGCTGAATAGCCGACGCGTGGCTCAGGCTGCAGACACAGTGTACATTTAAAGGATATTTGAGGTGCATGGCTTTCCCCCCCCAGAATCCTGGATTTGATGCTCCTGCTGCAGCTTCCGCACCGCACAAGCCTCCCCGCTGCCTCATCCCTCTCAGTAACCAGTAGGGATCTTCAAGGGTTGGGAAGCCAGGTGAGCAATGCGGCCCAACCTGTCCCACCGCTGCTGCTCTGGCTCCGACACCAGTCATATCTTTGACTTTCACTCTACCCCCCACATTGATTCCCCAAAGTCCTCTAAAACCATGTTGTCATGTTGCAATCACAAGGAGTTTCCTGCGACAGCAGAACTGATCACCTCATTACTGTTGCTAACTTTCACCACCCATTGGTTTCCATCGTCCCCACAAAGTGATTTCTATTTCTGTCAAATGGTTTTTATTTCTCTAATGAAGCTGAGGAACTAAAAGCAAATAGATTGGCCCATAAAAAAAACACACAAAGCAACCTAATGAGTAAAATGGCTGTTAATTAGATGCTAAGTTTAGCTTTCTTGCCATAGATTTGAGCATGAGAGGCAGATTTCTGTATTCTCAGAAGCTGCTCTGTTTTTCAGAGAGTGGTACAAGGGGTGCAAGTGACGGGTCCCATCATAGAGTTCATGCCGTTTAGCAGCAATAACTTTCTTTTTTTATTATTTCATTTATATCTCGACCTTTCAGTAAAGAAACATCACTCAGGCAGCATACAACATATGATATTATTGTCATGGGCTGGTTGGACACAGAGGAATGGTGCGATGAACCAGCTGGGGAACCACCAAGGGAAGAAGGCTGAGAGCCCAGAGATTGCTGGGGTGGGGTGTGACAGTGAGTGGTCAGAGGGAGAAGAGGCAGAAGACTGGGAGGAGGAGGTGTTGAAAGCTGAAGAGGTAACTGGGCTTAGTGAGCTGGGAGATTCAGTGTCAGAGCGAAGTTTAGAATCAGAGGCAGAAGCTGAAGTAGGTGAGAGGGAAGGAGGAAGTCAAGAGGCAGAGATGAGTCAGGCTGGTGAAGAGTCATGAGTGTCGATGATACCTTGGGGAAGAGGTTTTTGTTATAATATACAATTGTCAGCATGGGAAAAGTTATGGAAAGAGGATTTGAAGTTTACTGCCTGCTGTTCGTTGAGAGAAAATTGTATGAAAATGATGTATTGTTGGTACCTGGCTCTGAGTAAAATTGCAAAAATGTAAATGTAAAGAAGGTACCTTTTATCATAGGTTGAGGTCTTGAGGAGTGGTAAAAGCTTTCTGGGAAATAATGTATAATGAATTATTATTATTATTATTATTATTATTATTATTATTATTATTATTATTATTTTACTATTGATACCCCACCCATCTGACTGGGTTGCCCCAGGTACTCTGGGAGGCTTCCAACATATATAAAAACATAATAAAACATTAAACATTAAAAACTTCCTATACAGGACTGCCTTCAGATGTCTTATAAAGGTTGTATAGTTACTTATCTCCTTGGATCATGACTCCATACCCTCCAACATTTCTCCGATGAATATAGGTATGTCCTAAGGGAAAGCCGGACATTCCAGGATCAGATCAGAAACTGGGATGGCTTCTGTGGGTCTGCGACTGTCCCTGGAAAATAGGAACACTTGGAGGGTCTGTGAGGATGATGTGGAAGTCAGAGTGGAAATCTGGGTCGATATAAATCCTGTTTGCAGTACACACCTACATTATGAGGGCATTCCACCCACAACATACATTGAAAGCACACCCAGTGTACATTTAAAGCACGTGACTCCCCACCCCCAGAAAATAATCCTGAGATCTGTCATTTACCCCTCACAGAGCAGCAGTTCCCAGCACCCTTGACAAACTACATTTCCCAGGATTCTTTTTGTGGGGGCATGTACCGTATTTTTCACTCTATAGGGCACACTGGACCATAGGACGCACCTTCTTTTAGAGAGGGAGAACAAGGGAAAAAAATCTCCCCCTCTCTGCTCAGTGTCCCTTCAGCAAAGTGGCAGAAGAAATGGAGCCCCTTCCATTTCTCCTCCCACTTCGCTGAAGGGGTGCTGCGCAGCTCTCCCTCTCTGCTGAAGCCAGGAGAGTCTTGCTCTCCTGGCTTCAGCGAAAGGAACCCGAAGCCTGTGGAGTGCAGCGGGAACTCACACTGCTCTCCGCAGGCTTCAGGCGGCTATCCCTGAAGCCTGGAGAGTGAGAGGGGTCGGTGCGCACCAACCCCTCTCGCTCTCCAGGTTTCAGTGAAAGCAATGTGAAGCCTCTGTAGCGCAGAGGGAGCGCTCCCTCTGCACTTCAGAGGCTTCACGTTGCTATCGCTGAAGCCAAGGAGCCTGCATTTGCTCTGTAGGATGCACAAACATTTCCCCTTAATTTTTGGAGGGGGGAAGTGCGTCCTATAGAGCGAAAAATACGGTACATTAAATTCACATTGGATGTGCTTTCAATGTATGGTGTGGATCTCCTAGTGTCAGTCGGTTCACCTAAGGACTTGCAAGCAGGATACACAAGCACACCGTTCCGTGCACTCCGGGGGGGGGGGGGAGCTGTTTTTCCAGCAAGTTGGCCTAAGTAGATCTTTAATTAATACAAATCCTTGGAAGGGAGTTAATTAAAGAAAGTTAATAACGGCTGCCTGACAAATTGATCTATTTAGCTGAAGAGGAAAGTAGCACTAGTTTACTATGTGGCTGGCTGGCTTTGTTTTGTTTTTTCTTCCCTCCAAACCACAAACAATTTTGTCATTTAACAGCCCTGTGTCATTTGCTACTTGTGATCCCATGGGGAACGAGAGCAAACTACCCTGTTTCTCAGACCAGGAAGCTTTGACATCCTCCTCCCAGCTCTTGGCAGCATGTAAGAACTGGGGGAAAGATCAGAAATTGGTCTGTTCTGCTCCCAGAAACAAATGACAGAGACAGGGAAGGCCAGCTCATATCTTCCTATTAATAAATTGTTCGAAGTGATCTATTTCTAGCTTGTGTGTCCAGCTTAGTTTTAATTTCCCTAGTGACAAAGCCATCAGTTCCCTGGGTGACTATTAAACCTAGTATACACGTTTGTCATGACCACGTTACAGTGAAGCCAATGGCACAGTGGTATCTCGGATTTCGAATGTAATCCGTTCCAGAAGACCGTTCAAGTTCTAAAACCTTCAAAAACAGAGGTGCAGTTTCCCAGCCGACAGGACTCAACAACCAACAGGATCTTGCACTCAGTGGAAGCTGCCTCAGAAGTTCGACTTCCGAGACGCGTTCGAAAACTGAGGCATTCACTTCTGGGTTTGCGGCGTTCAACAACCAAAACGTTCGTCAACGGAGACGCTCAAAAACCAGGGTACCACTGTATTTGTGGTTAGCGCTGAATCAAGCTACACATTTCACAGCCCCAACGTTTAGCTGATTCAGCAAGCCTGCAGGTGGTTCAGAGCCTTCATTTGATTTTGCAAACAATTACAAGACAAAAAAAAAATTATTCATGGTGTGGCCAGGCAAAATGATCCCACTAAATGATTAAAAAGAGCAGGGCATCAAATCTGTGAAACAAGAAGGGCCTGAAGCTGTGGTTGAAACCATTATGTAACTGTGGTGTTTCAAAAGCAAAATAGCATACCTGGAGGCCAAGATCTCAATGAATTTTTTTAAGGAGGGGAAAATCCCATGCAGTAAGGTAAAGGTAAAGGTACCCCTGCCCGTACAGGCCAGTCTTGACAGACTCTAGGGTTGTGCGCCCATCTCACTCAAGAGGCCGGGGGCCAGCGCTGTCCGCAGACACTTCCGGATCACATGGCCAGCGTGACATCGCTGCTCTGGCAAGCCAGAGCCACACACGGAAACGCCGTTTACCTTCCCGCTAGTAAGTGGTCCCTATTTATCTACTTGCACCCGGGAGTGCTTTCGAACTGCTAGGTTGGCAGGCGCTGGGACCAAACGACGGGAGCGCACCCCGCCGCGGGGATTCGAACCGCTGACCTTTCGATCAGCAAGCCCTAGGCGCTGAGGCTTAAATCCCATGCAGTATATTATTATTATTATTATTATTATTATTATTATTATTATTATGCATAAAAGGAACCTGCAAAAAATGTTGCAGCACAGTGTGCTGTTGTTACCCCAGTCTCTCCACCAGTCTATCCCACTTCCCAGTTTTTTTGTTACTCTCCCTTTCCAAGTCAGGCTATGTAGACATTAAAAGGGACAAGGGAGGCGCTGTGGTCCAAACTACTGAGCCTCTTGGGTTTTGAGATTGGAAGGTTGGAGGTTCAAATCCCCACAACAGGTGAGCTCCTGTTGCTCTGTCCCAGCTCCTGCCAACCTAGCAGTTCAAAAGCACACCAGTGCAAGTAGATAAACAGGTACCGCCGCGGCAGGAAGGTAAATGGTGTTTCCATGTGCTGTAGTTTCAGTCACAGTGTCCTGTTGTGCCAGAAGCTGTTTAGTCATGCTGGTCACGACCCAGAAAGCTGTCTGTGAACAAACGCTGGCTACCTCGGCCTGAAGCGAGATGAGCGCCACGACCCCATAGTCGCCTTAAACTGGGTCCTTAACCTCTTTTACCTTTTTATGTAGACATTAGCAGCTTGAGATACAGCAAGGTTGTTTTGCCCCGCTTATTTTTCAAGTTGCATTCTTACGCTGCAGTAATTCTCATAGAGGGGACAGACTGCCTTCTCCCAATGAACATTACCCAATTTGTTTCCCTGTGCCCAGAGGCACCAAGTTGCACCCGACATGGGGAGGGGGACTCATCGCTTGTGCATGACATCACATGTGCGACACACACGTGTGACATCATGTGCATTGGGAGGAGGCCATAAGCCCTGATGAGGCCCGATGCCAAGGGAAGGCTTGGCTGCACCTGGCCCCGCAAGACTGGGGTGGGGGCCCAGCCCCACTACTTTGTGGGGGCGCTGAGTAGAGTTGGCACCTGCACCAGACCCCAGTTAACTGAAACTGTCATCTGCACATGCATTGGCTTCTACGCGCATGCAATGTCTGCCAGAACTGTATACACCTCAACTTAAACAAAGCTTCCATTTTTTAATATGATGGAAACTGGTTTGAAGGAAAGCACATCACATTGGGGTACTTCTCAAGAAGCTGAGCTTCAAACACCAGGGGTGAGAGTGTGCTGGAGCCAGGGTAGACAGTAATATATACACAGCCTTGGTCAGTCACTGAACATAGAGCACATTGGGCTACTCTGACGGTTTGCCCCTTAGGGCTTTCCCCACAGATTTCTGTACTTCTGCAAAGCTCCACAATCTCCAGAACCTGCTGCTACCTCCATCTCACTCATGCCTGGTGCCGTTTTGCGTACATGTGCAGAGGGAATGATAAAACCAGGCTGTTCTGTCACATTGCAATACAGTGGGAGATGCATCATCATGAAACATGCGCGAGCAAATGGAGCAGAAACAAATGCAGCATATTGGATAGCTGGAAAAGAAATCTGGTTTTTCTTACTCCCAGGAGGAATATATCTCTATGTTTTGTTAAACATTAAGGAGCCGTAATCAGTGGTATTTGACATCCTGGAAAATCAGTAAAATCTATAAAAGAGGAGGTGGTAAATGACAATTTTGGCACTCTGATAGAGGAGGTTTCCATCATATGTGGTGAGAAATAGTAGTAAACACTCTTGGCAAAATATTTTGTTCAGAGTCACTCCTCTATATTTTGGGTGTTGCTCAAAGCAGCTAGAGCAACATTACCCAAGGCACTAGAAGGTCGAAAAGAAAAGAAAAGAAAAAGAAAAGAAAAGAAAAGAAAACTGACGGGCTTAACAAAGTTTGGCATCTCTGTAATCTAGGTAAGGAGAAAGTCTGTTAAAAATGAGTTAACAATTATCAAATAACCTGTAAATGTAGAAGTCCTTTTCACAATATATTTTATGAGACTTTCAGAATGGTTTCCAATGCAGACAATGGACATATGAATTTGGTGTGATTATGTTCCAATATGGTATGGTTTACTATAATTTATGTTACTGATTGTTCTTCATTTGTAAAGTGTGCATTCTGATAACACCAATGTGATCTGCAACACAATTGTTACAGTATATCTTCCCATCCCAAGAGTTGTGTTTCTGTTCAAGACAGAAGGCAGAAAGCCTGTTTGCCTCCTGTCGTCAGTTAACATCCAGAACAACAGTGGCCGGATCTAGACACATAAAAATAATAATCAGGGAAACATGTTCTAAACCTCATAACAGGAAATCATGTGCCAAAAGATGGAACTCTACAGCGCCATCTGGTGTCACAGTGTTATAACACATTTAAAACCCTTTTTTCTGATGTAAAGGTACAGTGGCACCTCGGGTTACATACACTTCAGGTTACAGACTCCGCTAACCCAGAAATAGTGCTTCAGGTTAAGAACTTTGCTTGAGGATGAGAACAGAAATCGTGCTCCAGCAGCTCGGCAGCAACAGGAGGCCCCATTAGCTAAAGTGGTGCTTCAGGTTAAGAACAGTTTCAGGTTAAGAATGGACCTCTGGAACGAATTAAGTACTTAACCTGAGGTACCACTGTAAAGGTAAAGGAACCCCTGATCATTAGGTCCGAGGGAGCCGGTGTACAGCTTCCGGGTCATGTGGCCAGCATGACTAAGCCGCTTCTGGTGAACCGGAGCAGCACACAGAAACGCTGTTTACCTTCCCCACTGGAGCGGTACCTATTTATCTACTTGCACTTTGAGGTACTTTCAAACTGCTAGGTTGGCAGGAGCAGGGACTGAGCAATGGGAGCTCACCCCATCGCGGGGATTCGAACCGCCGACCTTCTGATCGGCAAGTCCTAGGCTCTGTGGTTTAACCCACAGCACCACCCGCATCCCTGATGTGGCTGAGTCCAAAGTCAGGCTCAAGCAATTATGAGGGCGCTGAGGGTAGGCCAGCCTTTATATGTTGTCCTTGAGTAAGATCCACTCATCACCTGGGGTTCCATAACTCACCTAATAATAATAAACCGGAAGCCCTATGAGATAAAGTTCCAAAACCATAAAAAGTAGTTTAGGTTTTGGATAAAAAGAAAAATGAAAGGCTTCGTAATTCACTGTGCACATGGATATGGAACAACGACCAACCTATTTCAGTGGGGTTTCAATCTTTTCTATGAAATGTAATCTCTTTTCCATCTTTCTTTCTTGAAAATATTTTTATTAATTTTCAGTTACGAAAATCCAATAAATGCAGCATTGTATCAATAGCAAATTACAATTCCAATTCCAGTATCAATCAATTAAAAAGCTAAGTACACATTTTAGATGGCCCCCTGCGTGCTAGATTTCAAGGTAAGATAATTTCATTTAATACTCCTTCCAGAGTCTTATTTAATCTAATTACATTTCAATCTCCATCATAATCCCTTATACAACAGCTACGTTTTTAACTTCCATTCGTATTAACACATTTAATAATTTGTATTCCTGCAAGCGAAGTTCTATGTCCTTTATTGTTCCTGTGTGTGATATTTTATATTTGTGTTTATTTATTTTGTCCATATTGTTTCTTTTTGTCCTTATAAAACATTGTGTCTTCATTCTTCCTGGTTTCCATCATGCCCTGCGCAACATCGCTGTTTCCACTATCTCTGTTTCTGGACACTGAGGCTGTAATTACGACTGAGTCATTGTTCCACGCTTTTTCAAGTCTAGGAAATGGGTAATCTGGCACCCTGCCAAAGCCTTGGAGAGTCTCCACCTTCTGCATTGCAAACCAACTCTCAAAATAATGACCTGGCATCCCACCAAAGCTTTGGCACGTCTTCAAAGTCTTATCTCTTCGCCGCTAAAGCAGTAATACAGTGAAAATTAACTCTGTTCAATTGTTTAAAATCCATTTCAATTTTCACACACATTTCTATTCTGCATTGTAATTCATAACTATAACCCCATTCTCTTTTATTTTCTCTTGCCATTTATTAAAACTTGTTAGCATTCAAGGATGGGGGGGGGGGTTGTCGAGTCATTTATGTAACAAACAAGATATATATAAAAAGGAAGCTGAAGTCTCCCCCCGCCCCACGTACCATCTTTTGCATCAAAGGAAGTCTTCTTTCCAGTTCAAATCTTTACACCTTTGTAGCTGTTTCAATATGGCAGTTTTTGATCTTGTCCCATCATTACCAGCATGCGTCTGTACGTTAATCTTAATTAAACTCTTAATGAACAGAAGAACCGCTGCTTCTTAATGGCAGCCTTAGAGGGTTACTGATAGGCAAAGCGTTTTTGCATTCAGAGCCTCCCTGCCTCTCAGATTCCATGTCGGAGCGAAAGCCAGGTACTGAGACGATCTGAGAGTGAAGCTCCCTCCCCCCCCCCGACCCTCAATCATCTTTGTTTGTTCCTTCACCAACGATCTCCCATTGTTGTGGGAGCTGCACCATTAAGGCAACCAAAACCGGAAGCCCTATGAGATATAATCTCAATGTGAATATCATTGCAGCCATGAGGCCCAGTGCTTACTCCAAAGTCAGTCCTGTTTTCTTCCAACAGAATTCAGTAGAATTTACTTCCAGCAAGCATGCTTCATATTGCAGCCATATAATATATATTAGTTTTCCAAATTATAACAAATTGATCCTAATTATTAAGATTTAATACAATTTTAAAAATAATAATTATGTTTCCCGCTCCTGTTACAAACATATGTCCATTGCTTCCTGATGATGCCACTTCATTCTTCTTCTTTAATCACCTTCTCATCCTTCTATTAATTTTAATCCATTTGCTAAGCTGATCTTTCTTGTTCCCTTGCAATCAGCACCTTTGTTGTTTCACAAATATATAAATATCCATTTCATGCATGTAGTCCTTCCAGCACTCTGTTCCCAGACCTGGAGTGTAAAGATAATTTATTGCCACCGTCCTTTGTCCATTCACATTCCACTCCTTTGAAAACATTCCTTCCATTGTTCAAGGACTTGCTGGGCTATAAATAACTCCCCGACAAGATGCCTGCTCCGCCATTTATCTCCGCCATTAAAATTCTGAGGATTATTTTCCTCAGCCCGCAGTTAAAAAACAAAGTCACATATATAAACTCCTGCCAGATGTAATTAGCAGTCCTTCACCTTGCCAAATTCCTCTCTCCTCCACTCCTGGCCCAGTCCAAATATGATTTGAATTGCGTCCATTCAACCTCAGTCAAAAGGGGAGGGTATGGAAAATCCTTGCAGCAGCCGGAACAGAAGGGGGAGACAAGGTAATGTTTGCTATTTCGTGATTTCCAAATGGTCTTTTTTCCCCCCTTGACCTCCCCTGCAAAATGATAGAATTGTGTGCAGTCATGATGTTATTCTGTCTGATACTGAGGAAAAGAAAGGGGAGCCACTGATTTATGCTCTACAAAGGGTTTTACAATGTTTTTTCCAGATTGCAGCCTTAAACATCTAAAATGGGTGTCAGGGAACTGCCATCAGTGCCGGAGGGAGAGAGCAAAATCCAGAGGGATTCTGGAGAGTGTCCCGGGATTGGGAGAGGCAGCCCATCTTCTGGGGAAGAGAATCAGCGTAGCACCAGTGGAGAAGGGGGGCAGATGGGCGAAGCGGCGAGGCGGTCTCATGACTCCTTGCCGGGGACCAGCGGGGAGAGTAGAGGTCCTCCGCTGCCTATGCCCTCCTTGCGCAGAAGGCTTTCGCGCAGAGAGAGTAGGAGAAGACTAGGCATCAAAGAGCTTCTTTGCTGGAAGAAGTTTAAGAAACGCCCACTGACGGATTCTGCCAGCGATTGAGACAGCCACGGGTGAGTGGCTGTCCGGACAGAAAAGGTTCACTCAGGCAATTCAGCCAGGTGTTTGCACCGGCTTACGCACGAGCAACCCCTAGAACCATTACAATGAAGTTTCCCAAACTTGGGTCTCCAGCTGTTTTTGGGACTACAAGCCCCATCATCCATGACCACAGGTCCTGCTAGCCAAACCATTGGAGAGCTACAGTACCTGTTGAGGTATGTTTTATTTCAGTTGGGGCAGATGAAAGCGTCTTCAGGTGCACCTTAGCATTTATTCTCCCTGCGCTCTTCCCAGTTAGCATTCCTTCTCATGACCTGTCTGTCTGTCTCCAGGCACTGTGGCTGCCTGCAAAGGATTCCCACATGGCAGGGTTAATGTTGCCAGTCTTCATGTCACATTTGCAGACATCTTTATGATGCATAGTTGGTCTGCCAACAGGCCTGGTGCCTGAATACAGCTCCCCGTGGAGCACGTCCTTAGGGGTTCTGCCATCTTCTATTCTGTGTACTTGATCAAGCCAGAGTAGACATCACTGAGACAGGAGTGTGGACATGCTGGGAACATGGACTTGGGAGAGCACATCTTTGTTTGAGGCTCTGTCCTGCAATGTGATGCCCAAAGTCTTCCTTACATCCACCAGACGCAACATCTCAATGCCTTCCATATGCCCTGTGTCAGGAAAGAAGAACAAAAGACCCCAAACTAAAGAGGAGTGTACCATTGTAACATAAGACAGAATAGCCACAGACCTAAATGTAATTACTAGTATTGACATTTACATACATATCAGATGGCTAAGGGTTTCCTTGTGATTCTTCTAAAAAAAATTCTTCTAAAATTCTTCTGACAGAAGGTACCATACTGTCAGATACACCTATAAGATGCCCCCTTGTATATGATGCCCTCTATTTTGGGGGACTCAAATTTAAGAAAATGGGGTGTGGAGATGCCTCAGAGTTGTTGAGGGGAATTGACCAGAGTTTTACAGCTTTTGGGGGGCAAATTGCCAAAAATTTCCCACTTGCCACAGCAATAGCGAATCGCAAACAGACCCTTCCCAAGCAAAAAAATCTCTTACGCACATCCCAGAACAGCAGCCACCAATCATGGCAGCGACAGCCTATCCGCAGCAGTGTTTGCTGCAGAAACCAATCACCAACCCAATTAGAGAAGCGGCAGCCAATCCAAAGCAGCCCTTTTAGCAGCCAACAATCGTTGATGACAAGCTCTTGCTCGAAGCTGCAGCCAATCAGCTGTCCATCCCATTCACTATCCATGTATAAGACGAGGCACATTTTTGAACATAATTTTAGAGTAAAAAAACCTCGTCTTACACATGGAAAAGTATGGTATATATTTTATGCTTTGGATCCAGGAAATTTCCAGTAGAATTATTGCTTTCTTCATTTTCACATGCATTCTGTGCTGTAATTATTAGAAAGCAAAATTTAGTGACTGCAGCAAGGACTAGTTTGATTGACTGGAGTATTAATTTCTTACCTCTCAGCTGTTCCTGATTCATTTCAATCTAGATAAAAACACCTGGGCTGTTAAAATTCCTGTAGACAAATCTATCTCTTGGCTTCATAAGACAGTTGGGTTGATTTCATGGATTGTCTTCAATATTTTAAAATATAATCTTTCCCTCTCAAGTATTCATTAGATGCAGTGGCAGCTGGTGTTGACTGGAGCTGGCAGGAAGGAGGGCAGTGCAGAGATCAGTTAGTTAAAGGCAGGTGGGACCTGGACAATGGAGGAACCAGAAGCGTCACAAAGGGGCAAGAGGAAGTATGGATAAGCTCTGTAGAAAGAGAGCAAAGCTGGGGGGTGATTAGTGTGGTTAATGGAGAAAAGAAAACAAGGCTCAGATAGAGGACTGGGGGCTAAGAGAAGGCTGATGATGGGTCTCAGCTGTCTAGAACATACACCAGAAGAACAGAGAGTGTGATGATTTTAGCATGGCTGATGCCAAGGTAGAGATCAGGCTGCTTGCTGGGTCTGTTTCATCCTTGGGCATCCCCACCAGGCTCCCCTGATAAGGTGAAGAGTAGCCACTATAGGAAAATGGTTGCTTATGCATATTGGCATGGAAAGAAGTTTCTTACTGGACAAAGCAAGATGCTGCTTGGGGCATGGACAACGCGTGAACAGTTCATGCCAATGTAGCGATTGGTCCATGTAACATGATCTGAGGGGGCGTGATGTACTGTACATTCTTTGTCTGCTAGCTGATACATTGTTGCAGGATTTTTTGCAGAGACTTCAATAAAGGCGGGCAGCAGCCTTGGAGGCTGTGTGAGAGAGCCCTTAAAAATCCAGCTTGGTGTGTGAAATTCTTTTCAAGCTAACTTGGTGAAAAACTGCCTCATCCCAAAAAGGACGAGCAGGCCTCGTCAAGCCACTGGAGGAGATTGTATCTTTAAAGAATGGGCATATTACAGCTCCTTTAAAATTGGGAAATTCCTTTTCAACCTGCAAGAAGACATCGTAATGAACAAGGAACTTTAAACACTGATATTTTCAGTTATTGGTTTGAGAAGAAAACTACAGATACAAAGAAAAGGAAGCAAAGTATCTATGTTTTGGGGGGCAGGGAGACATCTTCAAGACCTACCAGAGATGCTCTTCTTTGATGCTTCATACATCACTCTTCCTGCAAGAGTGTAACTTACATTTTGTACATTATGCTAGACCTCTAGTTACGAAATTGTTTCTTGATCCTGCAGATATCTTTCTAGTTGTTTGAGCTCTCTCTTTGAAGAATGGGCAGATTACAGTTCTGTTTAATGCAGAAAATCCCCTTTCCAATCTGCAGAGAAGTAACTAAATGGTCAGATAAGTATGTACATGTCATAGATTTCTCCAGTAAGGAAAAATGACCAATACAAGTTACCTCCTTTAGACCTACCTGCATGTTGGCAATGCCCATCTGTGATGTTTTCTGCTTCTCTTCTTAAAGCAGTGCAGCACCTTTCATTTCTTCTGTCACATATTAGTTCTTATTAGTTTCTTTATTCCTTGATCCTACTGAAAACAAGGCTTTTCCTTAAGCTTTTCACCTCTTTTTTTGAGAATAGACGGATTATAGATCTTTTTCAATTGGAAGGTCCATTTCCAATCTGCAAAAAAAAGCCACTGAGTTATCCAATAAACATTTTTACATCGTCAGTTTCTCCGGTGATTAACCAGGTCAGCCAGCAAGCAAAAGGATACGTATTTGCAGTAGCCCCTTTGGACTTACCTGCATGGCGGTAACACTTACCTGAGAACTTTCATACTTCTCAAGACAGAACAACACGTTCAGTTTCTTACATCTGATTATTTAAACTTAGTTTCTTTCCTGTGCTTGTTTTTTTAAGGATTTCTTTTTGCTTTCCAACGCTCTTTCAAGGATAGATTGCAGTTCCTTTTAATTGGGAAGATCCCTTTCAAATCTGCATAGAAATTATCAAATGATCAAATAAATGTTTGTCCCTTTGTAGATGTCTCCAATGATTAGGCTGAATAGACAGAGAAAGACAAACAAGCCAAGAAGTTGCTTTCTTTTCAATATAAGAAGTACCTCTTGAAGACTTACCTTGCCAGTGAGGTTAACTTCTCTGTTCTTCAGGCATGTTATTAGATTCCTTACCTCATATCATATATTTTTGTTCATTTGTTATGGATCTGTTGCTTGCTTAAGCTTGCCATAAACTAGATTCCATAGCTTTCCAAGACAAATCCTCAAAGGTCTTTATTGCTGCCAGTTTTGCTGTAGTTGTCTACCTTATATGTATACGTATACGTTTGTAGGCCATGGTATTATCTTCCCTGGGGAATTATCAGCATCAGCATCTCTGAATCAATTCCTATGAAGGTTCTCAAAGCAATTTCACAGCATAAGAAAAGCATAGAGAAAAATAGTTAAAACAATTGTATATAAAAACAATTTCAAATCATTACAGCTACCGACTAGGATTTATTTACTTTTAAGTATTACTTCCCCCTTTGTAAGCAAGCCTTGACAAAGTAATATTTAGGAAGCCAAGCAAATAAATGAACTGATACGGTGTGGCGTCAGAGACTCAGTTGCTCACCTTGAATTCGGAAGTGCTTCATCTCAATCCCCTTCAGAATATGCCATTTCTTGTGCTAGAACTGAAAGATGTTTCTTACCTCTTGGATGGAAGTCCTGCTCTTGTTGTTCTTGAATTTGAAAAGAAGCCCACCTTAATTTATTATCCCATAAATTACTGAAATCATTCCACCTCCACCAATTCATTGGTGGGGCATACGAGTAGCAGCTCTGTTTGAAGCTTGGCCAGTCTTCTTTCTCAGTGTCCCTAATACAAGACAAATAAACAAGAAATCATGGGTCTTAAACAGGCAAGCTGAAGTTTTAAGATGTTGTATCTTGTGGATTTTTACTCCTTGGGCTCATTTTCTTTGGTTTCCTTCCACTTTCTTTCCCCAAACTTTCCCTCCATTGAACTTACATTTTTTACATTATAATAGACCTCCCTACATTTCTTGCATTATTCCACACCACTGGTTACAAAATTGTTTCCTGATCCTCCAGATATCTTTGTGATGGTGTCTTTGAAGAATGGGCAGATTGCAGTTCTGTTTAATGCGGAAAATCTCCTTTCCAATCTGCAGAGAAGTTACTAAATGGTCAGATATGTATGTACATGTCATAGATTTCTCCAGTAAGGAAAAATGACCAATACAAGTTACTTCCTTTAGACCTACCTGCATGTTGGCAATGCCCATCTGTGATGTTTTCTGCTTCTCTTCTTAAAGCAGTGCAGCACCTTTCATTTATTCTGTCACATATTAAAGGTAAAGGTACCCCTGCCCGTTCGAGCCAGTCTTGCCAGACTCTAGGGTTGTGCGCTCATCTCACTCTATAGGCCGGGAGCCAGCGCTGTCTGCAGACACTTCCGGGTCACGTGGCCAGTGTGACAAGCTGCATCTGGCGAGCCAGCGCAGCACACGGAACGCCGTTCACCTTCCCGCTGGTAAGCGGTCCCTATTTATCTACTTGCACCCGGGGGTGCTTTCGAACTGCTAGGTTGGCAGACGCTGGGACCGAATGACGGGAGCGCACCCCGCTGCGGGGATTCGAACCGCCGACCTTGCGTTTGGCAAGTCCTAGGCGCTGAGGTTTTACCCACAGCGCCACCCGCGTCACATATTAGTGACATATTAGTTCTTATTAATTTCTTTCTTCCTTGATCCTACTGAAAACAAGGCTTTTCCTTAAGCTTTTCACCTCTTTTTTCAAGAATAGACGGGTTATAGACCTTTTTCAATTGGAACGTCCATTTCCAATCTGCAAAAAAGCCACTGGGTGATCAAATAAACATTTTCACATTGTCAGTTTCTCCGGTGATTGAACAGGTCAGCCAGCAAATAAAAGGATACGTATTTGCAATAGCTCCTTTGGACTTACCTGCATGGCGGTAACACTTACCTGAGAACTTTTATGCTTCTCAAGACAGAGCTACACGTTCAGTCTCTTGCATCACATCAGATTATTTAAACGTAGTTTCTTTCCTGTGGTTGTTTTTTTTAAGGATGACTTGTTGCTTTCCAACGCTCGTTCAAGGATAAATTACAGTTCCTTTTGAAATCTGCATAGAAATTACCAAATCCTCAAAGGTCTGTATTGCTGCCAGTTTTGTTGTAGTTTTCTACCCTTTATGTATATGTTTGTATATGTATATGTTCGTAGGGCATGGTATTATCTTCCCTGGGGAATTATCAACATCATCATCTCTGAATCAATTCCAATGAAAGTTCTCAAAGCAATTTCACAGCATAACAAAAACATATAGAAAAACAGGTAAAACAATTGTATATAGAAAAACAATTTCAAATCCAACACAGATACCAACTAGGATTTATTTATTTTTAAGTATTATTTTTCCCTTTGTAAACCCTTGGCCGTGGCATGCGGGATGGAGGGGGGCCTTCCTGCCAGTAGACGGGACCCTTTCCTTCATCTTCTTTGCTGCCTGCGCAGCACTGCTAGGCGTGCCCCTCACTATACACCTACGTGTGTGGGGAGGGGAGGTATCACCATGCTCAGTTGCCTTAGCAGGAGACCTGATGGCATAAGCAGCGTGAGGACAAGCAATTACCAGCTACTCGACAATGTAACACTGTGGAAACAAGCTGAATTCTAAAGTTGGGTAACTACACTAAAGTCTTACAGACAAAACCAGCAACCTACTGCACATGCGCTGCTAAAGAAGATACTGAAAAGCAAGCAAAATTATATTTATACACAACAGTAGCTGCAAGGCTATTGATTGCGAAAAATTGGAAAAGTGGTATTATACCAACAAAAACAGAGTGGCTTGTCAAATTATTGGAGTATTACAATATATCCAAAACAATGGGAGAAATTGGAAGGATCTCAAAAGAGAAGATAGACAGGGACTGGAAGGTGTTTAAAGGATACTTGCAAAACCATATTGAAAAATCAGAACTCCTATTAGAATAAACAAGTTCCATTTTAAATACTGAAATACTAAATAAGATGGATAACAATGTGCAATAGAAAAAGAAGCAGAAAATTAATATATCCTAATAATTAAGAGACGGCAACCAGTGACCTGCTAAGTGTGTGCAAAATCAGCAGCAAGAAATGCACCCCCAAGGCCAAATGGCAACAGTAGAAACCGTAGGCCAAGGGCGGGAGGGAAAGGAGTGTACTGGTGCTGGGAGGAGACCCCAGCAGACCCTCCAGATCCCAGAAAACCAGTCCCACAAGCAGCGTCAGTCGAGGAAGGCCTGAGTAGGCCCAGAAGTAGGCTGTATGGCCCCAATTCCCACCTGATGCTGGGGGGGGGGGTGGCTGCAGGTGCAGGAGGCCTAAGAAGGCCTGAAGCCGGGGGAGGCACAAGAAAAAGGCCACCGCATTCTCGCCACCCCAAGTGAGCCTGGGCTGAGTCACATCGGCTTCTTATGCTGACCCTCGCCCCACCCCCAGCCGGCTGCCCATAGGCCTGCTGAGATGGCCTCCCCGGAACAAAGGTGGGGGGCTCACCTGTCGCAGGAGCCCGCACAGTGTCGCAAGGAAGGGGGTGAGCGGAAATTGTTTCCTCCCATTTGGTTTCCCCAAACTTTCCCTCCATTGGAGCAGCTCCATCTGCTCCCATGAGATCCTTCCTCATCCTCTACGTCACTGAAACTGCCCACTGAGCTTGACCCATCACCAAGAGAACAATGAGTGCATCATAGTAGAAGTTACATCACAATCACCCACAAATGGGATTAGTGGGAGGCCAGCTGTCATCCCCTTTAACAGATGGAGCTGGCTGGCATCTCTTACAACCAGAGATGTTGGGATGTTCAGTCTTGGGAAATGTAATTTTGTGAGGGTGGTGAAGACTAGGGCTTTTTTCCCCAGCTGGAACTCACTGGAACTGAGTTCCGGCTCCTCTTAACTGTTGCTATAGGAACGGTGCTTGTAGCTGTGCTACAAAAAGTTCAACAACTTTGGCACTCCTAGGGTTGTCCGTCCCAAAAAGGTGAAAGTTCCTGCAACTATTTTTCTAGGGGAAAAGCACTGGTGAAGACTTATTTGTTAAGACCATTAGGTCACACACACATCAGAACCACAGTTCCCAAGATTCCATACAGAGAGAGAACCATGTGAAGCCTATAGGATAAGGTGAGAACCTTGAGCCCACAGCCTGTGTGATGTAATCCACTGAGAGCAGTCAAGGACAACATTCCTTGCTTTCCTAGAGTGGACATGCAAGGGAATGTTTGGTCCAGCCAGTCAAAACTTCCTGTTACACCTGGCTGAAGCATCCTTCCTTGCATGTGACTAGTGGGTGGGCATAATCTTTCCAGACCTGGTAGAAGGACAAGGCATGCTGCCACTTTCTCTCTCTCTCGTTTTGACCTCCTTCTTCATTTGACCAGCTTTTAGCTAGGACTGCTCAGAGGCAGTGGAATTATTCCCCCATATGGGGTAGATCCACACGTACATATTTGGAACTAAGTCTATCTTCAGGGATCCAACCGTGAACTGATGTAAGTAAACTTCTTTTATTGACTTTGAATAAGATTGAGGCACCTTTATTCTTTTAAGAGGGATTCAAGGGAACTTACCAGGAACACACAATTCAATCTGAGACAGACTGAATTGTATAATAGTGAGACACTCACACGAGCTTGCAACCAGCTATCTGCTGTGCATGTAAAAGGGGAATGTAAACTCTGCTAAGTAAAGAAAATTTACGCAAGTTAGGAAGGATATTAATAAACAATATATCCTCTCCTGCCACCCTGAACATTCCCACACAGCCTGCCAGACCTCCCCATTTGGACCAAGCCACACTCCCCTGCCAATCACCTAACATCATATACGTTGGGTGCCTGTATTTTCATGTGCCTGGTAATCAATATTATTCCACCACTATCAAATCACTGGCTGTATCCCCCTCGCCTAGCCTCTTTAACCAACACAGCATGCCTCCAGGCTTGCAGCATTTTATGGGAGGGATTCATGCACACATACTGGGAAATTTAGGTTTGTGCAATCCAAGTGCTCTTCTTGCACAACAAATCCATTTAAAGAAAAGAAAGCACGGTTAGAAAAATGGGTGTGATGGCCTGGGAATCTGATTCAGAGGCTGAACCTGAGGAATCCCAGCCCGCACAGGAGTCCCCACCTCCAGGGCCGGCTGAGCCAGGGCAGGGGCTTGAACCGGAAGGGCCCTCACCTGTGCCAGATCCTCAGGAGTAGACACCAGCTGAATCCGCTCGGGGTGATTGAGGACCCATTGCCTGCAGGTGCTCCTCTCCCAGCCCTGTCAGGGGAAGGTGAGGTCGCCTCTGGGTCCAGTAACCCTCCAGCCTCTCCTGAGCTGCAGAGGCTCAGGGCAGAGAGGTGGGGGGAACTAAGTTCCCGCAGGAGGAGTGCTTGCCTCCAGGCCAGGAGAGGTGAGTCACCTGTGGATCAGGGCCGCCCTATGCCTCAGAGGAGATAAAGGCCAGCCCGCCCAGTCCCAGGTTGCGAAGCAACATCGTTGGTTACCTGTTCCTGGTGGCACCCTGTTCTGCTTTCTGCCAGAGTTCCTGACCATGCCCAACTCCCTGCCTTGGACCCCGCTTTAGCCTCGGACCGGACACGGACCACGCCGCACGGTAACCCCCTCCCCCTCTGGGACCAGCACAATGGGTGGGAAATGTACTGAAAAGTGTAGGGTGAAGAAGAAAAAAAGATTAATGATGTTCAAACACCACACGGGCAAATCAGGATGAATTCAGGATGAAGGTTCATTGTCCTGTAACTTCTCTGCAAGCACATCAGGGTGAATGCTCAACAAACAGGTCGCCTGGAGGAGCCTACTGGTACTTCCTGCCTCCATTTCTGGTGGTCTTTATCTTGGTCATTTTTGATGTTGCCTGACCTCTCCTTCCAATTTGTGTGCCATTCAAGAAATTCCACTTTCTGCCTCGTAACTCCAATTTCAACATCACCAAAGCACAAGTCTTTTTTTCCCCCAGCGGATTTTTATCAGCCTGAAATATTTTCTGGTCAGCAGTAGTGGAATCTACCGACCACCAAAGAATTGATGCTTTTGAATTATGGTGCTGGAGGAGACTCTTGAAAGTCCCATGGACTGCAAGAAGATCAAACCTCTCCATTCTACTTGCATCATTTTCCTCCAGCCATTATAGATTTCCACTTTTCTGCCTTACACAGCAATCTGGTTGCACCTATTACTTTTCTCTTCGTAGAAACTCTGTCGTGCCAAAGATCTAATTGAGCCATAAACTGTTTCCAGTTGACAGAAGCATGGCAGGTTTCTTGTGTTGCTCTTCCTCCGCTGAATTTAATTAGGAGCTGCGTGTATACTGCACTCAAAAAATTTGAACACATTTAACAATGGAACAAAATGCTCTGGTGTTCTCTCTTTGGGCATGTCTATTGTGCTCTTCAGCAGTGCTTTACAGTGGTACCTCGGGTTACATACGCTTCAGGTTACACACTCCGCTAACCCAGAAATAGTGCTTCAGGTTAAGAACTTTGCTTCAGGATAAGAACAGATATCGTGCTCCGGCGGTGTGGCAGCAGCAGGAGGCCCCATTAGCTAAAGTGGTGCTTCAGGTTAAGAACAGTTTTAGGTTAAGTACGGACCTCTTGAACAAATTAAGTACTTAACCCGAGGTACCACTGTATGTGACAGTAGCATCTCCACTTTCTCGCTTCCTCCCCCGACACCTTTGCCTGATGCCACTTCCTCTGCCGCTTCTTGCGGCAACAGGCATGGCCTCCTGGAGGCAGTTTCTTCTTCTTCTTCTTCTTCTTCTTCTTCTTCATAATAATAATAATAATAATAATACCCCACCCATCTGGCTGGGCTTCCCCAACCACTCTGGACAGCTTCCAACAAAATATTAAAATACAGTAATGCATCAAACATTAAAAGCTTCCCTAAACAGGGCTGCCTTCAGATGTCTTCTAAAGTCTGGTAGTTGTTGTTCTCTTTGACATCTGGTGGGAGGGCGTTCCACAGGGAGGGCGCCACCACCGAGAAGGCCCTCTGCCTGGTTCCCTGTAACTTGGCTTCTCACAGTGAGGGAACCGCCAGAAGGCCCTCGGCGCTGGACCTCAGTGTCCGGGCTGGATAATGGGGGTGGAGACGATCCTTCATATATACTGTTTCTTTCTTTCTTTCTTTCTTTCTTTCTTTCTTTCTTTCTTTCTTTTAAATTACGCTTTATCATACTTACATCTGTACAACATAAACTTAAATTCATTGTTGTCAATAAACTGAATCGTCGAAAATCATAGAATCATAGAGTTGGAAGAGACCACAAGGGCCATCGAGTCCACCCCCTGCCAAGCAGGAAACACCATCAGAGCACTCCTGACATAAAGTACAAACACTTTAGCAATAAATTTTCTTCCAAAGCGTCTGACCTCCCGTCCTTTCCATGTTTCATTCATTTTAAACCTGTTGCATACACTTGTCTACTTGTCTGGTCATAAAGTAAAGATATCTATGTCGTTTTCCTTTTGCATGAATTCTTTACACAGGTTGTTCAAGGGCTGCCACCGAGTTTAAATGATAGCAACTGTTCCTGAGGTAATTCTTGAAAACTGCCCAATTTGAAATAAACACCTGTTTCAGAAAGATTATCCAGTTCGGCATATTCTACCTCCTGTAGGCAGTTTGGCACGACTCTTTTACAGTTGCCAAAGTGCTTTCCAGGGCAAATGTGGAAATGTCGTACCATGGCACCTCTGTGCTTTGGCAACTGTAAAAGGGCCAAGCCCAAGCGCCCCCGCCTGGCTGGAGGAGGAACAGGGGGAAGTGGGGGGGGAGAGGTCAAGGGAGGAGGGAGCGGACAGGTGGGCCAGCGGACGCAGGATGGTGCCAGGGGGGCAGAAGAGGTAGCTGTACAGTATTTTAGGGTGTAAAACTGCAGTCAAGTGCAACATTCCTACAGTGGACATGTTAGGGTTGGTTTTTTTAATTCATTTTTATTAAATTTTCCACTTTAACAATCCAATCCAATCACATTAAATATTCCAAATTATACATATACATATCAAATAATCTGAATATTCTGCCAAATTATAAATGTTTAATAGGACTTCCCATGCTTCAAATTCGGAGGGTTCTGGTCATCTCATACTTCAACTGCTTTTCACAGTCACTTCCGATGGTTCCCCTAATTCTTTCTGTTGTTAACCTTCCTTCCTTCACAGCCTCTGAGTTGTTCCCACAAGCGAGTTAAAACAAGCAATGATGTGTTTCTGTGTGGATTTTATGTCTGTGATTCCCCTCTATAAGTTCACAGCATCTCCTCACACGCTGGTGTTTGTGCCGAATCAATCCAGAGGTCTTTTCGCTGCTGGCAGCCGCCATCTTCACTCAGTTCCAATGAATTCAAGTCAAAGCATCTGCTCAGTGATTTTCCCAGACCGGTTGCATCAAATATTAGCCTTTCCAAAGGAGATTTGCCAAATCAAACTGGAAATACAAATATACAGTGGTACCTTGGGTTACAGACGCTTCAGGTTACACACTCCGCTAACCCAGAAATAGTACCTCGGGTTAAGACCTTTGCTTCAGGATGAGAACAGAAATCGTGCAGCAGCAGCAGCAGCAGCAGCAGGAGGCTCCATTAGCTAAAGTGGTGCTTCAGGTTAAGAACAGTTTCAGATTAAGTACGGACCTCCGGAACAAATTAAGTACTTAACCCGAGGTACCACTGTAATAACATATTAAGGGCTCACCTAGGGGATGTTTTGTACAAACTCAGGAGAAGACTTTCTGTTTCCTCCTGAGCTGGGACAGACTTCCACTACATGTGACTTGAAGAGGGTGTGGTCTGTTGTGCTAGCATGGAGGAGTACACGCCCTCCATGTTCTGATCAGTGTGTCTTCTCCATTTTGTATGTTGCTGTGTGTTTGGAGAAGTGACTGCTTAGTCGCAGTCACTTGGGACTAACTTCTTTATGGAATAGTTCTAGCTGTTATGTAACCTAAGCCTCCTGTCAGGGAACTGCCATCAGTGTCTGAGGGAGAGAGCAAGCTCCAAAGGGATCCCAGAGAGCGTCCCGGGAGTGGGAGAGGCAGCCCGTCTTCTGGGGAAGAGAATCAACGTAGCTCCAGTGGAGAAGGGGGGCAGATGGGGGAAGCGGCGAGGCGGTCCCATGACTCCTTGCCGGGGACCAGCGGGGAGAGGAAGGGTCCTCCGCTGCCTACGCCCTCCTTGCGCAGAAGGCTTCCGCGCAGGGAGAGTAGGCGGAGACTTGGCGTCAAAGAGCTTCTTTGCTGGAAGAAGTTTAAGAAACGCCCATTGACGGATTCTGCCAGTGATTGAGACAGTCACAGGCGAGTGGCTGCCCGGACAGGAAAGGTTCACTCAGGCAACCCAGCCAGAGGTTGGGACAAGCTTACGCACGAGCAACCCCTAGAACAATTACACCTGCCTTCAGGGATATGTCTGTGAACCTGAATGAATCGGTGACTAAACTACTTTTATATTAACGTTAATCAGATTCTTGTGTTTATTCTTTTTCAGAGGGATTAGAAGGGATGTCACCAGGAAGGAACCTTTAATAAAAAGACTCAGATGAGTCAGCAACAAGCTGATCGCTGTGTAATTTAAAAGGGTGTGTGTGTTTAGAACTCTGCTAGAATATGGAACTTGCCAACACAAGTTAGGAAGGATATCATTAAATAATATATCCTCTCCTGCCTCCCTAATCATCCCCACAAGTATTTCCAGTTTCCTATTGAGAAAATGCTTTTAATTGTCAATAAGGAAGCACCAGAGGGTCAAATACCTTCAATGCTGTACAATAAAACTCCTATTTACTTCAGTCAGAGATTATCAAACTATGGCCCATGGACTACCTATAGTCCATGAGCTTCATTCAGATGGTCTGTGGAAAGCTTGCAGAATAGTCAAGAAAATATGTACATGGCTCTGAAGTTGATTTCCCACCCTAATGACTGAGACTGAGGCTGTTTTGACCAGGGCAAGATTAACAAACAGACAAACAGAGTTTTGACTTGGGCCTGTGATTTTCATAATACAGTGCTAATGCAAGTCTAAAAATGTATTTGTCAAACGAATCTTTCTAAGCAGCCTGGGCCTAGGACCCTTGATATTCATAGTACAGCAATTGTTTTTTTGAGGACTGATGCTTATTATTTCTCTCCATCCATTGCATTAGAAAGGAAAGCCTACTGTGATTAAAATACAAATCAAGTATCTGCTTTGGTTTGTAAAACGGCAACAAAATTAAGTGGTGCTTCAACATCTCCAGCCATTTTCAAGTGGTCTGCTGGGGAGAAAGCCTGAGAACCACAAATTTAGATGATGTCTTCAAAATATGTAAAAGAAAAGTACGATTCAGATGTTTGAGCTGTGGGTGCAAGAACTCTGTCATTTATTTATCGACTTGTAGTCTAATCTCAATTCGATTATTTTGCCAGGATGCCGTCAACCACATACAAGGAGGATAACCCCAAGGTTTGTAAAATAAAATGAAAATTTTCATAGAGAAAAGCTGAAGAGGAGAAACACCCCAAAAACAGCCAAATGAAGCCTGAGCATCCTTAATGGCCACAGAATGCAGACACTGTTACTCAAGAGAACACATCTTTGTTTGAGACTGTCTGTTATGTACTGAAGTTCTCACCCTGGGCCAGCAGGGGAATACTGTAGATAGTTATGCAAATGAAGGATCGAAAGTGATGTTCAGTGATTGGATAGTTTTAGAAAGTTGCTACAGTAACGTTGTACTGGAGCTCTATATAAGCAGGCTGGCTGAACCCTCCAGTTCAGTTCTGTTCTGGCCTGTGAATAAACAAGAGCTGTTTGAAGAATCAACACTGTTTGAAGAATCTTAACACTGCCCTGCCATGTGATGCCCAAAATCTTCCTGACGAAGCACATTTGGAAGTTGCATTGCTTTTGGCAGTTGTATGTTGCCCACGACTCATTTCAATAAATCAGCATGCTCATTGTGCAACCCTGGGACACAGTCAGGAGAGTAGGGTAGGAGCCTAATATATAATAATCAGGGTAAAGAGGCGAGTTTTCACCAAACTCAGGGTTTGTCTACTTGAGAGTAAGCTACGCTGAACTCAGTAGAACTTACTTTCAAGTGAACACAACTAGGAGTGTTATGATGTGCGCCAGTGTGTGATGCAGAACCATTGTGAAGGTTAAATGGAATTAATAGAACATCTGAGGAGGGAATCTAATTAAAGACCTCCTATTCCTGTGATTTCTGTTGTGAGTCTCCTTCAACACCTTTATGGTACAATAATGGCTGGCAACATCTACCTAGAGAGCTCCTTCTCAGTTCAATAAGAGTGTTTTCAAAGCCACAGTGGCTCTTGTGAGCAAGGGAAGTAATGGGACAAAATAGAAAGAGATAAAAAGAAACCCCTTTTTGTCGCTTTCCTCCTGCTTTTCTTTAGCAGGGATAATTAGAAAAGTGAATTTCATCGAATACAGGGCTCATGCATGCAGGAGGGGGGCTGGAAACAGAAAAAAGAAACAATCCAATTCTCGGTAGGCCATTATAAAAAGAAATGGCACAGCACTCTAGTCTGAAGAACGATCTCTTGACTGAACATTTTCTTCCTTCTAATTTCCCCTTAAGTGGCAAAGAAGGAATTCTGAATCCACCACTGCCTTCACAGGCAGACAGATGAGTTAGTAAAATGCTGCAGTCTTCAAAGTTTTTGTTTCCCTCAAGGAAGGAAGTGAAATTAGTGGGATGGAAGACATAGGTAGGCCGTTCCACAGTACATGCTAGATTCTATATGAAATCCTACTAGGACAATTTGCTGCTTTTACCACTGAATACTCCACTTTTGATTCTGTGTCAACTATGTGTTTCAATGGGATGGTAATATGCCCCCTTCCCCACACACACACAAAAAAAAACAATAGTTGGACTGTGCAAATATTCACATTTTAAAATTTCATTTTGAGTGTTATATATTTGTCCTAGCAGCTGCCCATTAGAAAGCAGACTGGTGAGAAACCAGAGGCATGTCGTTGTTGTACCTTCTCGAAAAGAGAATACTGGGCTAGATTAGCCTTTAGCCTGATAAAGCACAACAATTCATTTCATATCGACATATATGAGACAGAGAGTTACTTATAGATCTGGGGTGGGGAACCTTTTTCAGCTCAAGGGACACACTGGGGAGTGTTCAATGTCACACTACTAAGGTAATAATAATGGTAATGATAATTTATTATTTATACCCCCGCCCATCTGGATGGGCTTCCCCAGCCACTCTGGGCAGCTTCCAACAAAATATTAAAATACAGTAATGCATCAAACATGAAAAGCTTCCCTAAACAGGGCTGCCTTCAGATGTCTTCTAAAAGTCTGGTAGTTGTTGTTCTCTTTGACATCTGGTGGGAGGGCGTTTCACAGGGTGGGTGCCACCACCGAGAAGGCCCTCTGCCTGGTTCCCTGTAACTTGGCTTCTCGCAGTGAGGGAACCGCTAGAAAGCCCTTGGTGCTGTACCACAGTGTCTGGGTAGAACGATTGGGGTTAAGATGCTCCTTCAGATATTCTTCTGTTGGGCAAGTGTTTTGGCTTGACAGAAGAGACAATCCCCCCCCTCTCCTCAGCTCTCCCATCACCCTACCCCATATGTAGTGAAGTATAGGTGCTAGCGGGTGGTATATTTATTAGATATTATCCTTCGTTCTTCATGTTTGTGAGTTCAGCAGAGTGCATCCCTTTGCAGGCTAAAAGGGAAGCATGGATAGGCTAGTTTTAGCCTTTGAGTTTAAGCAATCCATGGTGCTTTAAGGCAGATTGGATTCTCCTTGCATTCCCCCCTCCCATTTCGCCCCCTTAAAACAATAATTGCACAGTCTTGTAAAAGGGGAAAATTGCATTTGCTCACTCAGAATACTTGTTGAAGAGTAACGGATACGGCAGCCTTGTTCAGGCAAGCTTAAAATGGCAATCCAGTTACAAATACATACTTTAGTCCAGTTTAAAATGAATTCTGAGCGGTGGCTCAGACTTAGCTTATGTTCTTACATTGTTGGAATGAAGTGAAAGAGCAAAGAGGGAATGCCCAGCCAGGTGAGGAGATTATATGTGGCTATGCCATACCGCTGTCAAGACACAGAGGGAGTGTCAGAGTTCTCTCTAGCAAATTTACAAGAAAACTGAGCTTCAGCTCCTATCACATGCCTATCCAGCAAACATGCATTGTTGGTTTGACTGCATTGTAAAAAAACACAACACAACCCCCAATCTCAATTTCTTATGAGGCGATTGCCATCTAAGCAAGCTGCTTCTCATGCCGCTCACCTCCACACACAACCAACTCTCTTTCTTTGGTCAGAGGAATCTGGGGTGATTTTTGTGACCCATCCTGGGTCTTTTCCCCCAGCGGAGGGCAGTTTTGCCACCTCCGAGGTTGTTATTTAGTCGTTTAGTCATGTACCACTCTTCGTGACCCCCTGGACCAGAGCACACCAGGTACTCCTCTCTTCCACCGCCTCCCGCAGTTTGGTCAAACTCATGTTGTAGCTTCAAGAACACTGTCCAACCATCTTGTCCTCTGTCGTCCCCTTCTTCTTGTGCCCTCCATCTTTCCCAACATCAGGGTCTTTTCCATGGAGTCTTCTCTTCTCATGAGGTGGCCTTGGAGCCTCAGCTTCACGATCTGTCCTTCCAGTGAGCACTCAGGGCTGATTTCCTTAAGAATGGATAGGTTTGATCTTCTTGCCGTCCATGGGACTCTCAAGAGTCTCCTCCAGCACCATAATTCAAAAGCATCAATTCTTCGGCGATCAGCCTTCTTTAAGGTCCAGCTGTCACTTCCATACATCCATACCTTCATACATACCTCCTAGGTACGCCCCTGCAAATAGGCAGAAACACCTGAGGTGCATAGCAGGGCCAGCAAGAAGAAACAACCCCAGAGTGAGGTCCAGGGGCTAGACAGAGAGACCTAGAAAGACACATTTTGTCCCCTGAGCCTGCCCACCCCTGGCTGGCATTCCTGCAGAGTTCATCCCAAACCCAACTCTTGCGACTCCATCTTATCCTGGTTTAGAGATCAGAGCAAGTGGGTCCGCCAGTAACTGGCAGCGGCAGAGCTGGAAGAGATGAGTGGGAGCACCGAAGCACAGAGGCAGTGAAATGGAAACATGCTCATTTCAATTGCATAGGAGGCTTGAAGAAAATCTCCCTAGAAAACCAATAGCCTGTAATTATTTTAATGAATGTCTCTGCAATTCCCATTACTTCAATTTACTCTCTACCCGGCAAAAAAAAGATTTGGCCTAGCTCTGGGATTTGGTTTACCAGGGAGTGAAAATATCCTTTGGTACAAGGCATTTTCTAATGATACTGCTTTGAGAGGGAGGGAGGGAGACTGAAAATGTGCTTCCTTAACCTCAAATTTCCCTCCCACAGCAGCCTCCTAATGGAATTATTCAAAGCAAGGCTAATCACACATACTCTGTGCTCACTGTATGCAACTGGTTTCCATCTAGCTGTCTGAAAGCCCCTCCTGTGGATGCTGCAGCTCTTGTTAGCTGCTGGAAGGTTTCTCAGCCCACCTGCAAAAGTCAGTTTCCTTCCTCCCATAGCTTGTGGGGGGAAATTAGGGAGCTGGCTTCTGCCATTCATTGCCAGGTAGCATCTCACTGGATCACAGCAGCACCATCTACATGGAGCTGCCTTAGAGATGGTTTGAAATCTTGGAACTAGTACAAAAGGCAGAAACCTGGTAGCTCTCTGGTACCAGTTTTCCCTTTTTGAAATACCGTATTTTTTGCTGTATAAGACTCACTTTTTCCCTCCTAAAAAGTAAGGGGAAATGTGTGTGCGTCTTGTGGAGCGAATGCAGGCTGCGCAGCTATCCCAGAAGCCAGAACAGCAGGAGGGATTGCTGCTTTCACTGCACAGCGATCCCTCTTGCTGTTCTGGCTTCTGAGATTCAGAATATTTTTTTTCTTGTTTTCCTCCTCCAAAAACTAGGTGCGTCTTGTGGTCTGGCGCGTCTTATTACCTTCACCGTACTGTTTCTGGGCTCAAATCAAAGCGCTGGCATGGACTTTCTTTTTGTTGGATGGTTTTAGATGAGTGGCAGATATTTTGTTAATTAATTATCCTTCCTCTTCTTACTTGTGTAAGAATGTGAATACCTATTTCAGCAGAGTTAAAAATCCACCCTCTGTGCACAGCTTATCCTTAGAAGCTTTGGAGGCAAGGTTGTGTAACCTTCTACTCGAACATTTTATGATATCCAGCAATGCTTAGGCAGACTTGGGTTATCTTCCGTCTTGGATCATCTTCCTTCTGTGTTTACCTCTTAACAAAGAAATCGCGCTCAGACTGTTTAAGTCCAAAAGAAAATATAAGGTTTACTCACATAAAAGACTTGGCAGGATTCAGACAGATACAGTGATGAAAATCAGATAGGCTATCATCCTTAAAAGTTTACAAAAGTCCATATCCCAGCTCAAAATGGTGTGCTGCTCCCTTGAAGAGATCTCAGAGCCACCTTTCACATTGTAGGTAAGAAAAAGAGTGTGCAGCGACAGGAAAAAGAAAATAAAGTTTTCTACTGTTCCCCCTTCCGCCACAAAAGTTTAGAGGATGTGACAATATACGGTCCCCTGTGACTCTCTAGCAATGATGCATTTGGGATTTGGCTGCAGATTCTTCCACGCTTTTAGTGTGTGTGCTGGTCCCAGGGGGTTAACGTGCGGCATGGTCCGAGTCCAGTCCGAGGTCGAGGGTGTGGTATGGGGGCTGTCCATCAAGGCTGAAGCAGGGTCCAAGGCAGGGAGTCGGGTGAGGTCAAGAACTCTGGCAGAAGAGCAGGTCAGGGTGCAGGCAGGAACAGGTTACCAACAATGTTGCTCCTGCAACCTGGGACTGGAGCTGGCTGGCTTTTATCTGCCCCGAGGCATAGGGCGGCCCCAGTCCACAGGTGACTCGCTTCTCCTGGCCTGGAGGCGAGCACTCGTCCTGCAGGAACTTAGTTCCCTCCGCCTCTCTGCCCTGAGCCTCTGCAGCTCAGGAGAGGCTGGAGGGTTACTGGACCCTGAGGCAACCTCACCTTCTCCTGACAGGGCTGAGAGTGGAGCACCTGCACACAATGGGTCCTCCATCTCTTCAGGAGCCAGAGCAGACTCAGCTAGTGTGCCTGCACCTGAGGATTCAGCACAGGTGAGGACCCTTCAGGTTCAAGCCCCAGCCCCGGCTCAGCCGGTCCTGGAGTCGGGGACTCCTGTGCAGGCTGGGATTCCTCAGGTTCAGCCTCTGAATCCGATTCCCAGGTCATCACAGTGTGGATGGAAGAAAGCTGACATCAAAAATGGGGAGCCTCAGTTCTGGGGGCCAAATGTAGCCACTACCTGGCCCTCAGGGCTCTTCCAAGCTCTTCTTCCCTCCCTAGTCACATCCTCTTTCTCTCCAGGCCACAGCTTTACTTCGTACTCTCACTGGGTATTTTGTTGCCCAGCTGGAATGTGTCTCTGAACTCTGAGGATGCCTTTTGCTTGTCAAGATGGAAGACAGATAGGTGTGCGCAAGACTGTGTGTGGAAACTAGTCCCCTATGCAAAGGGAAAGCTTGCATTTGTGCCTCTGCCTGGGGCCCTTAGACAGCTGCATAGAGATTGCTCCCTCCAGAGCCAAAACATGTCAAGTATAACTGATTTTATTCCAACAGAAATGAAAGGTGAATGTGTATTAATGGAGGTTTAAAATGGAAAATGGCAAAATGTGTATTTGCTAACATTTGGGTTTTTCCACAGTTGTTTTCTAAAGGACTCCTTAATGAATAATTGCTGATTGTTTCTGTTACTCTAACTGTTGTAACCTTAGATCAAGTGACAAAGGTATTGAGTTCCAAATCTGCCATTTTGAAAGGGTGGTGGCTGGTAGTCTTTCTCTGAGCATGACAGAGAACAGAAGGATGTAAATGAAGCTCTCTTGAAGGGACAGCAAACAATTTACATAAGAATGTATGGAAATATATAACATTGCATTTTTGTATACTGTTTTGTTTCTTATACATCTTTGTTCCTTTCCCCCTTCACTTCCAACCTTTCTTTCTCTGTATCACTTTATTTCTTTATTCACCCCCCTTTAATCAATTACACAGGAATGGGGGATCAGATAGGGGAGGGTTTTTTTCACTTTCATCCCTAGCAATTCCACTCCACCCACAAGCAAATATGAGGCTCGGGACAAAAGTTCCCACTGGCAGTCCTGATCAGAATCGGGACCCCCGGTGTCTGAAATTAATTATAAGATGGGGGCAGCAGTGATGTAGCAGAACACAGAACATTTAGCCAGCTCTGTAGTTGGGCTGCAAGCCATAAACGCTCCCATGGCTTTGTGTAGCATTTTAGTTCTTATGCGGCCCAGCATTATGTATATTTGTTCAGAAGGATGCCCCTCTGAGTTCAGTGATACTTGCTATCAAGCAACTTGGCACTGGATAGAACTCGTGGTGATCACAGAGCACAAAAGAAACGCACACACACACACTTTGCTTCAGGGTTTTGGCATCGTTTCCAAGACCAGTGCTTTTTTATCAACCTTTGCTGCCTCCAAATGTTAGTTTCTTGGAAGTTTTCCACGGAACATGGTGAGGTTTAAATACACTTATTTTAATTTTCTCTCTCTTTTTAAAACTGTGCTTTTTCACAGCAGCCTCCTGTTGTTTGCTTAGCAACCATTACAGTCACGTTGTCGGAGAAGGAAGGGGGCACACAGAATAATTAGTCGGGTTTTATCTGCTCTGCAGCAGAATTTTAAAAATACAAAAGGTGACGACTGTCACTCTGAACTGCTCCCTCCTGATTCTGAGCAAGAGTTTCTCCAAACTTTGAAGTTAAAGGTAACGTGAGCGGAATCAAAGTGAACTGGAGGCACCTCCTTAGCACCAAGCCATCTGGCACAAGAGCTGATTTATCTCAAAGGACATCTGCTGAAAACTTGACGCAGAACCCTCAACTGCTCTATGTCCTACAAGTTCAGTGCAAATGTGGAGGCCTATCTGTGTCTACTCAGAAGTAAGCCCAAATGAGTCCTGTGGTACTTACACACACACACCCGTGTGTGTTTGCATACAACTTCAGTCTTCTCTGAATTCATTATTCTTGGTTTAATGACGGGGCTTCCAACCTGAGCATCTGTTGACTCTGCAGTCTGGACCTCAGGACCAAAAGTTGCAAGCCATGAAAAAGAGCTGTTCTCAACCTCCTGGTGTGGCTATGGGGGGAACTACCACCTGTGGGGCGGGCAGTGTGCTCTTCTCCATTCATATTAGAAGGGTTCATCTAAGGGAGACTCAGATACTGGTGACAAGAGAGAGGGCCTTTTCAGTTGTGGCTCCCCATCCGTGAAATGCTCTCTCCATTGAGGTCTGCTGGGCTCCTTCACTTACATCTTTTCAGCACCAGATAAAGACTTACTCTTTTCTCTTTTTCTGTTGGACTGAGATAGTTTTTTTTCCAGACCCTTGATCATGTTGGTTGCCCTCCTCAGCACACGTCCTAGCTTGTTGTCAACATCCTTCTTAAATTGTGGTGCACAGTATTCCACAGTCTGACATTCTTGTTAAACCATTGGAATTAAAAAAATAAATGGAATTGTTCCTTTTCACTCTGATGGGAATATGGTACTATAAAATCCAAACAGAGGTGCTTCAGTCGTTTGTGGATTAAGCCTTTGTTTCAATCCCATTAGAGGCAAGGGAAATTGACTAGCACCCACAAATTCAATGCCCACCATTCTCCAAAAGAGGAGAAGCCTAGCATGGGAGGCTTGTGTATGGTACACAGATCTGAAAGGGCCACAAACCACCCAAAAGGTATGCTGAAGAGTTTGCTAAAACAGTCATAGCAGATACAGCTGTTGTTAGTAACTCAGAGAAGTTACCTTCAAGCTTCCAAGAGGTCCAGAGTTTAACCTCAGAGGATGCTGAGCCATAGTTAAACACCATGAAGGTTGAAATTGATTCCTTAGAGAGGAACAAGACATGGGGACTAGTTCCAGGCCTGCCCAGGCCACAAAAGGTTTAATAAGTTCAGTTATTGCAAAAGTTTTTCAGTGTTCGTTTTATACATTTTTTAAAATCACCATGGTATTTAACAATAATATCTTATGTCCTTTAGAGGAGAAATTGTGAATGGTAGAATTTTAAATACCCATCATCATCTTTAGCTTCACTCAGTTTTGTTCATAACACTCTTCCATTTCCTTCTAGTTGTGAGGGTGGGGGATGGGTAATCTATATGGTAATCTATATTACTGTGTTATTGTCCATTTGTATGGGCAAATACATTTGGATGGACAAATCACCCAGCTCAAAATGAGAAAGAAATTTCCGCATCAAATCACCCTAAACTGTTTTGAAGAATAGAAGCCTCCCAACAATCTGGCTTAATCAAGTGAGTTCTTCAATGCTTTGATAATTACCTTTTGCATCAGCTTTGCGGGTATCAAGATTTGTGTGTTTGTGGCAACCCATACTATGCCCCTGCCCCTGCCCCTGGCTCTGACGAAAGACCTTCCCAAATGTGTCATGAGGCACAATAAATAGTGCCACAAATGAACTCACTGCAGCTGAAGGATAACCAAGTACCACTTGAGCTGGAAAAGAAATTGGCACACTTATACACTTGGTTTGTTATGTATATATGTCTATGATTTATATCCCTCCCTTCGTGTTATTATGTTACCTGAAAGAAATTTCACCGTTGAGAAACAGCCCTTAGTGCAAACAGACATGCAATCTTTTAGTAATTGAGGTAAGGTTAATACAAGTAAGATAAATATTTTGCCTCAGATAATATACTATGAGGTATTTTGTTATGTATTCATCAACTGTATTTTCAAAAGATCAGTGTTATGCATCTGAAGTTTATTTGGAGCAAATCTCCATCTCACTTATCACTTAAGAGAATGCAGCTACCAGTATCGGAGGGGAGTTTTGATTTAGTTTATACATGATGCATAGGTTAGGATTAGCTTGTTTCTTCTTCTGTGAATACCTCAACATGGGTGATTTTAGGGTCAAAACAGAACAGAGACTAATACCACCTACTATCTTAGCAACTAGAGTGAAGTGCCATATATTGTCTAATCAGTTTCAAATTGACTTATAGGCTCCTGCCAAATTAACATTTTTAGGGTAATCTAGATTTGAAGATAAAGAGGCCGTCTTTTGTGAAAGAAATGGGTTGATTGTGGGATTTATGCACTGAATCATCTGATAGGTTCAGAGGGAGAATTTTTGGTATTTTCTATATTGCGGTATAAAAATGATTTCCTCAAGAGTAGCAATAACTTCCGTTACACCTGTTGGCATCTAAGAACTACTTGCTTTGAGTTCTTTGGCATCTTCTAAATTGTTGGAAAGAGTAATTGGATCTTCTCAGAAAACCAAAAACACAATTACCATTTATAAATGCTTTTCTGAGCTTTGTAAGGTAGATGTTCAGCAATGTAGAGAGATGTTGAATAGGGGATTATAATGTGCTATACAACCAAAGCAAGGGGAAATTGCTTTAGAGTCTGTAGTTTTTAGTTTCTGTAGATTTGAAATTGAGAGTTATCCAGCAGGAATTGCTGTTTCAGATATACTAGACTCCACAACCTTTGTAGAGGAAAGAACTGTATAATAAAGATAGATGCTGAAGATGTTATGTGACATCACAACATTGGGTCCCCAAATTGCTCTCATCAGCTGGTACCTCTGCCAGTCAGCCTGAAGTGGAAGAGATCTTACAAGAAGAGCTAGTCAGACTGGGGTTGACAAACTTTATTCAATCTGCTAAGAAACATGAATCCCCCAAAAGCAATCAACAAATTACAAAAACAAAAAAGTATGAGTAAGAGATATCACTTTTGAAGGATTTGTGCTTGTTAGAAGATTGAATAAAGGCTGCGACCAATTGAAATGAGAGAATGTTCAGACATTTCCCATCTGCCCGCTTTTGGTTCCTGAAACACTATGGGGAGTGCTGTTGAACCACTGGCAGGGAATGTAATGTTGTTGCTGCTGTCCCCTGAAATCCAAAATGATATAGACAGGGAAACAATTTTCCAGATCACTTGCATCAAATAGTCAGTGCTAGAATGTAAGGATAAGATGGAGCCGTGATGCAGCTCAGCAGAAAAGGTCTGCTCAGGCAGAGCAAACATGCCTGCCTTCTTCCATAAGCACAGCCTAATATCCCAAGGACAAAAGAGAAAAATACAGCAGTATTCCTGGTGAAGCTGGTGAAGCACCACGTCATTCAAAGTCCCATCTAGTTTTCATCCCCCCTCCCCCATTTTCTTGCCTTTTTTTGCTTTTGAGAATACATTGCTTATGCAATTTAATTGCTACTGTTATCCATGTTATCACACCATCATTGTTAAAGACAATCAAAAGAGAGAGAAAATTTTCACGTATATCTTATATAAACAGATGTAAAAATTCTAACACCACTATCTAAAACAGGGTTTCCAAAACTTGGGTCTCCAGTTGTTTTTGGACTACAACTCCCATCATCCCTGACCACTGGTCCTGCTACCTAAGTTTTTGAGTAAGTTTTTCCAGATGGGCTACTTGCCACAGTTTAGGATACCACTGATCTAAGTTTGCTCCTCCTAAGTCCTCCAAGAGTGAACCAATATTATTCTCACAGTCACCAAGTCTATCAAGGTTTTAAATAACAGATCCTCATTTTCTTCCACAAAAAGATTTAACAATGTCAGTTGTTGTATTTTAACAATATTTGTTTCCTATTATTTTGCTAAATAAGTTGTTGTTGTTTAGTCGTTTAGTTGTGTCCAACTCTTTGTGACCCCATGGACCAGAGCACGCCAGGCACTCCTGTCTTCCACTGCCTCCCGCAGTTTGGTCAAACTCATGCTGGTAGCTTCGAGAACACTATCCAACCATCTTGTCCTCTGTCGTCCCCTTCTCCTTGTGCCCTCAATCTTTCCCAACATCAGGGTCTTTTCCAGGGAGTCTTCTCTTCTCATGAAGTGGCCAAAGTATTGGAGCCTCAGCTTCAGGATCTGTCCTTCCAGTGAGCACTGAGGGCTGATTTCCTTAAAGGATAGGTTGGATCTGATTTCCTTAAGGGATAGGTTGGATCTTCTTGCAGTCCATGGGACTCTCAAGAGTCTCCTCCAGCACCATAATTCAAAAGCATCAATTCTTCGGCAATCAGCCTTCTTTATGGTCCAGCTCTCACTTCCATACATCAATACTGGGAAAACCGTAGCTTTAACTATACAGACCTTTGTTGGTAAATATAGCACCCCACAATTTGGTACGCTGCCACCACATATACATGTATGATCCTGTAGTGTCATAGCCTCTCTGCAGGATCCCTGAATAGGTGTTATTGATGTGTGCCAATTTCGAGTAAGTCATGTACCACCTGCCATCGATTTTCCTGTTTTAGTTTCTTATACTCAGTTTTAATGTTAGTATCATCTCACAAGTCCGTTTGGGTCACTTTGTGAATGAAGCTACTAGAAATGCAAATGATAGTATCATCGTGCAACCATGATTCATATCTGTATTGAATCATCTGAACACCAGCTTTTGCAAGCAAAGAGTGCCTGCATGAAAGAAAGCAGGAAAATATATATTGCTGAAACAAAGAGAGGGGGTGCACTTCCAGACAAATAGCCCCCCATCCTCAGAAAGGCTCTTCCTTGCTTACACTGGAACGTTTCAGCCATTTCTGGAAACATGTTGTTTTTCTACTTGTGCTGGGCACCCGAATGATTCCAAACAAAATTTAGACACACCTTAGAATAGTTTTGCAATGTTAACAAGATATGCAAAGGTTTTGCTCTACACACTGGCAGGCCAAGTCTTTGCAAAGTACGTTGCAAAATCCATTTAATAATCTGTTGACTTTTATCTGAGTCAAATTATACCTCTTCCTATTTCCCTCAGGTGAACGTTCATTCTGACTGATGTTACATAGTGTCCCAATCCCTCTCCCCCCCCCAATATTTGTTGGGCCTGCGGCTCTTTGATTACTTTGAATAGGCCTGTTGCTACAGTTTTGCATAACTTGTTACCTGGTGGTATAGCAGGGATTTGACAAAAGAACCTTAATGTTCCTTTAATGGATGCAGATGTTTCCTGATCGGGTAATTCACCTGCAGGGGTGGAATTGCAGACTAGTGTTCTGCTGGGTAGAAGGGACAGAGGGAGAAGGGAAGAGGCAGCTTGCACTTTAAAAGAGTGAGAGATGAGCTGAGAGCAGCTAGCTAAAACCTGGGATGTAGTTTTCCCCAGGGCTAATGATCTGCTTCCTGCTGTAAGAGTGTCTGTTTGCCTCTTGCTTGTGCACTTGTCAATAAAGCAAGTGTGTGGTGTTAGCTGCCACATGTTTGCTTCATTGACAAACGCACAAGCAGAGCATATACAAAGGAAAACTGTTCAGAAATGGGCAGGAGAGGTTGACTTGATATATTTTGTTGCTATACACGGCCTTGATACTGCAGTATATAAATGGCAGTGTGTTAATTTTTTATAAATAAAATAAATAAAATTACCAGGATGGAGCTTGTAGCCCAAATGAAGGTGATGCAATGGTTCTTAAGATTGGGGGAAATGACAGGGAAGGCTGCTAAGACAATAGACAGGCCCAAGGAAACATTGTAGACCTGCAGGGGAGATAGTTCAGTGTGTTCCCTCAGCAAAAAGATGGAGAGTGCAGCAGACTTTGGACTTAGATCTATCAGGCAGTAGCATTGGATTGGTCCTTCAGAATCACTTGACCGGCCCTGTGGAATGCCTTCCCATCAGATGTCAAAGAGATAAACAATTATACGACTTTCCAAAGACGTCTGAAGGCAGCCCTGTATCAGGAAGTTTTTTTGTGTTTGGTGTTTTTCTGTGTTTTTTATATTATCTTGGAAGCTGACCAGAGTGGCTGGGGCAACCCAGTCAGATGGGTGCTGTGTAAGTATTATTATTATTATTATTATTATTATTATTATTATTATTATTACTTCCAGGATGGAGACTGTTCTGGTCCAAAGTATTTGTATCCTGCATTTGTGCTTGCATAGCCAGTGAAGCAGGAAGCCAGGAATCGGTGCCTAATCTGAGGAGAGTGCAGCTACAAAGGCAGGAAAGATAGGGTAGAAATAAAAAAGGAGTTGTGGTGAGGCCAAGCTGTTGCACCAGCTCTGAGAACTCATGAACAGATGGCCCTGAATCGTCCTGGAACTGCCCAGCATCAGGATCCAGAGCATGCATGAAAATTGCCTCCTCCCCGCACCCAATGGATTAGAGTCTTTGGACTGCTAAGCAGGTCCAAATTGTCAGGCCATCCCATCAACCTGAGCTCACTCCCACTGCTACTGCTGAAGAGGGGTGCAGCATCTTTTACAGCTGGGCATCAGGGCCCATTGGGAGCTGTCCAAGGTCCTACTTAGCCTAGCTGTGATTGGAAAAGGTGCTCTTAGTTGCTTCCACTTCCTCCATGAGTTCCAAAACCCAACAGAAGACTGGAGTGGCCTCTATCATTGGCGATCCCTCAGACAGGGTGTCATCTGGGGAAGAGGTTGCTAGCTATGCTTTGGAATGTACAGAGAGTCTCCAAGGTTGCTATCTGGGCTGGCAGCTCCCAGAGGGTTGTGCTTCCCCTAGTCTTTGGTGAAAGTCTTGTTGGGTCTGAAGTTTGAGTACTGGCACGTCCTGAAAGCATAGGCTTAGAGGACCCCTTTTATCATATGTAAAAAATCAATTGATTTCAACATGACAGCTTAGAGTTTATGTGTTGGAAGACAGAATGTGAACAGGATGGCAGCCAACGAATGTGGAAAGAGAGGAGAATGTTGCTGGATGTTGACAGAGGCCAGCGTTTCATCCCCTTCTCCCAACACTTGGAAATCATACCCGCTTTGTCTAATGCCTGCTAATTGTGTCCTAGGAGAAAAATAATGTATTCCTTGCATGCTGGAGCAGATGAGTTAATTGAAATAAATTGAAATTGGCTGCTCCTCTTAATAAAGTGGCTTCAAGGGATGGTGCAAGGATCTTAGCTCACATTTATCTTGTTCCAGTGGTTCTTCGAGGAAGAGCCTCCGGAGAGCCCTGATCAAAGCAGAGAAAAAGCATGACATGCAAACCTGAATTCACAGGGTTGGATTAATCTGTATTGATCTCACTGATGGCATTGTGTTGAACATTAGGCGGCTGCTACTTAGCAGTTCTTATGTGCCTGTTTTTTTTGTGTTTTTTATTCTGATGTTTTTATCATGAGAAATGGCCATAGCTTAGAGGTAGAGATCTACTATGCATGCAAAAGGTCTCAAGTTTGATCTCCAGCATTTCCAAGTAGAACTGGGAATGTTCCTTGCCTGGATCCCTGAAGAGCTACTGCCAATCTGGGTAGATCAGAGTTTCCCTAATTTGGGTCTCCAGCTGTTTTTGGACTACAGTTCCCATCATCCCTGAACCCTGGTCCTGCTAGCTAGGGATGATAGGAGTTATAGCCCAGCAACAGCTGAAGACCCACGTTTGGGAAACTCAAGTGTCAATCATACTGAGCTGGTTTGACCAATAATAATTCACAGTGAAATTCATCATGCGAAAGGCGGGGCTGGATAAATCCCTAGCCGGAATTAAGATTGCCGGAAGAAATATCAACAACCTCAGATATGCAGATGACACAACCTTGATGGCAGAAAGTGAGGAGGAATTAAAGGACCCTTTAATGAGGGTGAAAGAGGAGAGCACAAAATATGGTCTGAAACTCAACATCAAAAAAATGAAGATCATGGCCACTGGACCCATCACCTCCTGGAAAATAGAAGGGGAAGAAATGGAGGCAGTGAGAGACTTTACTTTCTTGGGCTCCATGATCACTGCAGATGGTGACAGCAGCCACGAAATTAAGAGACGCCTGCTTCTTGGGAGAAAAGCAATGACAAACCTAGACAGCATCATAAAAAGCAGAGACATCACCTTGCCAACAAAGGTCTGTATAGTTAAAGCCATGGTTTTCCCGGTAGTGATGTATGGAAGTGAGAGCTGGACCATAAAGAAGGCTAATTCTTTATCCTATACTATATCCTAGTATATGTTAATGCCAATGAAACTTGTCTCCATACAGTTATATTTCAGATTCTGGCCTAAAGAAGGATTTTGATTAAGGCCAGTTAGCTCTATGCTTTCAAAATTCCATGTTCTATTGTTTCCTTGAAGAAAACCTTCACAAATCTTTATGGGCTTGAAAAAAGTTTTGCAAAGTTTTGCTGTTTAGCCCATGTAAAATCAATTATTAAAGTAAGTAATATTGTAGGCATAGATCAGATCCTGTGGCTCACTGCAACATTGCTGGGGGTGCGTGTGTGTTTTCCCATTCAATATTCCAAAGGGTTGCATATACATATTTAATCAGAGGCATTAACATTAATTATTACCCCACAATGGTTCTCTACCCAGGGTGACTCGTCTTTTTTGTATATACTGGAATGTGTAATGACTTCGTTGCAGGATTTTGCTGTCCCAGCTGCTGCTTGCTTTGCTACAGTTGCTTCTACTGTATATTCTCAGGCAGAAAGAGGCATCTGTGCAAATATGTTGTGCTGCAGGGCGAACTATTGAAGATCTGGAGTTGGCTTGCACTGTGCTCTGACCATTAATTATTTGGAGGCAATCTTCGCTTGGCCAAGTCTTTTCTTCACACAGAGGGTTTGCTGTTAGAATCATTCAAAGTCTAAGAATGGCCTCCACCAACAGCATTGCACTGTGGCTGAACTGTGTCTGTGGTGCAATACTTCACAATGGAGGTGGGAGGTGTTCTTGAATGCTCCGCGCAGAGTGAAGAAACATCCTTCAGTGCTGCCATCCCATTGGTAAAACAACGTCAAACCTAGCATTACGTAAAATACATCCAACAAACACAAAATGTGACCAGCTGTGCATTGGCATAAACAATGGTTAAGAACAGTGGACTCGTAATGTGGTGAACCGGGTTCACTTCCCCGCTCCTCCACATGCAGCTGCTGGGTGACCTTGGGCTAGTCACTCTTCTGAAGTCTCTCAGCCTCACTCACCTCACAGAGTGTTTGTTGTGGGGGAGGAAGGGAAAGAAGATTGTTAGCCGCTTTGAGACTCCTTCGGTTAGTGATAAAGTGGGATATCAAATCCAAACTCCTCCTCCTCCTCCTCCTCCTCCTCCTCCTCTTCTTCTTCTTCTGTATTTTTATCACAGTATCAAATACTTCTCTTGCACATAATCAACACATAAAGTACAACAATGTAAACAGGAGTCCCAATAGATCAGTTCATTCATTCATTCATTCTTAGAGTTCAAATGTCTGCTAGTTTCTGTTCCACATATTTCTTTGTTCATAAAATCCAAATGGGAGCTTACTACAGTTCTACAGAATCTTGACAAGGATTTCCGGAATAATGCCTTGTTTCGCCCTCATGGGCCTCATCAGTTGTACATGTTCTAAATAATGTAAATGAATATAATATCATATTGCAACATAAGAATACAGTGGTACCTCGGGTTAAGTACTTAATTCGTTCTGGAGGTCCGTTCTTAACTTGAAACTGTTCTCAACCTGAAGCACCACTTTAGCTAATGGGACCTCCTGCTGCCGCCATGCCGCCAGAGCACGATTTCTGTTCTCATCCTGAAGCAAAGTTCTTTTTTTTAATTTTATTTTTTATTCAAAATTATAACAAGACATATTATCCAAAAACATATCATCCTTGTTCCCCCCCATTTTTCCTCCCTCCCCCCCCCACAAACCCCCCCCCCCACCCCCCCAACTTCCCTCAGTTCCAGTCTTTGGTTTCTCTAAGAATGCTGTTTTCTGCATGTTACAAAGTTGTATAGATCCTCAAACTATTTAGCTGATTATTATCAATAAAAGGTTTGTGAATGTTTATTCAAAACTGAAGCAAAGTTCTTAACCTGAAGCACTATTTCTGGGTTAGCGGAGTCTGTAACCTGAAGCGTATGTAACCTGAAGCGTATGTAACCCGAGGTACCACTGTAATATAAACAATTGTACCGTAGGTGTACATACCATGTATAGTATATCAAGGTAATGGAACTTATGACATGGTGGTTTCTGCAGTGAACAACAACTGTGGTGTAGTGGTTAAGAGCGGTAGTCTCCTAATCTGGTGAACCGGGTTTGTGTCTCCACTCCTCCACATGCAGCTGCTGGGTGACCTTGGGGCAGTCACACTTCTCTGAAGTCTCTCAGCCCCACTCACCGCACAGAGTGTTTGTTGTGGGGGAGGAAGGGAAAAGAGAATGTTAGCCGCTTTGAGACTCCTTAGGGTAGTGATAAAGCGGGATATCAAATCCAAACTCCTCCTCCTCCTGTTACAATGTAAGGTTATATAGACAGGCGCAACCATCCCATTGGTTGCAATGTAGATCTCTTAGCACTGTTGTGAAATGCATCAGTAAGGGGCACCACTCACCACCCATGTTCCAGCAAACTGCAACCTCCAGCCATTAGGGAGGTCCCACATAGAGAGTATTATAATAGTCTAAACTTGAGGTTTCCAATGCATTTATCACAGTGGCCAATAATTCCTTGTCCCGGAATAGGATGCCTTTGATGCACTAAAGTGATGCTGGTGATAGGCTCTCCTCACCATGGAGGCTACCTTGGACCTCCACAGATAGAGAGGGCTGAGAAAGTCAAGTAAGTCTGCATTTAATGATGTGATGGCCTGGGAGTCTGATTCAGAGGCTGAACCAGAGGAATCCCAGCCTGCACAGGGGTCCCCGCCTCCAGGGCCGGCTGAGCCGGGGCAGGGCCTTGAATCCAAAGCGCCTGCACCTGTGCCGAATCCTCAGGAGCAGACACCCGATGAATCCACTCTGGCTCCGGAGGTGATTGAGGACCCATTGCCTACAGGTGCGCCTCTCCCAGCCCTGTCAGGGGAAGGTGAAGCTGCTCCTGGGTCCAGTAACCCTCCAGCCTCTCCTGAGCTGCAGAGGCTCAGGGCAGAGAGGCGGAGGGAACTGGGTTCTCTCAGGAGGAGCGGGTCACCTGTGGGCCGGGATCGCCCCTGGCCTCAGAGAAGATAAAGGCCAGTCAGCCCGGTCCCAGGTTGCGGAAGCAACGTCGTTGGAAACCTGTTTCTGCCAGCACCCAGACCTGTTTTTCCGGAGTTCCTGACCACGCCTGGCTTCTTGCTTTGGACCCCGCTTCGCCCTTGATGGACAGTCTCCAGACCCTCGACCCAGAACCGGACTCTGACCACGCCTCTCAGTAACCCCCCCCCCCCCGGGTCCAGCACAAATGGTGAACAAATTCCGAAAACAATTTGAGAGCCAAAACACAGCCCAAACGTCTCTGGATTTTGCAACGTAGTTCTGCATCCAATTAATGCGTACAAAAGTGTACCTGCTAGGGTAACGTCTGCCTAGAAATGCATATATTAGTGAAGATAACATGCAAATGCATTACTTTGAATAAATAAATAAATACATACTTTATTCCTTATACCCTGCTCATCTGACTGGGTTGCCGCATGCACTCTGGGCAACTTGCAACATAATAAAAATACGAAACATAAAACATTAAAAACCTCTTGATATGGGGCTGCCTCAGATGTCTTCAGAAAGTTGTGCAGTTGTTTGTACTATATACATTAAATGAAATTTCATTAAAATGCTATTATAAGATGAAATTCACACTGAAATGCTGGTGGATTTTCCGGAAGACATCTTAAAAATAAAAATCCAGTGGCTTCAAAAATGTGAAGAACTGGATTTAAGATTCAAAAAATGAGAAACAGAGAGAACCAAAATTAGCAGATCCTGACAGATTCATTCATCCCTATCTATGGACAGAGATGGTCCCAAGCACATCCCTGAACCATGTAATAAGGTTTGTGTGCACCCAACTTCCTCTACCTTGGTCCCCCTAAGCTGATAGTTTGCCCTTTTTCCAAAGCAGGATCAATGGATCACCAGAGAAACCTTCATTTTTCATTGGGGCCTCGTGGCCTCACAACCCAATGTCTGTGCAGCTGCACTTGTTCATTTCTGGGTCACTCTCAAACTGCCATTTTTCATAGCTAGCAGGCTCTCTTATCAAAATTAATTAAATACCTGACATTAATCCTCTAAATGGTTTTGCTTCTGCTTAAGGTATTAATTAAATGTTCTTGGTTATGTAATATGAACCAACAAAACTTAATTAAGTTTCCTAGAAATACTTTATTATGGAAGGCAGTGGTCATATAATAAATGAGTCCTTAGCTACTCTCTTGAGAAGCATGATTAGGGCGCAATCTTTTCTGTAATTGCAAGCAAACATAGTACATTGATTTGGGTGGAACCCCAGTGGAGTATTTGAATAGGTTCTATGCCAAAATTTTCACTTGCCTTTTTTCCCTCTCTCTCTCTGTCTCCCTGTCTTTCTCTTTCTCCTATTTGCCATCCATTTATGATAAAAGAAATGGCATTTGAAAAATTATGAGAGGGAAGAGGAAATTTTGGTGCAATTTTCATGGGTGTGGGTGGGTGGCAGGGTTTTTGTCATGCTCAGCTTACTTCTAAAGCCCTAAACGGCCTCGGTCCAGTATACCTGAAGGAGCGTCTCCACCTCCATCGCTCTGCCCAGACACTGAGGTCTAACTCTGGGGTTGCGGCGCTCATCTCGCTTTATTGGCCGAGAGAGCCGGCGTACAGCTTCCGGGTCATGTGGCCAGCATGACTAAGCCGCTTCTGGTGAACCAGAGCAGCGCACGGAAACGCTGTTTACCTTCCCGCTGGAGCGGTACCTATTTATCTACTTGCACCTTGACGTGCTTTCAAACTGTTAGGTTGGCAGGAGCAGGGACTGAGCAATGGGAGCTCACCCTGTCACAGGGATTCGAGCAGCCAACCTTCTGATCAGCAAGTCCTAGGCTCTGTGGTTTAACCCATAGCACCACCCGCGTCCCACGCTTCCGAGTACCAGGCCGCTTTTTAGCAGAGTATCACCCAGGCTCCAAGCCTGTAGGAGTTCCAATTCTAGCACGTAATGCAGAAATAAATCACAGGAAACAATTGAGCACAGTCAGGAATCTTTGCTGTCGGTCTGAAGTGTAAGGGTTGCAAATTATACAAGATACAGTCATCTGTTAGATCCCTGATAGAGGTTCAGCTCAAACGCTCTGGGCCTAGCCCTAAAAGCTGCCAGACCCTCTCTCACATCTTAACAGTACGAGAGCAGATTTTAGACTAAATATCATTCTTTTGTCCAGGCCAGAAGCTGCGCATGCTTGGAACATTCTTCAGAGTGAGTGACCTTGCATCTGTTTTAAACAGCCAGTTTTGTGCAGCTTCTGGAAACTCACACAGTGTTGTTTCTGGGAATGAATGATTCTCACCCCAACAATTTTTCCCCAATCCAAAAAGGGACTTCAGTGGTCAGAAGCATGCTTCCACAACCGCTGCCAATGCAGATGCAGACATCTTCCTATCCTCATTTCAGTAAACCTCTAAGCCCTTTGAACTGGCTAAAGGTGCCTTCTGATGTGCCTGGTGGATCTACCAGCTGCATTGTGCAAGGAATTGCTTGAATTTGAATTTTGCTTTCAAACCTAGCTGTGAGAAGATTCCGAAACAGTCACTGTTTGGGTAGGAATCATAGTAAAAAAAAACAACAACAAAAAGTAATAATGAAATAATCTAAATGTTGCATTGTTGCCCAGCATGCATCCTTATCTATGGTGGAAACAATGGTGATGCGCACTGCACTTCCTGTTGAAAAACACTTGCACTTTCATGCTTCAGGGGTTTTTTGCGTGTGCTTTTCGTCCTGGCTTCTCTCTCCTATTGTTTTCTGTACAGACAGGCGGATGGTTCCAACGCTCTTCCGCCGCTGCTCTTTTATCCCAGTAAATCAGTTCTTTCTATCTGAGACTGTAATAACTCCTCAAAACGTGCCACCTGTAATTACTGAAATTGCAGAACTTTTCTGTAATTGCTATAATTATGTGCATTGTAAGCTCTCCCCCCCCCCACCGCCCGATGTTCTATTTTCAAGCAGGTTGATTGACACGGAGACTTTGTCACTGAATGAGCACTTGCAAGTCCTCCAGCTCAAATCTGTTAGTTTCTCTGAAACAGGCCACAGATGACAACAGCAATAGCTTAACCTCATGGGCAGCTTCTTGTACGCTGTATTTTTTAGCTAGAACAAAAATAATAATAATTCTTTAGTGGTGTTTTTATTTACATGGAGATAAAAGAGTGTACTGACTGTGTGAGATGACCTTTCAGCTGGGCTGCCCTAAAGTCAAGCAAGAGGACTCGGGTTAAATTCAAGTACCGTATTTTTTGCTCTATAAGACTCACTTTTCCCCTCCTAAAAAGTAAGGGGAAATGTCTGTGCGTCTTATGGAGCGAATGCAGGCTGCGCAGCTATCCCAGAAGCCAGAACAGCAAGAGGGATTGTTGCTTTCACTGTGCAGCGATCCCTCTTGCTGTTCTGGCTTCTGAGATTCAGAATATTTTTTTTCTTGTTTTCCTCCTCCAAAAACTAGATGTGTCTTGTGTTCTGGTGCGTCTTATAGAGCGAAAAATACGGTACCTTCTTTATTCCATAGCAATACACATACAGGAGCCTGGGTCATGCAAATAATAGACCAGAGTTAGGCAGCCTAAGGCCCGTGGGTCGGATGTGGCCCATTCGCCTTCTCAATCCGGCCCGCGGACGGTCCAGGAATCAGCGTGTTTTTACATGAGTAGAATGTGTGCTTTTATTTAAAATGCATCTCTGGGTTATTTGTGGGGCATAAGAATTTGTTTGTATATTTTTTCAAAATATAGTCCGGCCCACCACATGGTCTGAGGGACGGTGGACTGGCTCACGGCTGGAAAAGGTTGCTGACCCCTGTAATAGACTAACACATTCTAACTCAGCGGTGGAGAACTTGCATCTCTCTGGATGCTGTTGCACTACAACTCCCATCATCCCTCAGAACTCACCATGCTGACTGGGCCTGATGGGAGTTGGAGTCCAACAGGATCCAGAGAGCAATTAGTTCTCAACCTCTGACCTAAGCAGCTCTGGCCAAATTAAAGACTCTTTGTGACCCCATGGATCAGAAGAAGAAGAAGAAGAAGAAGAAGAAGAGTTTGGATTTGATATCCCGCCTTTCACTCCCCTTAAGGGGTCTCAAAGCGGCTAACATTCTCCTTTCCCTTCCTCCCCCACAACAAACACTCTGTGAGGTGAGTGGGGCTGAGAGACTTCAGAGAAGTGTGACTGGCCCAAGGTCACCCAGCAGCTGCATGTGGAGGAGCGGAGACGCGAATCCAGTTCTCCCAGAATACGAGACTACCGCTCTTAACCACTATACCACACTGGCTCTCATGAGAGCATGCCAGGCACTCCTGTCTTCCACTGCCTCCCGCAGTTTGGTCAAACTCATGCTGGTAGCTACGAGAACACTGTCCCACCATCTTGTCCTCTGTCGTCCCCTTCTCCTTGCACCCTCCATCTTTCCCAACATCAGGGTCTTTTCCAGGGAGTCTTCTCTTCTCACGAGGTGGCCAAAGTCTTGGAGCCTCAGCTTCAGCTTCAGCTCCAGACAATAGAGCAACTCTTTTTTGCTTATCTCTGTGCCTGCGATCTCCTGGGTGATGCAAACGCTGTTAGGCAGTTGAATGTACAGGCGTACTCTGTCTGTTTCCCTCCCTCCCCACACTACTCCATGTGGCCCCAGGCACTGGCAACCCGCGCTACGCCACTGGTCCGGATATTAGGAACTCAAAACAGCCCTGATGTTAGATATATGACCATCAGTTATACTTGTATCACACTAGGGGGTGTTGTGTGGCACTGGGGTTTAAGTCTCTGGCAGTGATTGGCTGAGTCACTCTCATGTCCTAGAGCAGCAGTGGCTCATGGAGCAGGTGGCAGCAGTGTGCTCTCACCAGAAGAATTGTGCCCATCAGGACAGGGCAAGGCAGCAGTGGCGAGATCAGGGAGCTTTGCAGCCATGGCCCCATGGATGTATAAAAACCTGTGGGGCCACCACTGCCAACCTGAAGTTCCCTCAACCTTGCTACTACTTCACCCCATGCCAGTGCGTGCAGTCCTGACAATTAAAAACAAGTTGAGGTTTGCTGGCAGCCATTCATGGAGCATCAACAAAACAGAAGAAGCCAGGATAGGGAGCATGTTGCTTGTTTGCGTTAGCTACTTTTACCCCAGGATTAGAGTTTCCTGTTAGGATCGATGCCAGCAATGAATGGCAGCCGGCTGTAACAAGCCACACCCTCCCAAATTAAAGTTCTGCAAACGTGGGAGAGAAACTCATTGGCTTGAAATGAAGAATTAGCCCTACTCAAGCATTGCCCTGAAAGCAGGTATGTTCCACAGCGTGTCATTGTTGCAATAATAGTGCATTTGCAGTAGATTTATATTGTTGTTGTTTTTTGTATATATTTTTAAATTATTTTCCATATAATAATTCCATATAATTCACATCATTTTTATCCACTTTACCTCCCTGGCTCTTTAGAGTCTATTGACCTCCTTCCCTTCCCTCCTCATGGCTTTCAAAATTAACCTTTATACCATTGCATTTTGTACCCTTTCCAATTCCAATGACACTCATTACAAAATAGCTCAAAATTTGAATAAATATAGAAAGGTAGAAAACTTCTCATTACAAGTCTTCAGATAACCTTGCTAGTGATGTTAATTGCTTACAATAGTCTTTCAGATATCATACGAATTTACTCCAGTCCTTTTGGAATACTTGATCATGCTGGTTTTGGATTTTTCCTGTCAGCTTCACCAGTTCTGCAAAGTCCATCATCTTCATCTGCCACTCTTCTTTCATTGGCAGTTCTTGTTGTTTCCATTTTGGGGCTAAAAGAATTATTGCCGAAGTTGTTGCATACATACCGTATTTTTTGCTCTATAAGACTCACTTTTTCCCTCCTAAAAAGTAAGGGGAAATGTGTGTGCGTCTTATGGAGCGATTGCAGCCTGCGCAGCTATCCCAGAAGCCAGAACAGCAAGAGGGATTGCTGCTTTCACTGCGCAGCGATCCCTCTTGCTGTTCTGGCTTCTGAGATTCAGAATATTTTTTTTCTTGTTTTCCTCCTCCAACAACTAGGTACGTCTTGTGGTCTGGTGCGTCTTATAGAGCGAAAAATACGGTAAACGGTCTTTTATCTTCCCTTGGTATCTCTTCACCCACAATACCCAATAAAAAGGCTTCTGGTTTTTAACAAAAGTGTTTTTAAATATTTTCTTTAACTCATTATATACATCATCCCAGTTCATTAGTTGTTACAACATTATTGCTGTCTGGAGGAGCAAAACATAAACCGGAATGTTTGTGGTATAAAATGTGACAGGATTTCAGAAGGACTTTTTGAGAACATGCAATGATTGACAGTGGAGCAACAAGTCTGCATACATGATGATTTGTGCTTATAATGGTATAATTCCTCGCGATCTTGCTTTCAGTCCTGCCCCCACCTCTGAAAGCGAGATGGTGTGTAACTTCCCTGATAGCATTATAAGCACCACAAGCATCATAAATGTGGAATAAAAAGCACATCTAGAGGAGCCACTAAGCGTGCTCAGCAGGACACAGGAAAATCTACAGCAGAAGTTGTGTGTTTGCCTCCTTCTCCCCCCCTAGTTTGAGCCCACACACTTTCATGTGAATGTCTGACTAGGGCTGTTGCGTTCCTGTTATATTTCAGGTAATGCCAACTTGTTAAATGTTATCAAAAACAAAGCACCCCCCTTTCAGAACTATTCTTTTTAAAACTCTGGCTCTCTGCCTCCCCAGAAGAATATGTGAGTTTAGTGGGTGAATATGATTCATCAATGTCTTTAATTGGGCATGATATTCTTGAATCCTGCTTATTACTGATGATTTCTTAGATACTCTTTTTTTATTTTAAAAAACCAACTGCACAGTTTTCTGAACTTTGCACATTGCGCAAAGACGAGAATATAGTTCTACATCTGCAATGATGAAATGTGGTTTTGTGATGTGGGGAAAGGACAATAATTGCTTATTGTGAGTTTCTCCCATGTTTTGTCCCCAGGGACCTCGATGAAATGCTGTATCTCGCTGTTCTCTAAATCTACAGAACTTTACCATCTGGCTGCTTGGAATGTCATAGCGAGGGATCTAACATCTCTGAGTACACAGTCCTCTTTTTCTGGTTGTGGAGATCGTTAGCTCCTCTGACAGTCCTGGGCTTCCTAGCAGGAAAGCAATTAAAGCAGCTAAGCACAGGGTAAAGGCAGCTCCATTGGCACCAAAACCAAATGCAGACTATTTTTAGCTCTGTTATAAGTTGACTATATGAATTTAGAATGATGGAAATGGGAAAGAAAGCCGTTTTTGGCAATGTCTGCTCCTGTTTACAATCTTTCCTCCCTGGCAAGGAATTTCCATGTTGCTATAGCAATCTTACAAAAATCAGGTTCACCCAGGTTATTCCAAACTCCCCCCCCCCCCTTTTCATGGCTAATTTAGTGATGCCGTGACTTGGAACTTTTCAAAGGGGAAACTTAAATTATTTAGTCTTCTCTGAGCTCTGTGGTTCCCATGAAATGTGCTCTGCCCGACCTTAGCAGACACAAGAAGATTGTGCCTTGTATAGCAAGGGTTGGGAACGTCAAGCCTGGGGGGGCCATATGCGGCCTGCTTGACCCTTCTGTCTGGCTGGTCACGTCCTCCACTAGCCCTGCTTAGTGTCATCCATGTTTTTGGCTAGCTGGAAAGGGAAAATGCCTCTTCCTCGCCTTCATGGAGAGACTCGTGTGTGTGTGTGTGTGTGTGTGTGTTGGTGTGTGCACACAAACCACTGACCCCATGTGGCCAAAATGTGGCCTACTGTACAAAGGTAAAAGTCCATCTCTTGCTCTGCTCATTTTTGCCTCTTGCCCCAGCCCCCTCCCTGGTATGTGGCCCCCTAAATGTTGCTGCCAAGAAATGAGGCCTTTGTCATTCCTATTTTCCCAGTAAACCCCCTCAGGAAGAGGTGCTTTAAACTGGTGCCCGAGCAATTTGTCACAACGTCTGAAAATGGATGCAGCTTCACGACAAAGGTGGTGACAACTTGTGCGTTTATTTGGCCCACTCAGAACAATTCTGCATGCGTGCGCACACATAACCCAAGACTGCAGATGGGGCTCGTGTCTCCTTTGATACTTCCTTGCTTTGCTGCCAGCAGTTCCAGCAGCTGCAGCTTTCCCCAGCTATAACTATAGCCTGCCACCTGCCCAATTCCCTTCCTTCTGCGAATGCTCCATTTCCCTCCTCCCCAAGCCAGCCAGGAACAGGACTGGCAAGAGAACTAGGCAAAACTTCAGCTATGAGTGTAGAAGTAAGGAAAGCTACTCTGCCTGGGAACTGGCAGGGCATCTGCTTGGCATGAAGAAGGGTCTCAGGTTCAGTCCTAGCATCCCTTGGTGAGATCCCTGCCTGAATTCCGCAAGAGCTGCTTCCAGTCAATGTAGATAATTCTGCGCTGGGTGAGCCAACTGTTTAACTCAGTATAAGGTAGATTCCTTTGTAACTGTGAATACCAACATTGCTCTTAAAGGGGTGGGTCTCTTGACTAAGGGCAAATCTACACTGCGCAGTTATGACATTAAAAATGTGTTATAAAAATGTGACACCAAAGGCCGCTGTAGAGCAGCAATCCGTCATCAATGGGAAATTTCATTGAGAGCCATTATTCCATATTTTTAACAATCAGTGTAGATCCAGCCTAAGTCCAGATCTGGTGATCATATGGATAGATATCAGTTCTTGGCATGTAGCCAAGCTATTAAGGGGATCTCATCTGTTGCTTTTTCCATTTCTTCCATTGCTTTTTCTTAAAGTGTTTGCACACCCAGATTTGTGTTATGCATTCATGTTTCACAGTAGAGAAAGCCATTTCCTCCACCACCCCCAGTGGCTAGATTGTTGGGCTGGAGATATACATTCCCACTCAGTGACGAAGCTCCATTAGCAAGTCCTTATCTCTGAATAAAGTACCTGACAGGACTGAACATGGGCAAAACAGCAAATGAAATCCCTTGGAAGGCGGGCTTGATCAGCCAGCCCATCCAATAACCAAAGATCAGTAGGCACATCAGAGAAATCCTCCGGACTTCAGACCTCAGGTGAGCACACATTCATGCCCTCCAACATTTCTCCTATAAAAATAGGGACGTCCTACTCCATAATAATAATTTTATTATTTATACCCCACCCACCTGACTGGGTTGCCCCAGCCACTCTGGGCAGCTTCCAACATATATAAAAACAAAATAAAACATTAAACATTTTAAAACTTCCCTATACAGGGCTGCCTTCAGATGTCTTCTAGGTATCTCCTGGGCTTGGGGATCACATAACTCCCTACCCTTCAGCATTTCTCTGATGAAAACAGGGACATCCTACCATACCCTCCAATGAAAATAGGGACGTCCTAAGGAAAAGCGGGACATTCCAGGATCAAATCAGAAACTGGGATAGGTTCTGTAAATCAGGGACTGTCCCTAGAAAATAGGGACACTTGGAGGGCCTGTACATTGTGTCAGCCTGGCCGTTACCTTGAAGGTGAAGTCTCTGAAATAGGTTTCAAGTGGTCCTTCTCCAGGCCCACATAGCAGACAGGCTCCTCATGAGAAAAGCCTGTACCCTGGAGGAAAACAGACCACCAGATTCCTCAATAGAAGCACTGATTTGCACTCAACATTGAGGGGGGGCTTCATGCGTGCGCCACCCCCTCCAACTGAAAAAGAACTCAACCCCCTCCAACATTAATTGGATGTGAATATTGAATGTAAACATCCAACCCGGCCAAGCTGACTCAGCCCACCATCCCTCACACATACCCCGCTGCTACCCTATCTACATACACAGAAAATTGTGGAGCAGAATGGCTCACACCCAGTAGAAAGCTATCAGGACATAGTTTCTCAGTGGCCTGAACAAGATAAAAATTTCCTTCTAGGCACCTGCCCCCTACTCCAATTACGAGATGCTCAGAATTGAAAACAAATGAAACTTGCTTTTTAAAAAGAAAAGGAGCTCGTAGAGGTTAGCATGTTGACTTTCCTAAATTAAGCACAAATGCCTGGATGTATAATCACATTCAATTAATGTTAGTCTCTGACCCTGACAATACGGCCTTGTCCTCTTCTATGTTCACTGGGTGGAATTTATGCCACATTTTTGAATATAATGAGCAGGTATTATTAGCAATGCAAGTCCCTACATCCCTTTTAGTCTGAGTTGTTTTAACTGTTTCCTACGTGTCTCTGTAGCCATAGAAAGGGTTTTACATTTTTCTACTAGCTGCAAAGGCTGGTGGTTTGGAGACAAGCACGTGATTAAGCAGGAATGACCAATCCCAGAGCAGTTTAGTCTGTGCGTGGGTGATAAGCAGCTCAAATGGAGGTATCAGGCAACAGTAAGCAACTCAGTTAGGAACAGGTGGAGCCCTATTGGTCCCTTGTGTCACCTGACCCTTGCTTAAGTGGTAGGTGCAATACCACCTCCTGACCATCTGCAGTGCTGGTACTGCAATGCAGTGGAAAGCAGGCCAGTGATTACTCATTTAGGAAACTAGCAATGGTCCTTCTGCTAGATCCTGCAACTCAGGATCCCCCTTGCACTGTACATCAGTGTCGTGAGTTACTGTATATTGTGCTTATGTTGCTTCCAGAAGACTCAGAGATTGTTTTATATATGTATGTATGTATGTATGTATGTATGTATATAATGTTTATTTCAATTTTCACAAATACAAAAAGTTGAAAAAGACAAAATACGATAGAGTAAGAGAGAAAAAACAAAAATAAAAATTAAAGATACATAAAAAACCTCCCCCCCACCCCACCAACAAGAAAAAAACAAAAAGCAGAGACATTTAAAAAAAGAAAACACTTCCATTTTTCAAAATTCCATCCTTCAATAACTTATTTCCTCGATCTCCTCCCACCTCCCTTTTTGTATTCAAATTATTAATTAAGTCAGCAAGTTTTTTCCATCTTTCATTGCTTACTCACTTATTTATCTTAATCCATTTAAACCTTATCCTCCCATCAACATCTAGAAAGTTATCTAGACTCAGAGATTGTAGGCTAATTCACATCCACATGATCTCCAACTGATGGCTGCAGCATCAAGTGATGACTTGTATATGTGAAAGAGCTATTGCAGAAACCCTCCATTTTTACTCAGATTGTAGCAGAAACGTGGAGAACTGAATTTAAGATTAGAAAAACGAGAATTGGAGAGAACCCAAATTAACAGTTTCACCCTACCTTCGGTCTCCTTGAGATGTTTCGGGGTGGGTAGTTCCCCCTTCCCTCCCTTTTGGGTGTAGGTGGTGCTGTTTTGGCAACATAAACAGCGGCACACACAGCCTGAACATTGGGAATAGAATGATGACAGGATTCTTGACTGTACCACTTCAGGATGCAGGTTAAGAATTTATATTTATTCTTCCATTGAGGGGAGGAGGAAGAATCTCTCTGCAGTAAACTAGGGCTGCCATACATCTGGATTTTCTCGGACATCACCAAGATTTCAAAGGCAGAAATGGCGCCTGGGGGAACAACTTTCAGGTTTTCCTTTAAAAAGCTCAACAATTTTGGGGTCTTCCCAAGATTGGTTTTTACTTTTGGAATATGGCAACCCTAAGTAACCCTCAGTGAGAATGATTTAACCCTTTTCCTACAAGCTACAATATGGGGAAACCCAGTCAGATGGGTGGGGTATTATTATTATTATTATTATTATTATTATTATTATTATTATGCTATAGTACTACACAGGAGTTTGTGTATGTGTGCATTGGGAGGAGGGAGGGGGCATTCAACAATATATTCCCCTCCATACAGTCGTATGGTCCAGAATTATACCAGCTCTGTGTACCATCTCATTCTACATAAACATACAGATGGACTTGGGTCTTGCTGGGTTTTGTGCCAGCTGCATCCATCTGATTCCAGCAACAAAACAAGTCAGTCCGATGGCTGCCCAGTACTGGGGAGAAGAGAAAGTCTCTACCAAGCTAACAAGCGACTGAAAGGGAGAGTAGTCTGCTGCAATGGAAAACTCTGTGATCAATGCCAAAGGAAATGGACAGCGTTCATTGTGCGAGTGTGCGCCAGGAAGGAACAGCTGTGCTATGTGTGTGCCATGGAGGGGCCATCTGCACAATGTATTCCGCCCCAGCTGCACAGAGAAAGAGCATATAGCTAGATGACATTTCAACAGAAAGGGCTCTCTACATAAGAGGGAGTTTGTTTCTCTTTGAAAACCTTATCTGCTGCATTCATCCAGGCCACAATTATACCATTGTCCCAAAACACTGGTTGGATCAGATCATAACTATTGGACATCCTGGCCTAAATGGCACAGGAAAGAACTCTCTAGCCAGGCATTAAAAGGGCATATGGCCTGTGGCGTTTGCCCTCCTAGGTGGGTCATAAGGAAAGGGTTAAGAGTGTGAAGTGATTGGCCAGTGGGAACCCAAGGGGAGGAGTTAGAGTTGGAGTTGTTGGGAAGTCGGTTGGGAGTTGGAGAAGGAAGAGGGAGGATAAGTCTGTGGGTTGGTCTAGTTTTGATGTGAGAGAATGAGAGAAACTGTTAGGAGGAGTCAGATAGAGAGTTGGGATAATCAGTTAGAAGTTATTAGGAAGGTATAGTCCGGTAAAGAAACTAAGATTAAGAAACTGACAAGAAAAATTATCTGAAACCATACACTTGTTCATGCTTATAAAATAAACTTGCTTATTTGATTTAATGTTAACAACTGTCTGGATTCTGTGTGTACCTGAGAGAAACGGGTTGGTGGCAGCGGGGAAGCAATCACAGTGGTGGCACAGGGATCAATAGACCGTCAAACGTCCGGGGACCCTGTGTGATCGCCACATGGCCCAACTATTCTTAGGAAGATGGCAATGGGCAAGGATTGAAGATCACTGGTGAGCAAATCCTTCTCACCACCATGTGGTCTTCCTCCAACCTCTTTATCTCCCAGCCCTAACTTGGAAGCATTTAGAGCTGAGCGAGGGCAGAAGTTCCAGTGGGTTACCTGGATGTGGAACAAAGAGGAGTCACGGAGGAGGGTGGAATGACAGCGCTGCCCCATTGATCTCCACTCTACAGCTTTGGGGGAGAAGGAGAAATTGGAGAATCGCTGGGAACTATGGTGGGGATGCCAGATTACTCCTTATCTATACTCAAACAAACAAAGATGGCATGTGGCGCAGCTGAAATTACATGGGAACAGAATAATAATAATAATAATAATAATAATAATAATAATAATAATATTTTATTTATATCCCGCCCTCCCCAGCTGAAGCCGGGCTCAGAGCAGCTAACATTAAAATGATACAACATTCTAAAATAATTTCATTATAAAATCAAATCAAAACATAATAACAAAACAATGACACACACAAACACAGAGCGCAGGGCGGGACTACATGCACACCCAAAGCAGGCGACCCAATAATTATGGAGTTAACTGGTCCACAATATAAACAGGGGGCTTTTGCATTTTAAGTTAATCAGAAGAAGAGAAAGAGCGAAAAAGACAGGGAATTTACAGGATATAGAACTCCTTCTGCAGAAATAAAATTTATTAAATGTGTTAATATGAATGGAAGTCAAGAACTCTGTAGCTGCTGATAAGGGACTAAGATCAGGACTGAATGTAATTGGATTAATCAGGATTTTGGAAGCAGGAAGAAATAAGAACTTTGCACCCTGAAACCCAGCACACAAATTTTATAATTGGCTTTATAATTGATACATATTTGGATATGAATTGTAATTTGACATTGATGAAATGAGGCTGTTATTGGACTTTACTAATCGAAAATTATTTAATAATAAAAAAGAGCAACCCACCACAAAAGACATGGGCATAGACCAGAGACTATGGTTTGAAGCAAGTGCGAAGCAGCCATCAGTAGTAGGTAGTGGGGTGCGGCAACAGTGCTTGCCTGACCTCCTGTCACCATTATCACTGTGACTTAACAGGTTCTGCCCTTGTAGCACAAAGCAGGTCGAATCTACCACACACGTTTTATTTTATTGCCCATATCATGCAGAAATATATGATAAGCATTTGGAGCCCTTATTGGAAGAGGGGATCTATCGCACCGCCTCTTTCAGGGTGTCCTTTCTGCTGAATAACTGTACGAATGATGCTGTGAGGAATGTGGCGAGATTTTTGAGTGACACCACAAAACTACGTCACCATAGGTCCTAAGAGCCCCCTTTATATCTCACGACGTCTGGACAGTTTTATCTGAAAGTATCTCCTATTATGACTCGTTGCCAGTGTTGTGTTTTGATCCATGTATTCACGCTCTTCTTATGACAGTAAAGGAGATGGATGGATTGACTTACAAGGAGTTAGAGGGGCAGGACAACAGTGAAGCATGTGTGGTACATCTCATTGCCACTTTGCCCTCCTCCCTCCAGGTTGTTGTTGTTGTTTAGCCGTTTAGTCCTGTCTGACTCTTCATGACCCCCTGGACCAGAGCACGCCAGGCACTCCTGTCTTCCACTGCCTCCTGCAGTTTGGTCAAACTCATGCTGGTAACCTTTGAGAACACTGTCCAACCATCTCGTCCTCTGTCGTCCCCTTCTCCTTGTGCCCTCCATCATTCCCAACATCAGGGTCTTTTCCAGGGAGTTTTCTCTTCTCATGAGCTGGCCAAAGTATTGGAGCCTCAGCTTCAGGATCTGTCCTGAAGTGAGCACTCAGGGCTGATTTCCTTCAGAATGGAGAGGTTTGATCTTCTTGCTGTCCATGGGACTCTCAAGAGTCTCCTCCAGCACCATAATTCAAAAGCATCAATTCTTTGGCAATCAGCCTTCTTTATGGTCCAGCTCTCACTTCCATACATCACTTATACAGCCTTGTCATACTCCTTTCCCAATTTTGAACCAATCAGTTGTTCCATATCCAGTTCTAACTGTAGCTTCTTGTCCCACATAGAGATTTCTCAGGAGACAGATGAGGTGATCAGGCACTCCCATTTCTTTAAGAACTTGCCATAGTTTGCTGTGGTCGACACAGTCAAAGGCTTTTGCATAGTAAGCCCCAGCAACAGCAGTGATGGTAGATCAGGTTAACCCTGCCACACCATAAACTGCTTCTGCATCACAGATCAAATGCTACAGATAGAACATGCATATCATCACAAAACATAATGCTTTTTCCTAGAGCCTATTCACATATTTGGGTGCACATCATCCAATGTTGAGCAACTGAACTATTTTCAGGCATGTGTGAACTAGCTCTTCTGTATACTTATTTTCCTTTCGATGGGCCTGCTATAAGTATGAGTAAATCTGGATCGAGTGCAGTGAATATTCCTTATTTGAGAATCTCTTATTATCGCAGGTACCCACAACTTAAAGCAAAGCCCCTCCAAAAACACCTTACGTTTGTTTACAATCCATCTGGCAGCCTTGTCCTCTGACTTCCTTGCCTGGAAATCCTAGCTATAATGTGCTGTGTCAGTGGAGGAAGGTGAGTTTCACCATAAGGTGTGGATTTCCTTGCATCTCATTAGGTACAGGTAGCTGTCCCAGAAAGTAATTACGCCAGCCATCCCAGATGGACACAAGAGAGGGGCAGATGCACTGAGCAATTGGCTAAATGGAACGTTGAGTCCCTGGTCTCCCCAGCAATCTCATGACTCATTAATAGCAAAGCCAAATAGAGGAGGTTGCAGGCAACTGACCACGGGGACCTAAAAAACCACGCTTTGACAGCTGCGAGAATGAGGGCATTTATTTCCTTCACACTATAGTCTGAAAAGTGCAATGTGGGAATGTAGACAGACGATCCTTCAGCTACTGAAATGGATGTCTGTTTCATGGTGCAGTGCAGCCAAACCCTTCCACCACCCCAATTGTGTATCTGTTGTGTGTCATCCGTTTGTTCCTCTAAACCTGGATATTAGCACAAAAACACCATGGTACACTGCAGTCATCAAGAAAGCATGGCTCTGCTACCCAGGCTCTGCTACCCAGGCTCATAAAACAGAGGCACCACTCTGCATGAGCATCGTTCTTTGTGCTATAAAGGAAGGTGCCTTATTCCATGTTTCTATCTTGTTCAGCATTATCTACGCCAACTGGCAGTGTTTCCCCAGGGTTTTAGACAGGAGATGCAGATTGAAGAAAGCATCTGTTTCTGTTCCATCCCAGATTTATGGCATGCAGCGCTGTTTCTGTTCCACTGCAGTTCAGCTTCTGACAAAATCCATGTTATTAATTCCAATGCCATTCATTTCGAGGCAAAAGAAATGCAGGCACATGGCGGTGTATCAATTGCATATCATTTGCAGACTGAAAGCAACAACAACAACTGACAGCAAATGGCAATTGTATTTGGTGGATTGAATTCCATTCTGGCCATGGAGTGAAAAGTCAAACACTGGCAATTTCCACTCCCATTTCAGTTTTTGTTGGAATGGGATTGTAACTACGACCTTTCCTGTGCAATGCAGATGCTTTGTCTTTGAGACACAATCCTTCCCCAGTCAGCTTTCTCCCCATCTACCTCCTTGCAGCTTGTAAGCACTGACAACAGCCATCTCCTTCATCTCATTGAAAGCAATGGTGTCTCTTATCTAAGATGCTGCCAAGGATGTCCAATCCACACAGGCTTCTTGGAGAGGTTTGTGCCCAAGCTAAACCAAGTATCCTCCCCCCCAAATCACTTTTTTCAAAAGTGACAGGGGCATTCAGTGACTCTGTGAATTTTTAGGAGGGGTGGCCTCACTTTTACGAGATGGTGGTCACGATCTTTTTGTTAGGAGCTCGGCCTACACTCGAGTAGGACTCTGGCAGAGACACATGCCCGACTGGCATGTTCTCTCCCTCCTGGTCGATCGTTCGGGAGCTTCAAAAGCTTTCTTCGGCCCAAACATCACAGCGACTGATACCAACCGACACCAGCACACTTAAGGATCTGCAGAGTTTGTGTTTGAGTAACAGACCTCAGAAACTCAGCATTTTGGCTAATCTACTTTATTTACATATAAACACACACGGAGCACTGCAACATGGCATCTCTCTCTCTAGCAGCAGACAGCAAAGAGGAAAAAGAAAAAAGGACAATAGTCCCACTTCACAGAACACAGTAACACAAACATCCTGTCTCCGTCACTTCCCACTCTGTGGCGTCAAAACATATACAGTCATGTGAAAGACAACAATCCCATGACTGCAATCATGGAGCAGGAATTCTAACACTTTTCTCCCCCAAAATGTGTTTGGGAATGATGCTGTTTCATTCTGTCCCACGGGTACAGATAGGCTGCTGTGATGAAGCAATAACAAGACTGTTGTAGTTAAATTAAGAAAAACAAACTCTTGGCTGTCTCATAAAGTTAAGACCACCACCCCTGAAATGCAAGAAATTTGCCCATCCCTGAAACAGTGTTTTTGCCAAAGCTCATGAAAACTCCTGAGCCAAATCCTTCACCCAAGTTTCACTACTTTCCATAAGCTGATGCCATTTTGTTGCCAAGATTTCTTTATTTATTGGCACTTATTAGACACCTCATGGAACATCAAAGTAAGCCTGTATACAATAGATCTTTCCTGTACCATTTTAAGACAGCTCTTCCTCCACTTCTGCCACTGGACTCAGGAGAGAGACCCAGTTGGACTAGGACATGGCAAACTAGGGTTTAAAATCCCAACCAGTCGTGATGCTCATTGGCTTGCGTCAGTCACTATTTCTCAGCCTAACCTATAGGTAGGCAAACTAAGGCCAGGGAGGTGGATCCGGCCCAATTGGCTTCTAAATCCTGCCCATGGACAGTCCGGGAATCAGCATGTTTTTACATGAGTAGAATTGTTCTTTTACAGTGGTACCTTGGGTTACATATGCTTCAGGTCACACACTCTGCTAACCCAGAAATAATGCTTCAGGTTAAGAACTTTGCTTCAGGATAAGAACAGAAATTGGGCTCCGGCAGCGCGGCAGCAGCAGGAGACCCCATTAGCTAAAGTGGTGCTTCAGGTTAAGAACAGTTTCAGGTTAAGAACGGACCTCCGGAATGAATTAAGTACTTAACCTGAGGTACCACTGTATTTAAAATGCATCTCTGGGTTATTTGTGGGGCCTGCCTGGTGTTTTTACATGAGTAGAATGTGTGCTTTTATTTCAAATGCATCTCTGGGTTATTTGTGGGGCATAGGAATTCGTTCATATTTCAATGCTCTTCCCTCCTTGCTCCCATGCCATTGCCGCCTGCTTCCTTCCCTCAGCCTGATTTCATACAATTCTAGGATTGTGATGGGGTACTACAAATCCTCCAATGGGGGCTGCACAACGATAGCCTTACATTTTTCTGCATACAGAAAGATATATCTTCCTTAGACGCTGATTAGATGCTTGAAGCATGGCCTTCGCATGCTTGATTAGCTAGTGGGTCAAGTGGTTTAGAATCTCAACTTTCATATTGTAGAGGCATTTTGAGTGCTTTTGTTTGTGAAGGGAAATAAATCGGAGCATCTGTAGAAAGCAAAGTTCAAATGAAAGTTAAACAAATAGAATCTCACTTTCTCAGAATGACACCCATCCTCCTGTGAAACCCAGAATGTAACCAATTGTTTCAGGAGATTCCTGTGAATAAGATTTTACTAAGGGAAGATTTGCTTTGTAAATATTACGGGCAGGGAGGAAAATTAGTAAAACCTGATATCAGTACATGGAGCCTTATTTCCAGTCTGAGGTTCATCAGTAGCAGGAGAAAAATTGGCTTCACCACATGCTGACAATCAATTGGTTCGTGCCCCAGAGAACTTTCAGCGTTGTGTAGAAAATATTGACATTTACCTAAAGGTTGCCATCTTCTTCAGGCTTGGAACAATGAGTCTTCTGAGGACAATGTATACAGGCTGGATCATTTGATATATTTATTTTAGCCTTATTGTTTTTTTATTTAGGTTTCGGCAGCTACTGAAACTTTATGTTTTAAACACACATTGAAGAGTGACTTGGCCATTGTACCATATATTTTATATTATACACTATACAAAATTTGAGTAATTTGATCCTTTTAAGATCAGGGGATTGGATTGTTATGCATATTTATTTTTACTATATATGCTGGTTTTTTAAATATTTTTGCTGTAAACAGAAATGTTTGTGGGGAAATGGTGAATGAATGAATAACCTAGGGCAGGCACCCCCAAACTCAGCCCTCCATATGTTTTGGGACTACAGTTCCCATCATCCCTGACCACTGGTCCTGTTAGCTAGGGATTATGGGAGTTGTAGTCCCAAAACATCTGGAGGGCTGAGTTTGGGGATGCCTGACCTAGGGGGAGCAAAATCAGTTTGACAGCTGAGACAAAGCCCCCATGCTAGCTTTCCAGCAAGTGGGTCCCTGTTGCTTAGGTAAAAGGTAAAGGTAAAGGACCCCTGGACAGTTAAGTCCAGTCAAAGGCAACTATGGGGTTGCAGCACTCATCTCACTTTCAGGCCGAGGGAGCTGGCGTTTGTCCACAGACAGCTTTTTGGGTCATGTGGGCAGCATGACTAAACCGCTTCTGGTGCAACAAAACACCATGACGGAAGCCAGAGTGCACAGAAATGCTGTTTACTTCCTGCCACAGTGTGGTACCTATTTTTCTACTTGCACTGGTGTGCTTTCGAACTGCCAGGTTGGCAGGAGCTGGGACAGAGCAATGGGAGCTCACTCCGTCATGGGGATTCGAACCACCAACCTTCCAGTTGGCAACCCAAGAAGCTCAGTGGTTTAGACCACATCGCTACCCGCATCCCCAGCAAAGCAGCTGGGAGGACACGAAAAGTGTGTGGGTTGTTCTTTTTAATCAGTTAATGTAGCTTTAGTCGGTATGACAACTTATCTGATTGGAATACTGGGTCAATTTTGTGTTCTTCTCTGTTCTTCATTGGTAATAAATAATTATGTTCATGGCTGCTATTCCTCCAGTTACAGGCAAAGTCTTGTTTGCTAACATATACATAACACTTGGGGAGGTGGAAATTATAACATTATATATTGTTTTGAATTTACCTTTTGTATGTGGGCAGCTATGCCATGCAGCATTCTGCGTGGATGCTGTCTTTAACAGAATCAATTTTGTTTTGAGTCTCTGCCTCGCCATCACCAAGTCCAACTGCATTGGCAGGAGATGGAACTGTGAAGCTTCCACAGAAGCCGGGAGCTGGCAAGACTCAGACTCATCTTCACAAGTTTGTATTCACAACGATGTGTTGAACTCAAAGTGGTTTCTGCATCCTCTAGTCATCTGTCCCGAGATTCTGATGCCAACAAAAACAGAGAAGTGTTCCAGGCAAACAGAAGTACTGAGACTGCTGTGGGGCATTGTGCTTAAGTATCAAAAAGCCATAGTCTCTGCTTATAAAAGTCAGCCACAAAACTCAACATCCTTGAGCAATCATCACCTAGAGCCCTGAAATTGCCCATTGTGATTTCTGGGATAGCTCAATTGATACAGCATGGGGCTTTTCATCTCGGGATCATGGGTTCAAGCCCCACACTGGGCAAAACATTCCTGCATTGCAGGGGGTTGGAATAGAAGACCTTTGTGGTCTCTTCCAACTCTACAGTTCTAGGATTCTATGTAGGCTTGGGTCCATCCACCTCTGTCTTGCGTGACATATTTGAACCTTGCAGCAGGCAACTGTGAGCTGCCCACGATTCAAAATTCCCTGTACTGCCCCACCAGAGTGATGCTATAGCAAGGCATTGTGGGAAATTTTACCCACATGGAAGGGGGGGTTCATAATTGCACACTGCAGATGCTGCTGCTGTTGCTCACCATGGTTAGTGTTATGTGCTGAAGTTCTCACCTTGGGCCAGCAGGGGGATACTATAGATAGTTATGCAAATAAGGGATTGAAAGTGACGTTCAGTGATTGGATAGTTTTAGAAAATTGTTACAGTTACGTTGTACTGGAGCTCTATATAAGCAGGCTGACTGAACCCTTCAGTTCAGTTCTGTTCTGGCCTGTGAATAAACAAGAGCTGTTTGAAGAATCGCTGTGTCGTCTGATATGTTCACCCACAACTTAACAGTTAGTGAGCACATGGTCGGGGTGGTTAAAAGTATTAGGGATAGCCATGAAGGATCTCAGACCTGGTTCTGGTCTAGCTGCCTATGGGCATTTGGGTCATCTTCTATGCCAGTGATGGGGAACCTGCAGCCCATGGGCCCTATTAGGCTCCCCATCTGACCCATGAGGCTGTTTGGGCCAAGCCATGCCCACCTTTCCTACACCCAGTCTCATATATGATGCCAGGTGAGAGGCAGAGAAGGATGAGGCTGAGCCAAAGGAGGTTTGCAAGGACCAACCATCAGCTGATTGTCAGGGGTTGCATAGAGCTATGGAAGGCCAACAATCAGTTGATTGAATCGATGTCAAAGGGACCCTCCATATGTTAGGATAATGACACAAGAGCCACTTCCCATGTTTTCATGCCCGCTGCTACTGCAGCGTTTGAAAGCCCAGTCATCATGTGGATGGGGCTGATTGTGTCATTCCTGCCCAACCAATGGTTCACTATCCTGGAAGTAAAGTGGTGACTAAGTGAGAAGAGTCCACAAATGGAGCCAACAGTGGCAGCAGTGTAGAAGACTTGGAGAATAATAATAATTTATTATTTATACCCCGCCCATCTGGCTGGGTTTCCCCAGCCATTCTGGGCAGCTCCCAACAGAATTTTAAAAACACAATAAAACTTCAAACATTAAAAACTTCCCTAAACAGGGCTGCCTTCTGATGTCTTCAAAAAATCAGATAGTTTTTTATTTCCTTGACATCTGATGGGAGGGCATTCCACAGGGCAAGCACCACTACTAAGAAGGCCCTCTGCCTGGTTCCCTCACTTCTCACAGTGAGGGAATCGCCAGAAGACCCTTGGAGCTGGACCTCAGTGTCCGGGCAGAACAATGGGGTTGGAAACGCTCTTTCAGGTATACTGGGCCAAGGCCATTTAGGGCTTTAAAGGTCAGCACCAACACTTTGAATTGTGCTCAGAAACGTACAGGAAGCCAATGTAGGTCTTTCAAGACTGGTGTTATGTGGTCTCGGCGGCCACTCCCAGTCACCAGTCTAGCTGCCGCATTCTGGATTAGTTGTAGTTTTTGGGTCACCTTCAAAGGTAGCCCCACGTAGAGCGCATCGCAGTAGTCCAAGAAGAGACTCCTCTGCCACTACCACGCCATTTGAAGGGTCTTCCACTGACATGCAATGGAAAGGGAGAATGGTAGGAGAAAAATGCACAGTATTCTGTTGCTCCTCTTCCTGTTTTTAAATTTCCTTGATATTGTGTTAATTTTATATTGGTGGCTTTCTGTTAAGCATTATGGTATCTGAATTACCGTATTTTTTGCTCTATAAGACTCACTTTTTCCCTCCTAAAAAGTAAGGGGAAGTGTGTGTGCGTCTTATGGAGCGATTGCAGGCTGCGCAGCTATCCCAGAAGCCAGAACAGCAAGAGGGATTGCTGCTTTCACTGCACAGTGATCCCTCTTGCTGTTCTGGCTTCTGATATTCAGAATATTTTTTTTCTTGTTTTCCTCCTCCAAAAACTAGGTGCGTCTTGTGGTCTGGTGCGTCTTATAGAGCGAAAAATTAGGTAATTATTTGGAAAACTGATATTCTCCTGTGTGCGTTTGTTGTCGGTTATTTTAAAATAAATAAATAAATAGCTTGCTGTATGATGGGCAATCACACAAATTGGTGTTAAGAAGAAAATACAAGTCAACCTATACAAACAGCATATATAAGAAGAACACAAGGAAGCCCATCCTTAATTAGCAGAAAGAACATTGGGGGAGCCAACAACAGGAAGTGAAAGATTAAATGGGTACATTTGTATGATAATTTTAGAAGATAAATGTTTGGATGTTTCATCGAGAGGAAGAAAGCAATCATCATTGATCTCCCGTGGAGGATTGAAATGTGTTTTTCATTTTGTACCACCATAAACTTTTAATCTGCAACTAATTGAGCTTTTCCATACTTCAAATTAACTGCATTATCCTATATGTGTCTAATCAGAGGTAAGCCCCAATGAGGCTTACTCCTAGGTAAGTGAATAGACAATTGCCGCCCTAATTAAGGCTGTACTGAGTGTTCATCTAGTAGTTGGGAAAAAGCACTTTTGGAAAACAAAATGTTCCCAGATTCATCCCCTGTGCTCACCTTGTCAACTGCCTCTTAACTACCGTATTTTTTGCTCTATAAGACTCACTTTTTCCCTCCTACAAAATAAGGGGAAATGTGTGTGTGTGTGTTATGGAGCGAATGCAGGCTGCGCAGCTATCCCAGAAGCCAGAACAGCAAGAGGGATCACTGCTTTCGCTGCACAGCGATCCCTCTTGCTGTTCTGGCTTCTGAGATTCAGAATATTTTTTTTCTTGTTTTCCTCCTCCAAAAACTAGGTGCGTCTTATGGTCTGGTGCGTCTTATGGGGCAAACAATACGATACCTGTTTGTTCCCTTATCAGCTGCTGCTTTGAAACTCTTTTGGGTGGTTTGTTTGTTTGTTTGTTTGTTTGTTTGTAAAAATCCATTGGTCTTCTAAAGCTGTACAGTGGTACCTCAGTTTTTGAATGTCTCCGTTGACAAACATTTCAGTTTTCAAATGCTATAAACCCAGAAGTAAATGCTTTGGTTTTTGAACACGCCTCAGAAGTCGAACCCAGCTTCCACTGAGTGCAAGATCCTGAGGCCTAGCTGTCGGCTATTGAGTTTTCGGTTTTCAAACATTTCATACCTCGAATGGTCTTCCGGAATGGATTACGTTCGAAAACCAAGGTACCACTGTACTTGCGCCTTTGCTGAAGACAGCCACAAGGCAGGATCAGTCTCGCGAGAAAAGAGCACAGAGGTACAGTCTTTTGCTCAAAAAAAAAGAAGATGATTTATACTTAAAGTTGCCCCAGTACCTCCCAGCTGAGTTAGTTCAAGGAAACCCTGTTGAGTAAAGCAGGTGTGTTAATTCTGTATGAGCTAAAGAGCACTTGGACATTGTTGTTAGCTAAAAGCTGATTTTACCCTTTGAAGGCTGCAAGCCTAACTCCAATTACTTGGGAGCAGTCTCCACAAAACATAGGAATGTAGCCTTTCCCAAGTCAGACCTTTGGTCCATCTAGGTCAGCTGGGGTGTCAACTTGAACGAAATATTGTGGGGGCCCAGGGGAACCCCATCCTGCATAATCAATCATAAGATGCAGCATGCACACACAATTTGAATGGCAATGTCCATCAACTTTGTGGACGGGACAGCCCCCTCAAATATTTTATAAGGGGGGTGAAGGAAGCTCCACCTCTAGGAGTTGGATCCTATGTAGCTCAGTATTGTCTACACCAGGCACCCCTAAACTCGGCCTTCCAGCTGTTTTGGGACTACAACTCCCATCATCCCTGACCACTGGTCCTGTTAGCCAGGGATGATGGGAGCTGTGGTTCCAAAACAGCTGGAGGGCCAAGTTTGGGGATGCCTGGTCTATACTGAGGGCTCATCCACTCTTCTGTTTGCCCTGCCACTCCCCCCCCCCCCCGCACCCAGAAAACACACGATTTAGTGCTGAACAAATGGCAACCAGGTTTTCTGCAGATTGCTGTTTGTTCTGATTTAGTTGCAAAGACCAGGTTTTCTGGAATACAGAGGCAGGGAAAAGGCAAAACTGCTCATACCCTGTTATGTATTCCATAGTCTGTGTTTGCCTGAGCTTGAGTCTGGATTAAGGATTCTGAGCTCCTGTGTCCGGATTCGATACATAATAGCCAATCACAGAACATTTCAGGATTTGGGCCTCTGCCATTGGCCCTGAGTCATGATTCGCAACTTGGAAGTTTAGTCAGCCAATCACGTTGGGAGTGGGAGTGGCCCAGGCCTTCAGAAATGTATATAAGCAGTTGCTTTGCCCCTGTTGTCCAGTTCTGTTAGTTCAATAAAGTTTCTTGCTGTAATCACTGTGTCTTGCCTCATGGGAACCCAACTACATTTCATACCTGTTCCTAGAAAGCACAGTACAAGCGGGAAAAAGCTTGAATCTTTGCTTTCAAGGCACAGAACAAGCGGAAGTGTGGAGAAGCCTGAAGTGGCAGTGGCTTTTCAGGGCTTTAGACAAGGATATTTCAGGGCTTTAGACAAGGAAAATGACATCATCGTCATTTTATTTGCATGCCAACTTTCCATAGTTCCAGTGCTCAAGGTGGCTTACAGCATGACAAGATTTACATAATTACCAACATAACAAAAGTCATAAACAATAAATAAAACACATCAAAAAGTACACCACCGAATGGAAAACAATTTCCACATAAATCATAAAATCTAACACTAAAAATACAACATTACAGTGGTACCTCTGGATGCGAACGGGATCTGTTCCGGAGCCCCATTCACATCCTGAAGCGGAAGTAAGATGCGACTGTGTGCGCATGCACGGGTCACGTTTTGCCGCTTCCGCGCATGTGTGTGACGTCATTTTGAGCGTCTGCACATGCGCAAGCGGCGAAACCTGGAAGTAACGTGCTCCGTTACTTCTGGGTCGCCACGGAGTGCAACCTGAAAATATTCATCCCGAAGCTACTTCAACCCGAGGTATGACTGTAGTATCAATTACAATTTAAAATGACATAGATAATAAATAAGAACAATTTTAAAAAGGAGCCCTCTCTGTCGAGCAGCAGCAGCAGTCCTTGCCCCAAGCCAGGTGGAGAGAGGCAGGGCAGGGTCCTTCAAGCTCCCATCAGGTCAGATGCTGGGGAATGAAGCTGGGATATTTTGCAGGTGAAGCAGATACTGTACCACTGAGCCTATGGCCCTTCCTATTGAATGAGAGCTGGACCATAAAGAAGGCTGATCGCCAAAGAATTGCTGCTTTTGAATTCTGGTGCTGGAGGAGACTCTTGAGAGTCCCATGGCCTGCAAGAAGATCAAACCTATACATTCTTAAGGAAATCAGCCCTGAGTGCTCACTGGAAGGACAGATCCTGAAGCTGAGGCTCCAATACTTTGGCCACCTCATGAGAAGAGAAGACTCCCTGGAAAAGACCCTGATGTTGGGAAAGATGGAGGGCACAAGGAGAAGGGGACGACAGAGGACGAGATGGTTGGATAGTGTTCTCGAAGCTACCAGATTGAGTTTGACCAAACTGCAGGAGGCAGTGGAAGATAGGAGTGCCTGGAGTGCTCTAGTCCAGGGGGTCACAAAGAGTCAGACACAACTAAACGACTAAACAACAAAAACAACATTGAATTCAACGAGACTTTGAGTAGACATGGTTCATCCAATGGATTTGTGATTTGGGAGAGTACTGGCCACCAAGCAAACCAAAAACCAAGAGCACGCTGTGAAGTTGAAGATTTAACCGAAGAAAAGGTCAAGAATAGGTGAATGCAACCTGTCATTGGTAATGTGCTTGGGAGGCAATAGTTACCTCAACACACCCATCAAAAATAAAAAAGTGTGCGTATGTTATTTATTTGTTCACTTAACAAGATTTATATACCACTTAATTCACAAAACCTCTAAGTGGCTTGTATATATAAAAAAGTGTTAATTACATAAAAGCCTCTATAAACCACCTGCTATTTTAAAAATCTCTAAATGGTATACAAAGGTGTGTTTTTTTCAAAAAAAAAAAAAAAGGACTTGGGGGAAAAGTGCCCTTAAAAACCAACCAAACTGTGTTATAAAAGCAGAGAAAACAGCTAAAATAGGAATTAGGGGATTCAAATAATATAAAATATCCATTAAAAAAAATCACGATAGAATCAATGTTGTCCATTAAGCGGACATAGCAGCTCAAATTGCAGTTATTTGCCATCCTGTGAGCTGGTCAGAGCAGCAGAGTAATACAAGCACAAAATGTTTCAGCCCAATAGTTTGGTTCCAATTGTGGAAAGGTGATCTTTGAGAATTCGGTTTTTTAAAAAGTACTTAATGGCGTTAAGTGCTTGAAAGGTCAGAAATGCTTTTACCAGCTTGGGTTTTCAGTTAATGCTTGCCAAGGTATCTGAAGGCCACGTGGTCAGTGTTATTCCTGACAAGGATGGGCTGTTGCTTGCAGAGAAGGAGCTGTGTTAAACCATCTGTGTTATCTGCTAAGCTTGCCTCTTCAACAAGGAGAATAGGAAGCATTTGCTAGAATTCAAAACTGGCATGCTTTGTATTAGATCAAATTGCTTCCGAACGGAGCAAACACACAGGAAAGGCTCTGGTTGCAGTTGTGGCTGCAGAGGCAGCAGCTGAAGCCCATCGTGATTTTTTAGATGGGGATTAAATTGGCAGTGATGCCCAGTGCTGGATTTACGTATAAGCAAAACAAGCCATAGCTTAGGGTCCTACGCTCTTGGGGCCCCCAAAAAAATTTAAAGGAAAAAAACTGGATGTACCTTTCCTAAATATAAGATAAAATACAAATAAAATAAAACCTACATACAGCAACAGTGTTTTGTGCTGTGTAGGCTCCTATGGTGTAAATAATGGGCCCCGCCTGCTAGCCTGCTCCCTCAAATGTCACTGGTTTGCTCCTCTCTATATATAGGGTGCTTACATTCTGCATGGACTGGTGGCATGGCTACATGTGCAAATGGCTTTAGATACCTATTAGGTCCATAAATTACCATATAGCATATACTCAACACAAAAAACAGCAGCAATTTGTTGTTGACAAAGGACAGCTGGACATAGAAAGGGCCCCATTACCTTCAGTAGCTTACAGCCTCATCAAACCTAAATCCAGCCCTGGCAATGCCTTTCTTTATTGATACACTTCCAGTAAGTTGCGGTAGGCTGCTTTGGTTCCAGATGTGCCCTCTCTCCCCCTACACCCCACAGATCGATAATAAGTTTATAGACACACACAGACACTGATTACCTAATTTCATTTACTTACTTATTTATTACCCGTACAGAAGAAGAAGAAGAAGAAGAAGAAGAAGAAGAAGAAGAAGAAGAGTTTGGATTTGATATCCCGCCTTTCACTCCCTTTAAGGAGTCTCAAAGCGGCTAATATTCTTCTTTCCCTTCCTCCCCCACAACAAACACTCTGTGAGGTGAGTGGGGCTGAGAGACTTCAAGGAAGTCTGACTAGCCCAAGGTCACCCAGCAGCTGCATGTGGAGGAGTGGGGAATTGAACCCGGTTCACCAGATTACGAGACTACCGCTCTCAACCACTACACCACACTGGCTTTTCCTCCAAGGCGGTGTGGAGGAATCTCCTCCCACTCCTGTGAGGTAACTCAGGCTGAGAGATGGCGACTGGCCCAAGGTCACCCAGTGACCTTCTAGAGTGAGTTGGGGCTTTGAACCCTGGTCTCCCAGCTCATTGTCCATCAGTATGTGGCCTTGGGAGAGTCCAGCTTGAAAGACCTGGAAGGATACATTTGGCCCCCCAGGACCTGAGGTTCCTCACACCTGTTTTTATCGCCTCCTTATGCTATGCTGTCCTGTACTCCACATCGGAGGAAGGGCAAGATATAAAAACAATGAAGTGAGATTCCTTTTTAAAAGATGCCACAAGAAAGCAGGACTGGAAGAAGAGTAAAAGAACAGCATAAAATAAAATCTGCAGACAGAGAGGAAAGGCAAACTAAGCTGATGGACTACTGAAGTGAAGGACATGAGGCAGGAGTTGGTAAAGCAGGTGAGCTACGCACAGGTGAGCTGCAAGCAAGCTGCCAGCTAGCTCTGTGGAGGCTCCTTTTATTGACACAATATGCAAACTCAGGCAGATACATTTGGACTGTGACCTTTACACATCTTCCAGTCCCGAGATCTTGGGGTGGTACAAAGTTATTTTGGCACCTGTTTCCACCACGTCATTTTCCCCTTGCACAGTGTGTGACGAAGGAGACAAAGGTCTCAGAGACAAAGGTCACAGACAGGACACTGCAGGCTACTGAGATCGCAAAAGGTTAGACAGAGAGCATGATGTTCAGACAGCTGTGGCTTTGTCTGTGAGGGGGAGTGTGCTCCGCACCCCAAGGTCACGCGTGCAGGCAGGCTGAGGCTGAGGCTTCCTGCGGGTGGGGAGTGTGCTCAGCACCCAGCAATCATTCCTACAGACTACACCGAAATGGCAAAGCTGGCCAGAAAGCTCAGGAACCAAGAGGACAAAAACTTTTTTAAAAGAATGGGGGGAAATTATAATTTACCTAGGAGACCACTGTAAGCAGATAAAAACATTAGCAGGATTTTAATATCACTTGTAATGTAACAGGTATAATGGATAATATGGATGAATATAAAATATAGATTCTAAAATAATATGTAGTTGAAAATGTTCACATTAGGACCCATGGAAGGGGTGGGGGGAAGTTGCGAGATTCAGAGTAATCTCTTTATACAGATATGTATTTGGTATTGTTAGAAACTTACTTTTGTAAAATCTAATAAAAATGATTTTTTTAAAAATGCAGATCATATATTGGCAGCGTTAATTCTAAATTTGGGAAAGTGGGACTATCTTAGCTTAGCATCCTGACGCTTGGAATGATGGCTCCAGGCAGATGTCCCTAGGAAAGGACTTCCAGAGTCATGGGGCCATCACAGAAAAGGCTATTCTCTCCAGTAACTAGATTTATATGAGGAAGGGTGCCATTTCAACTGGTCAAGCCAATCATTGGTTAAGCATCTAAATAGTGCAACCCTAATGTAAAAAACCAGGAACCAAATGTATGGCACAAACCATCGTATTCAGAGAATATTCAGCATCGCAAAGACTTCTGCTGTGCAGTTTAAAACATTTCCAGCCAGACATCCACAGTTTGCTTTTTCAAGCACGTTTTCTGTCCTGAAAGCCGAGATCAGAGCCAGTCCCCAGGAACTCCCTGGGTAAGGGAAAATGGCAAAGAGCAGTACGGATCCTTCCAAACAGACATTGACAAGTGAGGAAGCAGACAGGGCTGCTGCATCTGTCTGCAACCTCTCTCTGGCATCAGGGCAACAGCTTTCAAATCTGCTACAAGTCACATATCATCTCTGCCTTTTGCCCATCTGAAGAAATGCAGATAAATCCCCAAGGTTTAGCTACACATATAACCTAGGCCTTTGGAATTATACAGACCTGGTGAATCAATATATTTACAAAAAAAACATGAGTTCATAGGTCGTCCTTCCTGCTCTCTGATCACACATCCATCCTCCCTTCTCTTTCTGTTTTGGAGATAAGCCAATGTTAGATTTACATCTGTACTGCTGCCGCATACCCTCCGAGTGTCCCGATTTTCCAGGGACAGTTTCAGAATTACAAAAGCCATCCCGGCTTCTGACTTGATCCCAGAATGTCACTGTTTCCCTCTGCCAGTGCTGCCGCTGCCAAGCTTGGGGAAGAGGAGGAGCCAGTGCTTGCCTCGAGCAGCAGTGGTGGTGAGGGGGCATCCCGTTGCGTCTCCATGGCGTTTCTGTGGCCATTGCTGCCAGCCTCCTCCCTTGCGCAGCTCGTAGCAGCTGCTGTAGAGTGGGCAAGGAGGAGGAGGAGAGGCTGCCACCATGGAGGCCCTGTCAGGAGCTCGTCCTACTTTCAAGTAGGACCCTGGCAGAGACACATGCCCAACTGGCATGTTCTCCCCCTCCTGGTCGATCGTTTGGGAGCTTCAAAAGCTTTCTTCTGCCTGAACATCACAGCGACCGATGCCAACAGACACCAGCACACTTAGGGATCTGCAGAGTCTTCGCAGTTGCGTAACAGACCTCAGCAACTCAGCATTTTGGCTAATCTACTTTATTTACATATAAACACACACGGAGCACTACAACATGGCTCCCTCTCTCTCTCACAGAACACAGTAACACAAACATCCCGTCTCCGTCACTTCCGACTCTGTGGAGTCAAAACATATACCGTCATGTGAAAGACAACAATCCCATGACTGCAATCACGGAGCAGGAATTCTAACAGGCCCAGCCCTGCATGATGCACTGGCTCTGAGGGGCAGGCAGAGGGCAGGGCTTCCCTGGGCAGAAAGAAAGGGGGGCAGAATAGAGCACAAGGAGTCTTATTTTTTATATTTAAAAAATGCTTTGTGCACTGCATCTAATCTTGCCCCTTTCTAAAATTTATTTATTGGTGTGTGCTTTTCTTTTTGTAAATTTACCAAAGAATAAGTGAAATAAAATAAAATTGGGATTAAGGGGTTTTCTCAGGATGGTGGGGCTTGTTTGTGCTGTGTCCTGTTGGTGTGTCCGTGGCAGTACTCACCTTTCTTCTGATACGAAATGTTCTGCAGGAGGGTGGCAAAACAAATTTGGGGGGGTCAAGGAGGGTCAGTTGTGGGGTAGTGAGCAACATCCCTATTTTCATCTGAAGAACGTTGGAGGGCATGTTGTCATGTCTACCTGTAGCCAGAGCCCAACCACAATTAGCGGCAGGGGGGCCTGGTGGCCATTGAGAATGGCAAGTCTAATGAGAAAATGCTCAACAGTAGTCAAAGTCAATGACATGCAGAGCCAGCTGATTCTCGTTTCGCCCCTATTGGGGCAATGTTAAGATTATGGAGGAGGAAGCCAAGGTAAAAGTGTATTGGGAAATGATTGATAATGAATTGAGGAAAAAACATTCAAAACTGCTTCCCCGCCACCACCATCAAACAGAGTCCTTTTTGTTGGGGATAATCCAGACTGAAATTCCTGGGTGTCCAAAAAGTTTATTTATGTATGCAACAACTATGGCACGTGTTTTGTTAGCCCCAAAATGGAAAGTGAGTGAGGTCCCAACTAAAGTGGATTGACAACATAAGTTGACGGATTATGCACAGCTTGCAGATTTAACATACAGAAGAAGAGAGCAAGAAGAACATACATTTATAGAAGACTGGAAAACATTTATTGAATATTTGGGAAATAACCGTATAAAGCTGAAAACACTGGATGTTTTCAAGTTTGTAAAATGTTTCTTTGGAATTGTAAAATTGGAAATGGAATGAAAATTATTATTATTTTCAAAAAGACTATGGAAGAGGAGGCTGACAAGCAGTGCTATTGCCCAAACCGGATGCAGGTAGGAAGGCAGGCAGGTTGGAGCTAAGTTTAGACTGCAGTTGGTGGAACAGCTCCCTTCTCACCTTAATGGACCAGCTTGCATTTGGTTTCCAATCATGGTTAGAAGCAGGTTTGCTTTGAGCCCACTATGACTAGCATTAACACGGGCCCTGATATAGATGCTAGCCATGCTGAGCCTTCCAACTGAAAGCAGCGGAGAGGAGCAGGAGAGTGGAGAAGGAGAATGGAGGACAGGAGCACACAAGGCCATGTGGTCCTCTCCCCTGCAATGCCCTCTTGAGACAGCCTTCCTCCACCTTGCACCCTTTAGATCTTGTTTGTCTTCAAGTCCCATCCTTCTCTCTTGGCTGTGTCTGGTGGAGTCCAGCAGCTTCAGGAGAGCATGAGGTTGAGGAACGCTGCTCTGATTATTAAAAACCAGGCAGCGAGTGACTGGAAAAACCAGGGAGCAAAAGATACATTATGAAAGAGTGTCCTTTTCTCATTGGGAGATGCACCAAGTAAGGTGGGTTATTAATATATAACAACGCAAATAACACAGCACGCGCATTTTAGTCTCCTGACATGAGCACAAACATATGTTAGTCTGAAGCTGTAGCAACAGCATCGCTCTGTAAATCTGGGGGTGTGTTTGGAAGAGGCACCCACTCTTCCCCATCTGCCTCTCACAAGTTGCTGATGTGGCTGCACCCCACACCTCTGCTTGTGCTTGAAGAGCTGTAGTCAAGGCTGTGCTCAGGCGCTTCAAGAACATTATATCTGCTCTGGAACAGGTTGTCTTGAATTCCACACACCCCGCCATCAAGTGACCAGCCAGTGTTTGCTGTAGCGAGAATTCACTGGCGCTGGGAAAGTTTGCCTACCCTGTTGAGAGGACAGGAAATTACACGTGGACCTGGGAATAGCTCAGTTGGTAGAGCAAGAGGTTCTTAATCTCAGGGTTGTGGGTTCGAGCTCCACGTTGGGCAAAAGATTCCTGCATTGCAGGGGGTTGGACTAGATGACGGTTGTGGCCCCTTCCAACTCTATACAGTGGTACCTCAGGATACTGACAATAGTACCTTGGGTTAAGAAATTTGCTTCAGGATGAGAACATAAATTGCGCTGCAGCAGCGGGAGGCCCCATTAGCTAAAGTGGTGCTTCAGGTTAAGAACAGTTTCAGGTTAAGAATGGACCTCCAGAACGAATTAAGTTCTTAACCCAAGGTACTACCGTAATTCTATGTGCAGAAAAACAATGTTAAGCTAGTACAGGAAAATCCAACTGCAGTTCTGCTTAATGACAGAAAGATTTGTGTTCCTGAACAGACTTAACAAGATCCAAAGGCGCTTCCAGGTGACCTGTTGATGGAGCATTCATTCTGATTTGTTGAAAGGGAGCTTCCTTGGTCTTACACTGTCCCATCTTCTCCCCTGAATGGCGCCACCTCCACCTCATACACCAGTGCTGTCTCTCCCTGAACCTTATGCAGCACTTCTAAAGGTGCGTCACAGATATGACGTTAGTGTTCTTTACAACAACCCTGTGAGATAAGCCAGTACAATTGCTCTCGTGTTACAAGTTGGGGGCTGATGCTGAGAGGCGACAGCTTATCTCTAGGCTACCCAAACAGTCAGTGCTTGAGGGGAGATATGAGCTGTAGACTTTCCTCCATAGTACTTATTTCGGGAATTGTGTGACACTAGTTATCAAGGGCAGGGAGTGCAAGAAGTACAGTGGTACCTCGGGTTACATACTGTCAGGGGTTCAGGAGCAGAGGCACAAGAAAGGGAGGAAATAGAGAGCGAGGGGGAGGAGTCCGAAGGAAATGTTAGCGATGACAGCGGTCTGAGGTCTCTGAGTCTTTCCAGCGAATCGGAAGATTCACAGAAAGGGGCTCCCATGGTCAGAGCAAGGGGGGTGCCTAGGGGGGCACCCCAGGAAGAAGGGGCCAGAGGGGACTCAGAGAGCAACCGTCGGGAATCAGTACCAGCGTCCACACCAGAGTGCAGTAGGGGGGAGGAGGCCCAGGCATCGGGATCAGGCGGCGCACTGCCAGCGGGAGGACATGAGTCAGGATTGGCCACGCCTCCATCGGGGAGCGAGGAAACGGTCGAGAGGAAGGTTGAAGGCTGGGCGCGCGCGCCAAGTTCAAATGTACAGGAGGGCGGCGCAGTTGGGAGCCCGGATAGGGAGCCAGGTCCCAAAGCCCGCCGAAAAGAGCGGGAGGAGTCAGGGGGGTCAACATCAGCGTCAGAAGAATCCAGGAAGGAAGGGACCCCGGGGGGTAGCAGGACCCAGAGGAGAAAGGAGAGACGGAAGAGGTGGAGTAAGGCTAGAATCTTAAACTGGTGTACAGGGGGCGGAGATTCAGATGGAGCTTCGCCGATCTAAACCCTAGATGTAGAGCTGGGGCGCTCCGGCTTGAAAATGGAAACTGTACTTCAATAAAGACTTTTGTACATTACTACCGGCTAGCGTTGGTCCTCTGTGAGCTGGGACCTGGAGCCAGCTCTGACACATACGCTTCAGGTTACATACGCTTCAGGTTACACACTCCGCTAACCCAGAAATAGTGCTTCAGGTTAAGAACTTTGCTTCAGGATAAGAACAGAAATCGGGCTCCGGCGGTGCAGCAGGAGGCTCCATTAGCTAAAGTGGTCTTCAGGTTAAGAACAGTTTCAGGTTAAGAACAGACCTCCGGAACGAATTGAGTAACCTGAGGTACCACTGTACAGGTCCTTATAGAAACAAAACAGTTAACATGAAAGTTAGGGACAGAGTAGAACTGCAAGTGAAAGCGCAAACATGCCAATTGGGAGACTGAATGCTCTACCCAGAAGCTACCCCAAACACAGGTCTGAGTTTTTGTTTAACATCTTAACGCTAAGCCCATATAGTCCAAACTAATCCTGTTACCGAATTTTATACTGAGGAATCCAAGACTCGCAGCAGTGAGTCATGGAATGAGTCATTCCAAATAAATACATGATCCTGATTAAAAGCACATCACTTTCTCTCTCTCTCCCCCCCCCCTTTCTTTTCTTTTTTTAAAAAAGCACATCACTTTCAGGCAGTGTGAATTCGGAGCGTGGCTGAAATAAGTCCCCATCCCCAAACTTTTGTTTCAGTTTTTGAATGCTGGGTTGGAACAAACCCCGGTTCAAGCCAAATTCGTAGCCTGTCAACTAGAGTCCAGAGAACTCGCTGCAAAATGAGTTTTGTCTAGGTCACCCAGGCCCCTGCTTCTGGTATGGTGACGCCACAGCAAATCCCATGGGTTGGCCTAGCCAATCGGATTAAAAGGCGGTGCGGGCTGATGTGAGGTACAGGGCAATGAGAGAGAGAAAAGAGAGAGAAAGAAAGAAAGGAGGAGGAACTGTAATGGACAGTGTAATGGGCACCATGCAGCTACAAGAACAATACAGTGGTGCCCCGCAAGACGAATGCCTCGGAAGACGAAAAACTCGCAAGACGAAAGAGTTTTTCGTTTTCTGAGTTGCTTCGCAAGACGGATTTCCCTATGGGCTTGCTTTGCAAGACGAAACGTCTTGCGCCTTTTTTAAAAAAACCGCCAATGCATTCCTATGGGAAACCGTCAATACACATTGGTGCTTCGCAAGACGAAAAAACAGGTAGAACGAAAAAAACTCGCATAACGAATTAATTTCGTCTTACGGGGCACCACTGTATGAATACTCTTCTTGCAAGGTGACGTGCCTGTTTTTAAAATTGATTCAGGTCCAGCAAGTGTGTTAACTTAAAAGTGAATGGCGAGAGCTAGAGAACAGTCTGTGCAGTTTTACTCATGAGTGCAGAAACTGGATCATATTTCCCTCTGTGTGTAGCTTCTTTGAAATGATTAACAGCCTCCCCATCTGTGGCTTGGTGGATGCTTAGCAAGACACAAAGTCCCCAATATGAGGATCCTGCAATAACAAGTGATTTGCTCCATTAGTTGCATCAGTTCTTCTGCTTTCCACTGGGTTATTTTGCTAATAAACATTCCTCGCAACTCTCTCCCACCCCCGAAACCTCAGAACAGGAGTGTGAGCTTTCCTTAGCAGCAGAAACACACACAAGCACAGGGGGTTACTTTATCATTGCACAGGATACTGTGTCTCTATTGCCCCCTGGAGTTTGGATGTGGTAAAACCGCAAGTCAATCTGGTGATGGTTAAATCTCGTTCTAGCGGCTCCTCTTTACTGGAAGCCGAAGGTTATTATAGTCACACGGCTTCCATTGTGCTAACAACAGCATCTGAGCTGTAAGTCAGGAACCCTTCACAGCAGCCTGCGAAATAGATTTCTAACTCCAGGGTATGAAAATGAGCACAGAGAGATGGCCTATTAAAACCTCTTTATGTTTATATGGCGTGCTATTATGCAAAGGGTTCCCCACGCAGAAGCAGAGGATTGCTAACGTTTCTGGCAGGGCAGAGCAGACAGCTGTATGCTCACAGCAACAGAATAATCTTGTGTATAGCTGGGGCCAGAGGTTTGTGCAGTTGGTCATTTGCCAGGGCCCAGCCGCCAGCAATGAGGGATGCGGGTGGCGCTGTGGGTTAAACAACAGAGCCTAGGACTTGCCGATCAGAAGGTCGACGGTTCGAATCCCCGTGACGGGGTGAGCTCCCGTTGCTCGGTCCCTGCTCCTGCCAACCTAGCAGTTCGAAAGCACGTCAAAGTGCAAGTAGATAAATAGGTACCACTCTGGTGGGAAGGTAAACGGCGTTACCGTGTGATGCTCTGGTTCGCCAGATGCTCTGGTTCGCCAGAAGCGGCTTAGTCATGCTGGCCAATAAAGCAAGAAGAGCGCCGCAACCCCAGAGTCGGTCACGACTGGACCTTTATCTTAGCCGCCAGCAAAGGACCCATCATTCCTATAGCACTGCCATTATCACTTTGCAGAGATCCAGACCCTCCAATTGTCACTATTTTCCAGGGACAGTCCTGGATTTACAGAAGCCGTCCTGTTTTCTGACTTGATCCTGGAATGTCCTCTTTTTCCTTAGGACATTCCTATTTTTATCAGATAATAGTCGGAGGGTATGGAGTTATCTGATCTCTGAGCCATCTGAGGACAGTCCTGTATAGGGGAATTTTTAAATGTTTCATTGTGTTTCTGTATATGTTTGAAGCTGCCCAGAGTGTCTGAGGCAACACAGTCAAATGGGCGGGGTATAAATGTTGTTATTCTTGAATAAAAGGTAAAGGTAAAGGTACCCCTGCCCGTTTGGGCTAGTCTTGCCAGACTCTAGGGTTGTGCGCCCATCTCACTTAAGAGGCCGGGGCCCAGCGCTGTCCGAAGACACTTCCGGGTCACGTGGCCAGCGTGACATCGCTGCTCTGGCGAGCCAGCGCAGCACACGGAACGCCGTTTACCTTCCTTGCTGGTAAGCGGTCCCTATTTATCTACTTGCACCCGAAGGTGCTTTCGAACTGCTAGGTTGGCAGGCGCTGGGACCGAACAGCGGGAACGCACCCCGCCGCGGGGATTTGAACCACTGACCTTTCGATCGGCAAGTCCTAGGCGCTGAGCCTTTAACCCACAGCGCCACCCGCGTCCCTATTCTTGAATAGGACATCCCTATTTTCATCGGAGAAATGTTGGAGGGTGGGGAGATCCCCTCACAAGATCAAGGGCCAGAAATTTGTGCTGCCTCTGGCCTTCCCAAGTGGTCAAGGCAAGGCAAAGTTGGAGATCCCAACCCTCTGGAGACCTGTTTGCAAAACACAGAGAAAATGGAAGGTTGTGTGGAGAGTCCTTCTCTCCCAACATATATGAATGCAGGGATGAAGCAAAATATTTCCACCTACCCTCCATATGAAACTCAGAGAACCTGGGAGTTCCACTTAGGAATGGGGGAGAATTCAAGTCACTCTGCGTTTAAAGGTGAAATTGCCTAATTCATACTTTCTGAAACAACACGTGAACCAAGACACAGCCATTCTTTGAAATCTGCACTTCTCTGAATTTTGCAACACGAAGAAGAGTTTGGATTTGATATCCTACTTTATCACTACCCTAAGGAGTCTCAAAGCGGCTAACATTCTCCTTTCCCTTCCTCCCCCACAACAAACACCCTGTGAGGTGAGTGGGGCTGAGAGACTTCAGAGAAGTGTGACTGGCCCAAGGTCATCCAGCAGCTGCATGTGGAGTAGCGGAGACGCGAACCCGGTTCACCAGGTTACTAGTCTACTGCTCTTAACCACTACACCACACTGGCAATGGGTGCAAAAATGCAGATCCTCTTGGAAAGTATAGGTGCAAATGCATGTATTAGTGAAAGCAGTCTTATATCTTGGCATATAAATTTTACAAATTTATATTAATATTGTTTTTGAAAATAAATGAAATTGTATACCCAAAAAAGGTTTGGCATGTCTATTAATTTCAGAGGGTCTGTTCTGAGTAATGTTGGATACAATCTCTGAGAGACAGCATTTTGGCTAAGACCATTTACTGGGTTAATGGCAAAGGCAACATTTGAACCCAGGACTTCCTTGTGTCTCTCCTTCTGCAGAAAAAGGATGCCCAGGCCCAGGCATCCAGGCTGAACAGCAACGGGCATTGCAGCTTCCAAAAGTTAATTAGCAAAATGATCAGTATCTAACCAGTGGCAAGCAGGTGTAAAGAATTAATTAATGATGGGGAAAGGGAATACAAAGAAGATTAGTGCTGTAAGAAAAGCTGTTTCTTTGTCTCAGGAAGGCGGGGGGAGTTGCTCAAGGGGTAAACATGTTTCCATTGGCTTTTATTTTCCTTCCTCCCAGCTTTCAAACTGCAGATGAATTGTGTGTAGCATGACAAACAGTCTGGATCATCTCTTAAAGGGGCAAGGAGGCATTATTTGGGCATGGGGGGTTAATAGGCTGATAAGGCTATATCTCATCTGTATATGCAAGCCAGGCTTCCACTATAATCACAACTCCTTTTTATTTTCTCTCTCTCTCTCTCTCTCTCTCTCTCTCTCTCTCTCTGTCTCTCACACACAAGGTAAAAGGTAAAATGGTAAAGGTAAAGGACCCCTGGATGGTTCAGTCCAGTCAAAGGTGACTATGGGGTGTGGCGCTCATCTCCGTTTTCAGGCTGAGAGAGCCGGCATTTGTTCACAGACAGCTTTCCGGGTCATGTGGCCAGCATGACTAAACTGCTTCTGGCACAACAAAACACCATGATGAGTGCCAAAGCGCATGGAAACGCCATTTGCCTTCCCGCTGCAGCGGTACCTATTTATCTACTTGTACTTGCGTGCTTTCAAACTACTAGGTTGGCAGGAGCTGGGACAAAGCAATGGGAGCTCACTCCATCACAGGGATTCAAACCGCCAACCTTCTGACTGGCAAGCTGAAGAGGCTCAGTGGTTTAGACCACAGCACCACCTGCTCCCTAGTACACACACACACACACAGGTGTAGGTACCACTAAGTTTTGATCGTTCCTATGTTGGTGCACACTGGGTACTGGGCCTGGTGATACAGTTGGTCAGACGAATCCCTGATCTGGACCCATCGGTGTTGCGTCCTTTGCCAGCACCCAGCACATGTCTGTGCTAGGGTTACCAGATGAGAGTCCCCGGTTTTGCAAATCTGTCCCTGGACAAATTCTGTCCCCAGAATGTCCCCAGATTTGCAAATCTGTCCCCGGGAAATGTGGCAGCGGCAGCCTCAGCAGCCCAGAGCCAGCCTGGTAGCGCACTTAGCTCTGGCTGGCTTCAGGAGCTGCTCGCTGCCACTGCCACTGCCGAAGGGGAACCGGGGATTTCCGGTGGTGCAGATCTCCTGCCCCCTTCCCCCTTTGTTTTGACAGATCGGGGGAGGCTCAGGAGTTGCGGGTCGGCAGCCGTTGCCCAGGAAGGATGCAAGGCGAGCGATTTCTCTGTCAGGCAAGGTGCAAAGCCCTTCAGTCAAAACAAAGGGGGAAGCGGGCAGGAGATCAGCAGAGGCTCAGGAGTCATGGGTGGGCAGCATGCAGTTGCCCAGTTTTTAAAAAACTCTCCGCATTTATGTTTCACAGGGTGTGAAAGAAGGGCTTTGCACCTTTCTACAATATGCATGTGTGCTTGGGCCCAGGGTCTTTTGCCTCACCTTCCTGCTGCTAAAGGTAAAGGGACCCCTGACCATTAGGTCCAGTCGTGGCCGACTCTGGGGTTGCGGCACTCATCTCGCTTTATTGGCCGAGGGAGCCGGCATACAGCTTCCGGGTCATGTGGCCAGCATGACTAAGCCGCTTCTGGTGAACCAGAGCAGCACACGGAAACGCCGTTTACTTTCCCGCTGGAGCGGTACCTATTTATCTACTTGCACTTGACGTGCTTTCGAACTGCTAGGTTGGCAGGAGCAGGGACCGAGCAACGGAGCACACCCCCTCATGGGGATTCAAACCTCCAACCTTCTGGTAGGCAAGTCCTAGGCTCTGTGGTTTAACCCACAGCGCCACCCGCATCTCATCCTGTTGCTACTCAGCTTAAAAAAAAGAAAAACAGTGTCCCCAGATTCATTGAAAAAATCTGGTAACCATAGTCTGTACGGCAGGGTGGGATCAGGGGTGTGGTGTGGATGGTGAACAAAACCCACTGCACCAGCCCAGCCCTCACAACCAACGCTGTCATGTGGCTGCAGGGCACTGAGGGTTCACAAAGCCACACTGCGCCGCATGCCCACCTACCCACACAGGGGGCAGCATGGCCAGCTGGCAGGGCCCTTGGTGGGCACACACACACCCCAACACTGGCTGGGCAGCCATTGAGCGAGGGGGCCGGGAAGGCAGCAGCTATACCAGGCCAGGCTCTGTGGCCCAGAGACTCCCAGCGGCAGGCAGGGTGGGAACCTTGCATGCGGGTGCCTTCTTCAAGCTCCCTCAAAATCATGCGCCTGGGGCTACACCCCCCCCCCCCCGGGACTCCCACATGCCACACCCCTGCCTGGGCTTTGTATACAAATAAATGAGCTTTCCACCCGTCACGGGTGGGAGAACTCCTTGTGATATACAGGGTAGTTGCTCTGAACAATCCCTGCATGCTGTGACACCACAGAAGTACAGTGGTACCTCGGGTTAAGTACCGTATTTTTCGCTCTATAAGACGCACCAGACCACAAGACGCACCTAGTTTTTGGAGGAGGAAAACAAGAAAAAAAATATTCTGAATCTCAGAAGCCAGAACAGCAAGAGGGATCACTGCGCAGGGAAAGCAGCCGTTCAGCGAGGGAGCTGGGAGGGCAGCAGCAATGCCAGGCCAGGCTCTGGGGCCCAGAGACCCCCAGTGGCAGGCAGGGTGGGATCCTTGCATGCGGGTGCCTGCTTCAAGCGCCCTCAAAATCATGCGCCTGGGGCTACAGCCCCCCCCCCCCCCGGACTCCCCCACGCCACACCCCTGCCTGGACCTTGTATAGAAATAAATGATATTTCCACCCCAAGAATGTTGTAGCGGTTTATGAGCTGCTAGAGATGGGGGAAGTTTGTTGAATCCTCAGTGTAGGCAGAGCCCAAGCTGACATAGCTCACCTAGAGCACGGAAAAGCTGTGGCAAAAAGAAGTGAAAATTGACACTTTGTCCAAACATGATTTCTTGTGCTTTCAACTGAGGGGTGCAAGGAAACTCATCATCACCTTTCTACTACCGTCCAGATTCATCAGAACCTGAGACAAGCGCTATTCATCAGAAACCAGCCTGGCACTTTTCAGCTTTGGTTTCCTGGCTACACCCCGTGCTGCTGAACTAAGTTAACCAAGTTAAAATCTAATTTCAGCATATGTAGGTCCCACTATCCCCCTGCTAATTATGAGAAATTCAGTTATCCAAACTTAAGGAATTGTGCCCAAACCTCGCTATACGCACTGAGGATTCACATATCCAAACAGCTGTCCGTGCTTTGCTGGACAGTAGCAGCCATTTTCGGACAGAAACCATGGAGACAGGGAGTGGAAAGAGAGATCAGAAAAATTAGAGAGCAGGGGTGCAAGAGAGAGATCACAGATTAGAAATGTCCCCATAGGAAATAATGGAAATCATCAGCTTGCTATGCAAATGCTTGCTCAATGGACCATTTCTTGGGAATGTATTGTGTCTGGAAAGCAGAACGTGTGTGTAATAGCATAGGTCAGGAACAATAACATCCCCAAAATGTACATCTTTGGAAGTCCTGACAACATTAGGTCTGTCATGTAGTTTGACATTTCATAGGTGATTTAAAAATTGCTAAATCATCGGGGGAGGTGGCAAGCTTGATCAGGGCTAAGGTGCAGATGAGGGTTTTTTAAAAATCTGTTGTCCCCACCTCTACACAACTGGAAACAGAGGGCTCATGCCCCCTATTTGCAATGGGGAAACTTATTATTATTATTATTATTATTATTATTATTATTATTATTATTATTAATACCCTGCCCATCTGGCTGGGTTTCCCCAGCCACTCTGGGTGGCTCCCAACAGAATATTATTAATAATAATAAAGCAATAAAACATCAGACATTAAAAACTTCCCTAAACAGGGCTGCTTTCAGATGTCTTCTGAAAGTCAGATAGTTGTTTATTTCCTTGATATCTGATGGGAGGGCATTCCACAGGGTAAGCATCACTACTGTGAAGGCCCCCTATCTGTGAATTTAAGCATTCACACCTGGATATAAATTCTTCCTTCTACAAAAACCTTTGGTGCAAGTTGTTGTTCGGATAATATGGTCTGTTAATCTATGTTTGTTTCTCTAAAATGTAGGGGGTGGGGCACATTGGAACTAAAATTCCAAACTTAAACCTGAACCTGGATGCTGAGTTCAATTTTTCTCCTTGAATGGTCAAAAGGTTAGCAAATTTTGTAGATTTGTAGAGTTTTCCTTTTACTCTTTATGCTGCTCTCATAGCAGATTCTTCCATTCTGGTTGCAATCTCTTCCATAGACGATGCAGTACATGTTGTCTTTAAGTAACTGTTGTTGTCTTTAAGTAACTTTTCCCCTTCTAATTACTTCCACCAATTATGGTAATATGCAGGGATGAAGATCTAAAAAGAGATTGTGAAGGAAAAGTATCAAGTCTTGTTTATCCAAAAAAGCTGGAGAAACGTAACAGAATATGTACCTCTCACCCTGACGAAAGACAGCGCAAGGCTACACCCATCATTCCAAAGAGAGCCCCCCAATTAATGTGACAACCCCTGCAAACGATGCAGGAATTCAGCCAACCTTGTACAGAAAAGGTCAGCTGTTTAAAATTAAATGCACTTCTCTTTTGCTTTCCAAAATTAAATGGCTTTAGGAGCACCAGCAAAGCGGGTAGGGAGTGCTCCTTTGCTGTAAGGTGGGGGGATTTTAGCAGACTGGAAAGACCTGTTCCATCCCTGTAATACTGACAGCCTAAATATAAATACTGGAGATAAAATTTAAAAGCAAGCAAGCAGAACTGATAGGTTAGCATAGCAAAGAGGAAGAAACCCAGAATTCTGCCCCAGTCTGGATTATGCTCACAGAAGTCAGTGCGCATGTTTTCCTGGATTTGTATAATCTATTCTGCAAGACGCAGCGGAGACTGCCATTTCTTTAAGCAATAGGGTTTGTTTTACACAGATTTACACCTTCAATGAAGGGAGCACAGAACATTATGTGCCAAAGGTGTCCTTCCTGGCTACTCTCATAACTTCAGCAAGCTTGGGTCTAAAGTCTTCTCCAACCAGCACCACATGGCATTCTTCCTGCTTCCTGCTTCTCCTTCCGAGAAAATCCATTGCCAGGAAACTCCTCCCCTTCTGCCTCCTTGCCCCCTTCTCCCTCTCCCTCTTCCGAGACTGGTTTCAAAAGGTGACAATTTCCCTGTAACCTACATCATCACTCAACATAACCTTGGCAGAGTCCCAAGGATTTCCCTGTGATGAGCCATCAACACCTTTTGTCATGCTTAACAACCTCTATCTCAGGTGTGGCTCTGGTCTGTGTTTTCCACTTCACCCTTCCAAAAATCAGCTAAATTCCACCCCTCTGCTAATTTCTAACATTCACTAACTCTCACAGTTACAGATGCCCTTGCACACACCCACACACACACACACACACACACACACCCAACTCTGTTACCCCCAGATCTGTAACAGTTTCTTTTGTTTTGATATTTTGCTGGAAATAGATGTTGAGATCAAAGTCAGATAACAGATCTCAGAATGGAAGTCTGCCTACAGATAGATATCAGGCTGCTTCGCAATCCTAACACGGACTGGATAACCTCAATATGTGGTTAAGATGGCCTCCTCTTGATAAATCTGCAGGGAGGTTAAATGGTAAGAAAATGGGATTTGTTGCCTCAAAGTGGGGGGTGAACACAGTAGCTCTAGGAAGAACTAGTCACATCCTCAGGGAAGATCAGCCTCCAGTTTAGGCTTTTGAAATGACTTTATTCTCATTGTAATTGCAGAGACATCACCTTGCCACCAAAGGCCCGTATCGTTAAAGCCATGGTTTTCCCAGTAGTGATGTATGGAAGTGAGAGCTGGACCATAAAGAAGGCTGATCGCCGAAGAATGGATGCTTTTGAATTATGGTTCTGGAAGAGACTCTTGAGAGTCCCATGGACTGCAGGAAGATCAAACCTATCCATTCTTAAGGAAATCAGCCCTGAGTGCTCACTGGAAGGACAGGTCATGAAGCTGAGGCTCTAATACTTTGGCCACCTCATGAGAAGAGAAGACTCCCTGGAAAAGACCCTGATGTTGGGAAAGATGGAGGGCACAAGGAGAAAGGGACGACAGAGGACGAGATGGTTGGACAGTGTTCTCGAAGCTACCAGCGTGAGATTGACGGAACTGCGGGAGGCAGTGGAAGACAGGAGTGCCTAGCGTGCTCTGGTCCATGGGGTCACGAAGATTCGGACACGACTAAACGACTAAACAACAACAATACCCGCTTTCATCACCGTGATATAACATCTATTGGTGTTGCCCCAAGGTGTTAGTACAGAGACTGTTTTTGTTTCCATGGCAAATGATTTCCACCAGGACGCCTGGGCCTCATGGCAATCTTTACAGACTGCCTTCTTGAGCGGAAGTCACTGCTTTGGTTCTGCTCCTTCCTCCAGAGCAGGTTTCAGATGGTGGTGCTAGGAGCTTATTGCTCCTTCCATAGCGTACAAAGCAGGACACAACATACTGTTTTATTTGGTGTAGCTACTGGCAAAATGGGACGTGGGTGGCACCGTGGGTTAAACCACAGAGCCTAGGACTTGCCGATCAGAAGGTCGGCGGTTCGAATCCCCGCAACGGGGTGAGCTCCCGTTGCTCGGTCCCTGCTCCTGCCAACCTAGCAGTTCGAAAGCACGTCAGAGTGCAAGTAGATAAATAGGTACCGCTCCAGCGGTAAGGTAAACGGCGTTTCCGTGCGCTGCTCTGGTTCGCCAGAAGCGGCTTAGTCATGCTGGCCACATGACCTGGAAGCTGTACGCCGGCTCCCTCGGCCAGTAAAGCAAGATGAGCGCCGCAACCCCAGAGTCAGTCTCGACTGGACCTAACGGTTGGGGGTCCCTTTACCTTTTACTGGCAAAATAATATTACATCAAATCACTCAAAAATTGGCCGATGTCTCTCCTGTGAGACTGATGGAAGAATGAGTAAAGGACTGGAACTGACTGTAAATAAATACAAGATGGGAAATATTTAGAACTCAGGGGTGCCCTGTTGGTAGGGCCTATCCATCAATCCACTTGGTCTTCATAGGGCCATAATTTTCCCATCATGCATTCTTTCAGAGACCTACCATCACAGCATCTCTGCATGCATTGCCAGTCAACCCTCCATGTTATTGCTCTGGTAGATTTTCTTTCTTTTCTCTGTACTGCCTTCTACAAAGACAAGAATCAGGCTACACAGATATCTTTTTGACAAAGGGGGTTGGGGGACAAGAGATACCTTTCTTGATCTTTCTCGTTAGAACCTTGGCAACAAGCATTTGCCAACTGCTAGAGAACTGACTCATTAATTTTTCTGCTCTTGCGCTCACCTTCCCACGTTCAGATTTTTCTCTTTTTCTAATCCAGCCACCAGCTATCCTAATAGCGCCTGGAATGTGACACGGCTCGCTGCGTAGGCGAGAGACAGATGGTACCTTTTATCCTTGAACAAATACCATGCAAAATAAAATAGAAAATGCGAGGGGTTTTATTTTTAATGCAAAAGCATTCCTTATAGCAATTCTCTCCTGAACGCCTCCCTGTCTGCCTTGACTTTGTTCCTCTCTCCGTCTTTCTTTCGAGTGATGATGATGTCTTTGGTTATGCCGGCTGAAAGTGTGACCCGGTATCTTATCAAATCAAGTCATGCTTCTGTTGTGAGAGATTTTGACCCAGCTGGATCTGTTTTCTCTGGGCAGGGGAGACCGGGGGCGGGGGGGGACACCACAACTTCTTCTGTGTTTACTGAGGAAGCAGCAATCTTTACCAAACAGCCGTGACCCACCGACAGAAACAAATTAACGAACACTGGCAGCCCAGTCTGCATGTGCCAATGAATTTTCCATGTAAACTGGGCCATCATCCACAAAGCTACATGAATCAGATAGCAAATCATATTAGTACCACAAGGCCTATTACATCAATCTCGTAACCCAAATTACAGAGCCGATCTGCATTATTACTCCCAACTTTCAATACAAACACAGCCGAAAGCTCATTAAGCCAAACCTTGTTTATCCAGTTCTCTTTGGACTCTGGATTCACTCTGTGCCTCTCATGCAAATATAACCCTCTGTAAATAAGTATCCCCCCATTTAGCTGAACCTCTGTTAATCCAAATATTTGAAACGAGCGCCCAGACAATTGAATGGATGAAGCTGTGCTGCATTTGATGCAATGGAAGGGTGCCATCTTATTGGAAATAATTAAACAGGCAGCATATGAAGCCGCTGAAATTCCAGGGTAGTGACAAATTGAGTCCTACTCTGCTTACACAAAATGCGATCCTGCTGCTGTTGAAAGTCCTTGTGATTTATTGTTGTAAGTTGGAGAGGAGGTAGGCTTTATGCCTGAGAGCCTTCTAATTCCTAGATCCAGCAAGGGTTAAAATGTAATGGAGGACTCAGTTGGTGGAATAGCTGCATCAGCTTCTTGGTAATGGCCCCAAACATGGGCCATAAAGGTAACAAATGTTTAATTTCTGTTAGAATCCAAGGCTGTAACAATGGGAGAAGTCCACTCACCTTTTATCCCGTGAGCGGCATTGTAGCCAGTCAGCCAAGCATCAACAGTTTTCTGGCGTAGGGGTGGAGGTACGCTGCCTTCACCCCACACCACGGGCAGCTGCATCATCTGTGCTGGGGATAGCCCCAGCCAATCTGCTGCCAGGGTGAGTGTGGCCATAGGCAATCGCAGTGTGGCCAGTCGGCACCCTCTTCTTGCCTCTTCGTCGGATTACCCTCCCCACTCTTTTCCTGCTTTGCTCTGATATGACCTTGCTATGGTCATTGTTGATCGCCATGTTGTCGGGGCTGGGTAGGATTTTTTCCCACTTGGCAAATAGGCACCGGCCATTGGGTTTTCGCCTACCTAGTAGCAATCATCACAACTTTTGTGAGGTTAAGCATTAGGTGAGCCTTTGCTTGGTTGGAGGGACGGTTGTTTCCTTTGCCTGCCCCTCCTCAGAAAGGGTATCCTGTTAAAGGGATCTGGGATGTGAATGTGGATGCTGTCTGAAGACTGGGCGTAGGCTAGGGCCATGTCACAGCCCCTACAGGCTGCCACTATCAGTGGTTTACCCTTCTGTGGACTCCCTGCAGATGGGCAGGAGTCAGGATATAGCCTGGCTTCACCACAATACCTAAGCCAGGCATCCCCAACCTGCGGCCCTCCAGATGTTTTGGCCTACAACTCCCATGATCCCTAGCTAACAGGACCAGTGGTCAGGGATGATGGGAATTGTAGTCCAAAACATCTGGAGGGTTGAAGGTTGGGGTGCCTAACCTAAGCCAAACTGCTCACATCTGTAACCAATAAAGTTGTGGCCTATTTGAACCCATAAACCAAAATACTCCTTGTCAGTGTGTTTTATTGCTCTCCTAGGAACTTTGTGGCTCAGGTGCCTTGGCACACAAGCAAGACCTTCTTGGGGTGTCAATTAGGCCTGAGTGATGTACACATTTGACTAAATTTCTTCAAGTAATGATGTTTAATCCCCAGTCAGGAAGTATGTAAATTTAGAGGGGCCTGTTCTAATGCTCTCTATGTGGGCCTCCCCTTGGGGTTGATTTGGGCAATGTAGCCGGTACAGAAGGCTGAAGCCAGGCTGTTGAGAAGAGTGCTTGGACACACACATATTATTACACTTGTACTGAAGGAACTGCACTGGCTGGCAATCGGCTACCAGGCCATGTTCAAGGTCTTCTTGTTAACATATGAAGCCTTGAACAACTTGGGACCAGGTTACCTTAAGGACCACCTGCCTTAGGGTCAGTTAGATCTGAGGAAATTCTACTCATGGTATTGCACCCTACAGAGTAGTGTTATGAGTTTGGAAGAGGGGTTGAGTTGAATGCCTGGGCCCCCTTCTAATTCCTGGAATTGCCAAACTAGCTTCCTGGTGAGGTGATAGCCTAGGCAATGGGCCATTAAGAGAACAAAAGAAGGGGCTGTGTGCAAGATAGGTAATGTGTGGGCTCCCTCCCTTAACCCATGGGTAGTTATGAGTTGAGAGCAGAGAGTTGAAGCGATGTGAGCTGGAAGCAAAGCAAAAGGCTGGGAAGCCAGAGAGACGCAGAGCAATGTTTGATTTCTATTTGCATCCAAGGCTGTGGCTCAGAGGGACGGAAGGCTTATTGGGGTGTTAATGGTGTGAACCCCTCCATTGCGGGCTCAGGTTGTATATATGTGTAAACAAACCACAGTCTCTGCTGTACCTCATTCCAAAAGAAACAGAAACTTGGGGAAATGCTTGGAACCCCAGGAATCTTGCACCACTTGGGGTGGCATGCGACAATGTCACAGGGCGGTGACCACAAAATTGGCATTTTCTACCATTGCCCCATTGCAGAGACTTCACCTTGCCAAAAAAGGTCCGTGTAGTCAAAGCCATGGTTTCCCCAGTAGTGATGTATGGAAGTGAGAGCTGGACCATAAAGAAGGCTGATCGCCGAAGAATTGATGCTTTTGAATTCTGGTGCTGGAGGAGACTCTTGAGAGTCCCATGGACAGAAAGAAGATCAAACCTCTCCATTCTGAAGGAAATCAGCCCTGAGTGCTCACTGGAAGGACACATCCTGAAGCTGAGGCTCCAATACTTTGGCCACCTCATGAGAAGAGAAGACTCCCTGGAAAAGACCCTGATGTTGGGAAAGATGGAGGGCACAAGGAGAAGGGGATGACAGAGGACGAGATGGTTGGATGGTGTTCTCGAAGCTACCAGCATGAGCTTGACCAAACTGCGGGAGGCAGTGGAAAACAGGAGTGCTTGGCGTGCTCTGGTCCATGGGGTCACGAAGAGTCAGACATGACTAAATGACTAAACAACAACAACAACCATTGCCCCTCTCCTGTGGAATGTCCTTCCCTCTGACATATGTACAAAGCAACAACCATCAGTTGCTTCAGACGTATTGGGAAGACTGGCCTTTTTGCCCAGGCTTCCCCTGTCCCATAAGACTGGGCTCTGTTTGAACTTCTGTTTTACATGCTTTTGTGTGTTTCTATACAGTGGAACTTCGGTTGTCGAAAGCTTTGGAAGTTGAACATTTTGGCTTTCAAACACCAACAACCCAGAAGTGAATGCTTCCATTTTCAAACATGCCTTGGAAGTTGAACGGCTTCCTGGGTGTGTTTCTCCATTTTTTCTGTGGATACTCCCAACCGGCAATTGCAACTCAGTTGTCGAAGTTTCAGAATTTGAATGGTTTTCCGGAATGGATTAAATTTGACAACCGAGGTTCCACTGTATTGCTGTTTTACAGGTTTTAGGTTGTGTTTTTGTTTTAATGATATATTATTTGTTTGCCGGACAGTACACACCTTAGAGATTTTTTTGAAATATTAAGCAGTATATCAACACTTTTAAATGAATAAATAAAGGGAAAGTATTTCACGCAGGGGCCCACAACAATATACGGTTGCCGGTGAGCTTTATGCAGTTATTTCCAATAATGTCTGCTGTCAAACCCTTAACAGCTGTGAGCTGAGGTTTTCTTTCATATGCCCTTCAGCAAGATGATGTTCCAGAGTTATAAAAATGATAGCCAAAAAAACCTCACCCGAGTCTTGCCCCTGCACCTTAAACAGCAGTATGTCATGCCAAAAATTTAACAGGTGTCACTTTCCCCATCACTTTTTCTCCACATCAGGTGCAGGGGAGAGCTTTGCCTGTGAAATTTCTGCATGGAAGTTACCTGTTAAAGGCACAGAGGCAGTAAGAAGTGGCAACACGAGTTGCACACCTGATAGGCCAGCAACCAAGACCCATTTGTTGAAATGAGTGAAGGTGGATGAGAGAGTAGTAAAGGACAATGACTTATTAAAACCACACTTCAGTTTGGTTCAATGTCTGCTCATGAGGCAGCAGGACAGATGATGTGTGACAGAGGCTGAGTTCTTGCGATTCTGTGGTGTTTCAGCAAATACAAATTTTATACAGAAGGCTCGACAGTGACAGCTGAGGGGGAAATATGAGTTGTCCTCTCTGCAAGTGATGATTGGCAGCACCTTAAACCTGAGGACTAAAGTATTGCAGATATTAATATTGCACAGTTTGAAGCAACTGGAAGCATAAGAACTGACTCCTTATGGAATGAATCATTGTCTAGACCCATAAAAATATTATTCAAACTTTTACTGGCAGAACTCTTTAAAATAAAACAGAATACATCAAATGATACGTCCAAAGTATCCATACAATGTCTTGTGCTGTCCAGGTGCAGCATCTTACAAAATATGAAATAATCAAAACAGACCTAGAAGCAGAGAGAGAGAGAGAGAGATCTGCAGCCTGCATTCCAGCCTCCAGGAAAGCTTCTTTTAACATCTTCACTCCATTGAATTTGGGAGAAAAGACTCAAAGGCAACTCCCTTCAAAATGGAGATTTGCAACCCAATACCTTCATCACATGATCTAAGGTTACAACCCTCACATTTTAGCTACCAGAGAAACAACAATCAGTTAGAGTTAGTTAGTTAGTTAGTTAGTTAGTTAGTTAGTTAGTTAGTTGTTAGTTGTTAGTTAATTAGTTGTTAGTTGTTAGTTAGCAAGAGCTCAAAGTGCTTTCCGTGCTTCCACTATAGCTCTATGGAAAAACCCCATGTTAAACTTTCTGCAATATAACTTTAGCCATTTTTCATTTCTGTGTTAATTAAACCATTATGCTTAACATAAAGTTGGAGAAAATGTATTAAGGCTATAGTTTCTGAGGGGCTTGGAGTTGGTATGGCTTAGTGCCTTTAATGGCTGCATGAGAGCCAGAAAGTCATATTACCCTGACATGGGACACAAAGCCTGACCCGAGTCAAATGGTGCAGCGTATTTGCTGAAGCTAAGCAGGTCTGAGTCTGATCAAAATCCAGATGGGGGCCACCTGCCTTATTTGTGTTATGGAATAATGACATTATATACATGTACTGAATCAGCAGGTGCTTAGTGAGGAAAGTTTCTCCTGGGCTGGATCTAGACACATTTTGAAAAAAGTTTCAGGAAAACCCATTGTAAACTTCATAATGGGAAATCACATTGCCAAAAAACAGAACTCTACAGCGCCATCTGGTGTCACAGTGCTATAACGCATTTAAAACACTTTTTTTTTTACTGATGTAGCTGAGTCCCTGGTGATTTTCTGCCTCTCCATTGTTAACCAGGCATGGTGAAACCTGTGGCTGTTGAGATGTCATCGGATCTCAGCTCCTACCAGCCCCAGCCAGAATGGCCAGTGAACAGGGATGATGGAAGTTGTAGAGTCAGGTTCCTCATCCCTATGTTAAAGACAGATACCTCCTGTCCGTATGAAACAACATGGCAATCCTCTGAAAATGTAGACTTTCTTGGTGAAGCTCTTATATTCTTTCCAGTCTGTGTTAAAGCAGGAGGCATGTTCATTAATGATACTTTCCACAAAGACTCCTGTTTAGCTTGCTCATTATAATGATATTCTGAGAACTATTATTAACAGTTATCTACAAGCCCCTGCATATAGCAATGTGGGGTTGGGACTGGAAGCCAAGGAATAACTGCTATTTTTATTTTATGTCAGAATTAATAGAAATTATAAATCTAGGTTCCTGAATTATTCAGCTTTTCCTCGCTCTCTCTCTCTAATGGACTAAAGATTGTCATTTATTGTCCTGTGTGAGAAAAGACGGGTGCAGCTTAATTCGGCTCTTTTATTTCCTTTCAGTTACTTTTTTAAAAGAATAAAGCACCCACGCTCCCTTGTTCTCTCATTCTTATTCTCCCTCTCTCTCTCTCTCTCTCTCTCTCTCTCTCTCTCTCACACACACACACACACACACACACACACACACACACGATGTTTTCATATTGTCCTAAAGGGAGGCAGAGTAGTCTTAAACATTCTAAAAGTAGCTGGGGTTCAGACTGGCAGCCATCTTTTTTTTATGCAGATAAACACTGTGCTTTGTGAGTGACAGACAGCAATCAACAGGTGAAGCGGTCCATGTCAAAAACCTTGGGCTCTCATGGCGGCAAAAGCCACTCAAATTCAGTTTACTAGTTGAAAGCTGGACCTGCTGAATCCACTCCAGAAATAATCTGAACAAACTGGATTAATTTCCTGGATGACTTCTGGAAATCAAAAGAGTCAGTTCATAAGCCTTCAGGAAGAAGAAGAAGAGGAGGAGGAGTAGGAGTTAGTAGTTTGGATTTGATATCCCGCTTTATCACTACCCTAAGGAGTCTCAATGCGGCTAACAATCTCCTTTCCCTTCCTCCCCCACAACAAACACTCTGTGAGGTGAGTGGGGCTGAGAGACTTCAGAGAAGTGTGACTGGCCCAAGGTCACCCAGCAGCTGCATGTGGAGGAGCAGGGAATCGAACCCAGTTCACCAGATTACGAGTCCACTGCTCTTAACCACTACACCACACTGTAATGAAGCTTGCTCCATTGTTCCTTATGTGTCTTAAGACCACTAATACTGCAAATGGGTCATTCAGATTTTGTAAATGGGGCACTGGCATTTTAAAAAACTTATTGAAATTTACAGTACTCACAAAGTGTAAATCCGGATTGGAGTCAATGAGAATAACAGCTGGATGTTGATGATGATGATGATGATGATGATTTACCACCCTGCATTCGTAGATCTCAGGGTTTTTCACAGCATAAAAAGGACATCCTGTGGACCAATGCCATAATAAACATTCAATGCCATAATAAACATTCATTGGAAATCACCCTTAAACTCTCAGCGTGCAACCCACATCCTACTGATGCCAATGATGGCCAGACTGCCAATTATTTTAAATGGAGCTGATTACACCTCGAGATATTCCCCTTTAAATTTCCTAACCCTATTCACACACACACACACCTCACTGCCACATTTATATTCTGTTCTGGAAAATTCCTCCCTACGTCGCCACCACCTAGGAAATCAAGTTTCACATCCGAGTTTCTGACACAAGAATTGCAGTTTTGAACCCAAAGGGGACAGGCAGTTGGCATTTCACACACATCTGTGTTATATATAGCCAACAGGTTTGACAAATACATTTGACTTAGGAGGGGGATGTAAGACTAGCGGCCGATAATGACACAATCCATTCCCCAGCCTCCAGATGAATTGTTTGCTGAAGTCTAATAGATGGCTGCCAACAGTTCCCAGCCACGTTTTTGCGCTCTTTTAGCAATGACAGACAGACAGACAGACAGACAGAAAGAAAGAAAGCACTTTACTGCCCACTCCACTCACCGCCATCTTTTCATTTCTTCTAAAAGGAGAAAACTAGCTTATACCTGTTTCCCACCCACTCCCTTGGGTAACTTCTGCCCGTTTCACCTGCTAATAAGAAGCATGGCACTGACTAAACCCTCACAATCCATCTTCTCCATGCCTTCTCGATGGCAGGCTGGCAATCAAAACACCACCCATGTGGCCATTTACAGTTCAAAGTATCAACTGGATTCATTTGCAAGGAAGGTTTGCAAGTGTTGTCTCCCTGCTTTACTGTAAGAGGCTCAAAGGAGATACCACAGAGCGATAAAATTTATTTCGCTCATATTGTTCATACCAGTCTCTGTGGTGGCGAGAGACTCCAGGAATTCCAGCGCTGACCCAGGGTTCTGTTTCCTTGCAAAGAAGGTCATAGAATCATAGAATCATAGAGTTGGAAGACACCACAAGGGCCATCGAGTCCAACCCCCTGCCAAGCAGGAAACACCATCAGAGCACTCCTGACATATGGTTGTCAAGCCTCTGCTTAAAGACCTCCAAAGAAGGAGACTCCACCACACTCCTTGGCAGCAAATTCCACTGTCAAACAGCTCTTACTGTCAGGAAGTTCTTCCTAATGTTTAGGTGGAATCTTCTTTCTTGTAGTTTGGATCCATTGCTCCGTGTCCGCTTCTCTGGAGCAGCAGAAAACAACCTTTCTCCCTCCTCTATGTGACATCCTTTTATATATTTGAACATGGCTATCATATCACCCCTTAACCTCCTCTTCTCCAGGCTAAACATGCCCAGCTCCCTTAGCCGTTCCTCATAAGGCATTGTTTCCAGGCCTTTGACCATTTTGGTTGCCCTCCTCTGGACACGTTCCAGTTTGTCAGTGTCCTTCTTGAACTGTGGTGCCCAGAACTGGACACAGTACTCCAGGTGAGGTCTGACCAGAGCAGAATACAGTGGCACTATTACTTCCCTTGATCTAGATGCTATACTCCTATTGATGCAGCCCAGAATTGCATTGGCTTTTTTAGCTGCTGCGTCACACTGTCAATGGAGACTAGTGTGTTCAGGATGTATGGCTTTGTTCACACATGTATGCAACTTGAGCGTAGGATGGAGGGGCTCGCAGTGCCACACTCCAGCAAACCTTGCTTCCCAATTAGGTTTCCAAGGAAGAAGCTTTGGCTCCAGCACAGAGCAAGACATATCTCTGTCTCCAGCTTCCAGCATCAGTCACAACTCACCACACAGCCTCTCTTGGCCTGCTGTTGGATGAGAGCTACATACTCTCCAACATTTCTCTGATGAAAATAGGGATGTCCTATTCCATTATTATTATTATTATTATTATTATTATTATTATTCCCCGCCCATCTGACTGGGTTGCCCCAGCCACTCTGGTTGGCTTTCGAGACACATAAAACCATAATAAAACAATAAACATTAAAAACCTCCCTATTACAGGGCTCACTTCATATGTCTTCTAAAGGTTGTACAGTCGTACCTTGGAAGTCGAACGGAATCCGTTCCTGAAGTCCGTTCGACTTCCAAAATGTTTGAAAACCAAATCGCGGTTTCTGTTTGGCTGCTGGAAGCTCCCCGTCAGACGTTCGGGTTCCAAAAGAATGTTCACAAACCGGAACAATCACTTCCGGGTTTGCCACGTTCAGAACCAAAATATCCAAGTTCCACACCGTTCGACAACCAAGGTACGACTGTATAGTTACTTATCTCCTTGGCTCGGGGGTCGCATAACTCCATACCCTCCAACATTTCTCCAATGAAAAGTGTGACATTCCAGGATCAAATGAGAAACCAGAACGGCTTCTGTAAGTCTGGGACTGTCGCTGGAAAATAGGGACACTTGGAGCGTCTGGAGCTAATATATACTAAAGTTGAATCCTGATAAGCAAAAGGCACTGGGGGTGGGTGGTTCCTGAAACCAGAAACTGGGAAATTCACCTGTTGTAGGTGGGGTTGACATCAGTCTGAAAGCATATGTGTGTGATCTAGGGTGCTCCTGTAAGCTCAAGTTACCTGTGTGGCAAGGAGCATCTATTGCTAGCTTTGGCAGGTAAGCCGGTTTACATCCACTCCTGGACAGAGAAAGCCTAGATACTGTGACCTGTGCATTGGGAGCCTCACAATTGCTATAACTTGCTGTTTGTTGGAATACCCTTAAGGTTGGTCCAGAAGCAGCAGCTAGTGCAGAAAGCTAGAGTGCTCAGTGGGGCACATATAACACCTGCTGAAAATTCAGTCTTCCGCACACGGCTATTAAAAGTTCAGGAGCTCTGTCTTCTTTCGCATCTGGCCACCCTAGGTACAAAATCAGCCAGGGCCAAATTGGGTAGCCTTATCTGGTGCTTAGAGGCCTAGGTGCTATGTCCCCCCCCCCCCCGATGCAATCTCTGTGGGTGGCTGCAGCTTTTGCTTTTGAAAATGTTATCTGCTCATCTTAACCAGGCTGAATCATGTTGTACAATTTTGTATTGCAATGCAAACATTTTTTTAAAGGGCAGAATGAAAATGGAGCAGGCGCGAGCGATGCTCAGCAGTCGGCTCCGAAGCATTGTATTAGGTCAAGGCTATCTGGCTAAAGCGATGGATTTGCTCAGTCGAGTGCAGGAGTTAGCATTGCTTTGTTACCGGGCGGAAGGGCTGCTTCTTTATCTTCCTCTATTTTTAGTCAAAATAACCTGGAAGGAAACGCAGCTTTTGGGTTTAGACGCTCACATCCCTGCCAGCGCTTTCATGGGAGTGGAACGCTTTGGCAACGACGCCGAATGCAGAATTAACGTTTTGCTAGTGCTGTGGCTGAAGTCCTGAAAACCGTGCACGTTCACACATAATTTGGCGCCATTATCGTGCCATTTAGGGTGAGCTCACAGATCTTTAGGGCTGCCAGTGGCACTCCAGAGTTCCCTCTCTTTTTCCGCACAGTTAAAACCAACAAAGCAGGAAAGGGAGTAAGAAGCAGCAATGGTGCAGCAAAGACAGGGGGACTCTTGCATCCTTATCAGAGGGAGCAGATAAGGCTGGGGACCTGCCAGATCCAGGCTCCGAGGCTATTTTTGACTTTAAAGTCATTTATGAAACAGTGACTGCAGGGGCATAAGAACCCACTGCTGTTGCTAAGTGTTCAGGGGGCGGGTATATGTTTACCGGAGGGGGGGGATGCAAGGTGGTAGCCAAGGCAGGGAGGCAGCTCTGTCAGCACCATGCAGATGTATGGCTCACAGCATGGCCAGGAATTGTGGGAATTGTCATCCAACCCATGTGGAGGGCCACAGGTTCCAAATCTCTTCTCTAACACGACCTAAGGTCAGTGGCATAGCGTGGGTTGTCAGCACCCGGGGCAAGGCAAGTAATCTGCGCCCCCTAACCCGTGGATTTGCACCCCCTAACCCATGGATTTGCGCCCCCAACCCATGGATTTGAGCCCCCTAACCCTAACCCCCAGATGTTGCGCCCGGTGCGGCCGGGGCCCCCTGCACCCCCCACGCTACGCCACTGCCTAAGGGAGCCATGTCCAGTAATTTCAGCAGGTAGAACTTTATTGGATACAACCCATCAGAGAGGTCTCAGCATTATATTATTGAAGGGGGGGTCATGGTTCAAGTAGTGGCGTAGCATCAGTCGCTGCCACATGTTACATGAGCACACTGGGCAGGGGGTACCTGACCAGCCCTTGCCACTGACACCATCAGAATGACCCCACTCCCACTAGGGCAGGCATGCCCAACAGGTCAACCCTCCCCCCAAAAAGCTCAACAACTGTGGTCTGTTGTTGTTGTTTAGTCGTGTCCGACTCTTCATGACCCCATGGACCAGAGCACGCCAAGCACTCCTGTCTTCCACTGCCTCCCGCAGTTTGGTCAAACTCATGCTGGTAGCTTCGAGAACACTATCCAACCATCTCGTCCTCCGTCGTCCCCTTCTCCTTGTGCCCTCCATCTTTCCCAACATCAGGGTCTTTTCCAGGAGGTCTTCTCTTCTCATGAGGTAGCCAACGTCTTGGAGCCTCAGCTTCAGGATCTGTCCTTCCAGTGAGCACTCAGGGCTGATTTCCTTCAGAATGGAGAGGTTTGATCTTCTTGCAGTCCATGGGACTCTCAAGAGTCTCCTCCAGCACCATAATTCAAAAGCATCCATTCTTCGACGATCAGCCTTCTTTATGGTCCAGCTCTCACTTCCATACATCACTACTGGGAAAACCATAGCTTTAACTATATGGACCTTTGTTGGCAAAGTGATGTCTCTGCTTTTTAAGATGCTGTCTAGGTTTGTCATTGCAACTGTGGTCTACCCTCCCCTAAAGAAAGCTCAACAACTTTGGTCAACCCTCCTCTAAGAAACGCTCAACAACTTTTTTGGACTACCCTCCCCTAAAAGAAGCTCAACAAGTTTGATCAATCCTGCCCTTAAAAAAACTCAACAACTCCTGGCAACGACAATGGGGAGATCATAGCCGGTCTTTTTATACTGTGAGTAGATTGCAGTCTCTTGGGAGTTGGACATGCCTGCACTAGGGCAAAGTGGGGCCGCACTGAGCCACCTGCCCAACTGTGCAGGGGGCAGCCTGGCCAGCCATCTGTGGGATGTAAAACTGCAGTCAAGTACAACAGTCCTACAGTGGACATGTTAGGGGATGTTTTGTACCACTCAGGAGAAGACTTCCTGTTTCCTCCTGAGCTGGGACAGACTTGAAGAGGGTGTGGTCTGTTGTGCTAACATGGAGGAGCACACGGCCTCCATGTTCTGATCAGTGTGTCTTCTCCATTTTGTATGTTGCTGTGTGTTTGGAGAAGTGACTGCTTAGTCACAGTCACTTGGGACTAACTTCTTTATGGAATAGTTCTAGTTGTTATGTAACCTAAGCCTGCCTTCAGGGATATGTCTGTGAACCTGAATGAATCGGTGACTACTTTTATATTAACATTAATCAGATTCTTGTGTTTATTCTTTTTCAGAGGGATTAGAAGGGATGTCACCAGGAATGAACCTTTAATAGTAAGACTCAGATGAGTCAGCAACAAGCTGATCGCTGCGTAATTTAAAAAGGGGGATGTTTGGAACTCTGCTAGAATATGGAACTTGCTAGCGCAAGTTAGGATGGATATCATTAAATAATATATCCTCTCCTGCGTCCCTAATCATCCCCACATCATCGCGGCCCTTGGTGGGCACAGAGGAGCACTGGGCCAGGCCACACTGGGAGCGCCTGTGGGGGGCACCTAGTTCCCGTCCCCTTGAAAATTTGTGCCTGGGACACAATTTTTTAAATTTACTGCATGCTGTACACTAAAAGAGAATTATATGAAAATGATGTATCAGTGGTATTTGACCCCTACTAAATTAGCAAAAATGTATAGGACAAGCACAAATATCTGCTGGAAATGTAAAGAAAAAGAAGGTACCTTTTATCATATGTGGTGGCCTTGTAAAGTAATAAAATCTTTCTAGGAGATGATATATAATGAAATGAAAAATATGCTTAAAATAGTTTTTGTTAAGAAACCAGAAGCCTTTTTATTAGAAATTACAGGTACCGACATACCTAAGGAGCAGAAAGGACTTTTTATGTATGGAACAACAGCCACCTGGATGCTATTAGCTGATGGACTATGCAGAGATGGCAAAACTGACTGGAAACCTCAGAACCAAGACAACAAAAACTTTATAAAAGAATGAGGGGGAAATTATAAGTTGCTTAGGAGACCACTGTAAGCAGACGGAAACAAAGGCAGGGTCTTGATTTCACTTGTAGTGTAAAAATTACAGTGGATAATATGGTTTGATATTTAAAAAAAACTGGAATATAGATGAATACGCAGTACTAGATGTTCAAAATGAGACCCCCATGGAGGGGATGAGGGGAAGTCTTGAGATTCAGAGAATCTCTTTATATAAATATACGGTACTTTTTATTCTTTGTTTATCTGTATTTTGTATTTGTAAAAACCAATAAAAATGAGAGAGAGATTTTTTAAAAAATGTGACTGGGGCCATGGCCACCCTGCACCCCCCATGCTACACCCCTGGTTTCAATGCCTGAATTTCCTAGCTAGCAAGGTGGGGGCTCTATTTGCTCAAAGCCCATGGAGGGTACCTGATCCTACAATGAACGGAAGCGAGACGATTAAAACCTTCAGAGGAAAGATCCACCTGGAAATCACCTCTATAGACCAATGGTAGCTTAAAATTCCAGATGTTGTTGTTTTTTAGAAGGGGAAACTTTAACGAACTGAGCTGAATTTAGTCAGCTGTAACAGCAGAGCCGTTGCTTCCTCCCCTGTTTGCCTGCCTTTCCCCTGTTATGCAAAAGTTCTATTTATGTGCAGCTTCCAAGGTCGATTTAAAGTCAGGCTTAGGAAGATATCACGCAATGCTGCCTTCCCCAAAAATCTTCTTTCTGCCTGGAAGCCTCCAGACAAAATGTCTGAAAAGAGGCTCGGCTGGCAGACTCGGCTAGCCTCGAGTCCTGGTCGAAAGCTGGAGCGCAACGCTGCAAAGATTAGTTCCTAGGAGAACTCTCCGGGATGATTCAGCTCGCCTAGAGAGACAAAAGGATTAAGCTATTCGAGGTAACACATCGCTAAGGTAGATTGTGAAAACGGTCAGGAGTTTAATTCCTGTAGGCTGGCGGAGGATGCCAAGATAGGATTCCAACTGACAAAATAATGGCAGGGACAGATCTGAGGAGAATGAAAAGAATGCCGTCCATTCATTCTGTAGTGTAGGTTTCCCGTATATTCAGCTCATATTCACTGAGAGCCAGTGTGGTGTAGTGGTTAAGGGCGGTATACTCGTAATCTGGTGAACCGGGTTCGCTTCCTTGCTCCTCCACATGCAACTGCTGGATGACCTTGGGCCAGTCACACTTCTCTGAAGTCTCTCAGCCCCACTCACCTCACAGAGTGTTTGTTGTGGGGGAGGAAGGGAAAGGAGAATGTTAGCCGCTTTGAGACTCCTTCGGGTAGTGATAAAGCGGGATATCAAATCCAAACTCTTCTCTCTTCTTAACACACACCAAGGGTAGCCTCTGTGATACCTTCCAGTTTGCTAAGAGTGTTGAGAGTTGCAAGGAAATCTTCATTCCCCCCACAGAACTACAATTCTCAAGAACAGCTGAGCAGCCTTCTTCCTCAGGACCACTGGAAATTGTAGCTCTAGGAGGGAAATGAGGGCCTCCTAACAACTTTCGGGGGACTTGGGTGGTGCTGTGGGTTAAACCACAGAGCCTAGGACTTGCTGATCAGAAGGTCAGCGGTTCGAATCCCTGCGACAGGGTGAGCTCCCGTTGCTCGGTCCCTGCTCCTGCCAACCTAGCAGTTCGAAAGCACCTCAAAGTGCAAGTAGATAAATAGGTACCGCTCCAGCGGGAAGGTAAACGGCGTTTCTGTGCGCTGCTCTGGTTCGCCAGAAGCGGCTTAGTCATGCTGGCCACATGACCTGGAAGCTTTGATGTGCTTTCGGACTGCTAGGTGGGCAGGAGCAGGGACCGAGCAACGGGAGCTCACCCCGTCGCAGGGATTCGAACCGCCGACCTTCTGATCGGCAAGTCCTAGGCTCTGTCGTTTAACCCACAGCACTACCCGCATCCCACTAATCTCCGAATAGGGATATGTATTTGGAATGTTATAAATTCATATTTGTAAAACCAAATAAATATGATTTTTTAAAAGATCTGCCTGCCTTCTGGGGTAACACTACCAGCCGCACTCCAAGACCAGCCCTGTTCTGTGTTCCTGGGGACTCGCCATGCGCCAGAACTGCCATTGCAGGGCAAAACTGCTCACCTTCCCATAATTCCTCTTCAGCCGCACACAAACACACACCCAGGAAAGGAAGAGATTTCAGCAGGAAGTTTGATAATAAAGGCTGTGGCGGTTTTAGGCAGCAATTTAAAGTGCATTACTGTGACAAGGGAGATTAAGTCATTATCCTGTTACTCTTTAAATATCTGTTTGTAAGGCTATTGTTTTATGGCTGGAAATAGATGTTTTATTTGTCACCCCTCTGTCCCAAATGGGTGTTTAATGCCTTTCCGGTTTCAACTGATCAAGACGGCAAACGTGAAAATCGCAAAATGCTCTTGTTGCTGTTGAACATATGAAAGGATGACACAGCTGACAAAGGACAGCTGAGCCGCCGGGAGCAAGGAGAGGGATTTCTGTGTCATGGCTAGCAGGCTAGAGACAAGGCTGCCTCCCATTTCAAACAAGCGGAAGGGGGGCTGTCACCAGAAAGGCAGGCTGATGCAAAGCCAAGCCAGCACTGAGCAGGTGGACGTCTGCATGCTGACAAGAAGGGCAAGAGATCTGGTAGCGGATTAGTCCTCCTGGTTCAAGATGCAAGACTTGGATTGAGAAATTAGCCCAAACACTGGGGCTTTATAAAATAAACCTCATTGCCTTACCCACTCTGTGTAAATCATTAATGATGCCAATGGAAGTTCTCTCCCGGATCCGGCCTCTCGTGTAGAAAACAAATTCTCATCACGAAACAATAAGATTTAAAGCTTTACTTGCACAAACTTGGTTTAAAGGTAAAGGTAAAGGGACCCCTGACCATTAGGTCCAATCGTGGCTGACTTTAGGGTTGCGGCGCTCATCTCGCTTTATTGGCCGAGGGAGCCGGTGTACAGCTTCCGGGTCATGTGGCCAGCATGACTACGCCGCTTCTGGCGAACCAGAGCAGCGCACAGAAACGCCGTTTGCCTTCCCGCCAGAGTGGTACCTATTTATCTACTTGCACTTTGACGTGCTTTCAAACTGATAGGTTGGCAGGAGCAGGGACCGAGCAACGGGAGCTCACCTCATCGTGGGGATTCAAACCGCCAACCTTCTGATCAGCAAGTCCTAGACTCTGTGGTTTAACCCACAGCACCAACCGAAAACCTAAACTTGGTTTAAACATTACGAAAACAATAAACGATGCCTTGTATCAGCTATACCTTTCTATTCTTACATCTACTGATCCCAGTAAAAGGCTCAAGAACATATCTTTGCCCAAAACCATTTTTTTCAGCTTAAAAATCAAAAGAACTCTGTCTCCCTCTTCTTCCAGCTTGCTGCATGTTGGCGAACGCCCAGGGAGATCTCTGCGTGCTTGTGGCTCAGAGCAGTGTGGGCTACTCCATTAATGTAAGTAAACTCTCTGAAAGCCTGTGATTCAGTTGCAAAAACTTAGCTTACCCCACCTTTGTAATGGAAAAATACTAGCCTTTGCACATTTGTTCAAATACCCCATATCACTCAACTGTCCTGATTTGAGCGGCACATCACTGATTCACAGAAGCCGCCCCTGCTTCTGTTTGAATTCTGGGATGTTCCACTTCCACTGTCTCACCTTCGCTGCCTCCTCCTGGGTGGCCGGGACGGCCTTCGCCATGGCCACCCCCGCACAGCCGGAAGTGGGAGCAGCACATCTGGAAGTAGACACACCGCTTCTGCCAGCGAAGAGGAATAGGCCTTGAGAAGGCCATGAGAAGACCTACTGATGAAGCCAACCACCACCACGGCAGCAGAGGACAGACAGACAGCAAAGGTTGTCAGGAGCTCGTCCTGCACTCAAGTAGGACCCTGGCAGAGACACATGCCCGACTGGCATGTTCCCTCCCTCCTGGTCGATCGTTCGGGAGCTTCAAAAGCTTTCTTCTGCCCGAACATCACAGCGACCGATGCCAACAGACATCGGCACACTTAGGGATCTGCAGAGTCTTCGCAGCTTGCGTGACAGACCTCAGCAACTCAGCATTTTGGCTAATCTACTTTATTTACATATCAACACACACGGAGCACTGCAACATGGCTCCCTCTCTCTCTAGCATCAGACAGCAAAGAGAAAAAAGAACAAAGGACAATAGTCCCACTTCACGGAACACAGTAACACAAATATCCTGTCTCCGTCACTTCCCACACTGTGGAGTCAAAACATATACCATCATGTGATAGACAACAATCCCATGACTGCAGTCACGGAGCAGGAATTCTAACAAAGGTAAGGCCGGGGCAGCAGAGGTGGAGCTAGCCTCTCTGGCACTCAGAGCGGCGCACATGCTGTGCACCTGGAGGCAGGACCCATAGGGGGTGGAGCTGCCCATAGGGGGTGTGGCGAGCCGCCCATGGCGGGCTGCTGCCTGGGTGGGGGAGCCACGACACTTTGCCAGCAGCCTTCCTCCATTCCCTCTTCCTTTTGACAGCTCGGGGGAGGCTTCCCTCCCCAGGAAGCAGCCCAGGAGTGGGGGGCAACAGCGTTCTGTCCGCCCATGACTCCCAAGCCTCCCCCGAGCTGTCAAAACGAAGGAAGAAGAGGGGAAGTCCACTGGCAAGGCAGCGCAGCTCCACTCCTTCCCCTGACAGCTCAGGGTAGGCTTGGAAGTCGCAGGCGTGTGGCGTGCCAAATGTCACCCCCCTCAGTGATGGCACCCAGGGCACACCGCTCCCACTGCCCCCTTCCTCCGCCCCTGAGTGGCAGGCAAGGTTGGCTGTGGCTTGAAAATTGGGCAGGTGGGGGCAAGAAAGAGCACAGCTTTGAGTGGGTGGGAGAAAGAGCAAGGAATTTGGGCGGGTGGGGGGTCTAGAAGGAGCCTGTGCTCCCTGATTGGCTGGGATGGGCTATGTGACTAACCCAGGAAGGGGAAAGGATGCAGTTCTTGGGGGGTTGTGCCGGTGCAGCCAATAAGAAAAACAACAGAGGAACAGGTGAAAAGGTGATTCAGTTTCACAATAAAGAATTTTGACAATATTCAAATTGTCAAATTCAATATTCAAATATTCAGGTTCTATATTTGGCCTGAAAAGCAAAACTAGAAAATATTCGGTGCAGTCCTAAAACTTCCTATTGCCAAGCAGAATACCAGGGAGTTGGTATTCATAAGAGGTACCACTTTCTAGCCAAGATTGCAACACGTATTAATTTTTTCCATGGTAATTCAAGTTAATTCAGTGTGTTTCTTTCTCCCTCTAGTGGCTAAGTTGTGCAAAAGTACTCAGAAGCCCCACAACCCTTGAGACTCCCTAGGCTTTTAACTTGGAACAATGTTCTTTGATGCCATTTCAGTTCCCTCTTCACCAAGCAGTGGGACACTCAAGACAGGAGTTTTTTCATTCAGGGAAGAAAGCAGGATTCACCTACAAAGAGGGAAGGGAGGAATTTACAAGTAAATACAATCAGCAGGGATGGCGCGATTAATAACAATTGATCTTAACAAACAAAAAATTGCAGGGTGTGTGAAAAAATATTTATTTTGCCTTTCCTGAGTTTCCTACTAATCCATTTCATTGAGTGACCACAACTTCTGGTGCTATTAATGGGAGAAAGAGAAAAATATTTCTTTGTCCACCGTGAATCCAATCGAAAGGCCAGTTGAATGGTTTTCCTGAGAGTTTGTGAGGGAGGTTTATCTGCACATGCCTGAAGACTGAAGAACGCATTCAGCTTCTCTGGTGCGAATACAGAGAAAGTTTTTTTTAAGAAGTAAAAAGTGAAAGAGTTCAGGAAAAAGCAGGAAGCACAAGCACTCTCAATGCGTCATCCAAGCTATCAAGTAAACATCACCCAATCTGAATCAAGGTAAAGTGATATAGCCTGGAGTTGGGATGCCAGTGTGAATTGAAAACCTTGTAGCAGGGAATTCCACCGGCTAATTTCAACAAGCCTTCTAAAATCTTTATCCCACTTGATATATGTCTTGGAACTGGATTGTAAGTATGTGCTGTTGTTTTAAACTTTTATATTTATAATGGTGTTTTTTTTAAAAAAAATCTATATGAAACGTTTTTGGAAGGTTGTGGGTTTTTTTACAATTTTTTATTGGTTTTTACCATTTACATTTATATCATAATCATACTGTAAAGGATTCACTGAATCCTTGCACTTCCTCTGCCCCTCTACCGGTTCCGTCAGAATCCTTTTTTTCAACTGCATCTTATAAAATTCTCCATTTTCTTAAAAATCCCTGTTTTCCCATAGTTCTTGTTACGTTACAAGTGTTGCTACAGTCCAATTTTAGTTGTTTACAGTGTTCTCCAAGATAAATTATAATTTTTTCCCATTCCTTAGTAAAATTTCTATCTTCTTGATTTCTAATCTTCTTGGCTTATGAAACTTTTTGAACTGCAACCAAGAGAAAAGTATTCTTCTATGCAACAGCTGCTGCCAGAATACTTATAGCAAAAAAATTGGAAGGGGGAGAAAATCCCATCTGTTTGAGAGTAGCAAGTCAAATTTTGCGAATATATAGTTTCGGCTAGACTTACGGTGGCGATAAGAGGACAAACAAATCAAAAATTAATTGAAGAATGGGATTGTGTAAAAGAGTATATGAAAAAACATTGTTCTGGGACAAATATGCAATGAATAAAGTTTACAAGGTAGAAATATTGAGGAAATGGATGGAAATGGAATAAAAACAATGTAATATTAATAACACAACGAATAAAAGAAGATTAAGGGAAAGAGGTCAAACATGGGTGGAGGGAAGTCTATGTTTTTATGTATTTTTGGTGTGTTCTTTCTATTACATTTTATTTTTTCTTTTGTGTAATTTGTTTTTTTTCTTTTTCTTTTTTCTTGTGCTATTGTTTGGCTTTTGTTACTGCAATTCAATAAAGCTTTCATTAAAAAAAAGAAACTTTTCGAACTGTTTTTCTATATGTAACTGTTTTGCATATACCATTGTAAATTGCACTGGGGTGACCCATCAGCACCCCCTGGTGTGAACACAAATAGAAAGAAATCTGACACTGTGCTGATGGGGGCAGTGAAAGGAGAAAGAGCTGTGAAATGCACCAGGACAGAAAATATGAACACCTCCTTTGTGTGTGACTACAGATCAGGGGTGATGCAATTTGTACTTGGTCTTGTCCTCATTTTATTTTTATTTGAACTTTAGGTCAGACAACATGTGTGGTGCAGGGCAAAGCGGGTTGCAAGCGTTTAAAGGTTTACTTCTTTCTGAGACTACAATTAGACCTGCAAATCTAGCCCAGTCTACTCAGAGTGTCAGGAAAGAAGAGATACCGTCAAGTTCTAATGGAGTGGAGTTCATCGTTACCGCTGCTGTTTTATATATAAAAGCACAATGGAGTGTGATGGTTGTCATAGCAAATTTCCATCATGCCAGGCACTTGCAAATCCTTGAGAAAATGGGTTGGAGGGAAAACTAAATAGTCTGAAAGGACGGGGGGGGGGGCAGAGAGAAAAGCCATTTAAATAGCTTTCTCGAGTGGCATACATACCTCAGGTTTAGGTGGAACAAATTCATCACAGCAGCTTAAATAGCTACCTAGACCATCAATTGCCATCTCCAAGAAAGAAAAGGCCCTCATTTTTATCCATCCAGCAGATTTCTATCTCTGCAGAGCTGCTGCAAAGAAGAAACACACCCATAAAAACCCCAATATGCCTTCATTGCAGAGCCTATATCAGAATAATAACATTGGTAAACATGAGACACTTTCAGAAAACAGAAGGATAACAAAGTGTGTTCTACAGCAAAGTGCTGGAATTTATTTGACCTGGGACAGAGAAACTAAAGAAAATGGTCATTATCTCTCAATAGAATATAGAAGCAGGAGTTTAAGAGCCCACACGGGAGGGGTGTGGAAATTGTAGTCTTCTAGATGTTGTCCAGCTCCGACTCCCAACAACTCCCTCCAACTCCTAGGCACCATTGCTACTAGTCAGGTTATGTATATAAAATAAAATATGCAAAGTAGCAGAGTAGCTTACAGCTAGGAAGCTAAATAACTCCTCTGGGTGATTGATAGCTTCTTTGTAAAGACTATACATTGTCCAGACTGTTTATATTCAAAAGCACTTTACTTTCATAAACATATAACTGAGAAGTATTTACAATCTCATGCTTATTCAAACATGAGTATGTTCTCACTTGCATTGTAGGTTGAAGTGTTCTTACTTAGTTTTTTAAAAAGCTGTGTTGAGACTTGCATTGGAGTTTTGCCTCACTCAGGACTTTCAGTTTTTTTATGAAAGGTTTTTACTTTCACCTCAGCAGTATTCTCTTCGTTTCTTACAGAAAGCTCCTTCACAGATATTAACATTTAGGGATCTTCCTCTGTCTGTTTCAGTTCAGACAGATCACACTGACACCACACAGCATATCCCGAGAAGCCTCTCTCAGCAGCCGTTCTGCCTCACATGCAGAGAGACAAAAGAGAGCAGTTAAAAAACAACAGTTACTGGAATAACAGTCCTAACAGAATGGAATGCCTCTCTCGTGTGACTCACAGTCAGCCAATCACATGAGAGCTTCTGCGGGGGGGAGGCGTGTTAAAAGTACATGGTAATTTAATGTAAGTAAACATGCCCACTTCAAGAAATTAAATCATTACCCTTAACAAGTCTGGGGTAAAGGTAAAGGTACCCCTGCCCATACGGGCCAGTCTTGACAGACTCTAGGGTTGTGCGCCCATCTCACTCAAAGAGGCCAAGGGCCAGCACTGTCCGAAGACACTTCCGGGTCACGTGGCCAGCGTGACATCGCTGCTCTGGCGAGCCAGAGCCGCACACGGAAACGCCGTTTACCTTCCCGCTAGTAAGCGGTCCCTATTTATCTACTTGCACCCGAGAGTGCTTTCGAACTGCTAGGTTGGCAGGCGCTGGGACCGAACAACAGGAGCGCACCCCGCCGCGGGGATTCGAACCACCGACCTTTCGATCGGCAAGCCCTAGGCGCTGAGGCTTTAACCCACAGCGCCACCCGCGTCCCGCAAGTCTGGGGTAATGGAGTTGTAATTCTGCAGTATATGAAGGACCACATGTTGGCTTCCTTTGATTTAAAGGATGAGGGCCAGGATCCAGGGAAAGACCATAACTCAATGGTAGAGCATCTGTTTTGCATGCAGAAGGTGCCTGGCTCAGTCCCCACCATCTTCAGGTAGGACTCGGACAGCAGGGCCGTCTTTACCCGGGGTGCAGGGCACCGGGGTGCCGAATTCTGGGGAGTGCCAGGCGCCCGCCACTGAAGCCGCCTAAGCTCTTAATTATCTACCTGTTACTGATCTACCTGTTATGAAATAATAAATAATTTTGATCAAGCTAGAAAAACAAAATGCATATATACCTAAAAAGGTAAAGGTACCCCTGACCGTTAAGTCCAGTCGCAAACGACTCTGGGGTTGCGTGCTCATCTCGCTCTATAGGCCGAGGAAGCTGGCGTTTGTCCGCAGACAGCTTCCGGGTCATGTGGCCAGCATGACTAAGCCACTTCTGGCGAACCAGAGCAGCGCACGGAAAAGCCGTTTACCTTCCCACCGGAGCGGTACCTATTTATCTACTTGCACTGTGTCATTGATGCACACAAAAAGCTCATTTTTCATCTGAATTTTAGCTTAGCAGGGTTTTAAGATTAATGGTAATTTTGTTATGAATGGATAATATGTGCAGTGGTACCTCGGGTTACAGATGCTTCAGGTTACAGACTCTGCTAACACAGAAATAGTACCTCGGGTTGAGAACTTTCTTCAGGATGAGGGTGGCGGTGGGAGGCCCCATTAGCTAAAGTGGTACCTCAGGTTAAGAACAGTTTCAGGTTAAGAACGGACCTCCAGAAAGAATTAAGTTCTTAACCCGAGATACCACTGTAATTTAAATAGGTTCTAAATTTAATAATTGACATGCGGTGTGTGGAAGGGACAAGAGGGAAGTCAATTTGTTTTGTTTTGTTTTTGTATTGCTGTTGTTTCTATTTTTGTTATTTTTGGAAAATTAATAAAATGTTATTTAAAAAAAGAATTTTGGCTTGGCCAATTTATATATACCTAACGTCATTGCTGCTCTAAAAGAGATTTAAATGCGTGTGCATACAGTGCAGCCTCCGCCGAGCTCCTAATTTGGGTTTTCTGCGCAACAGTTATAGCAAATGAGTTAATAAAGCATGAATTTTGTACTATGCTATTTGCGACAAAAGCACACTTCGTTATTTATAAAGCAATGAAGAACCTTCCGCAGCGTGGGCTGGGGTGGCAATCATCCCTAAGAGTAATTTACTCTCTTTAATTAGAGCTATGTCACATGGGAGGGAGGAAAAGAGCACCGGCCGAGCCCTGAGGTAACTTTTGAAAAGAGACACCTCATCTGTGTTCACTGGAGGTCTAGCCAAAGCATAGACCCATCACTTTTGGGGCCTGGTCCTAGGCCCTAGGCTCTGCGTTGCTGCTTTGGGCTTTTCCCTTCCCTAGCAAGCCATTTCCAGGATCTGGTGCTGGGGGCTTGCCCTCCCACCCCTGGTCTGCAGCATCAAACTTTGGCTGGATCTAAACACATCATAGAAGTGTTTCAGTTTAAAGCGCTATAAATTTGAAATGATAGCCATGTTCAAATATATAAAAGGATGTCACATAGAGGAGGGAGAAAGGTTGTTTTCTGCTGCTCCAGAGAAGCGGACACGGAGCAATGGATCCAAACTACAAGAAAGAAGATTCCACCTAAACATTAGGAAGAACTTCTTGACAGTAAGAGCTGTTCGACAGTGGAATTTGCTGCCAAGGAGTGTGGTGGAGTCTCCTTCTTTGGAGGTCTTTAAGCAGAGGCTTGACAACCATATGTCAGGAGTGCTCTGATGGTGTTTCCTGCTTGGCAGGGGGTTGGACTCGATGGCCCTTGTGGTCTCTTCCAACTCTATGATTCTATGGTTTTTCTATGAAATTTAAACAGGGAAAACAGGTAGAGAAAAATGGGACTCCATGTTGCCATCTGGCGGCACAATGTTATATTGCACATACAACCATATACTGTATTTTTCCGTGTATAACACGCCCCCATGTATAAGACAACCTGTATTTTTTGGGACTGCAACAAAAAAAATCTGGGGGGGGGGGATTGCCCATAGTTGCTGAGCTTTTTGGGGGGGGAGGGGGATCACCACCACCAATCGCTTTACAGCCTACCCGCCAATGCAAATCGCATGCATCGCTGCGGCCACCAATCATCTGCATGCACACCACCAAAAGCCCACCAGCACACTTGACGCAACCACAGCCAACTGCCCACACGCCTCGCTGCTGCTGTAAATAGCACACCCAATTGCCGCAGCCACAGCCAATCGTCAGCAGGCCTTGCTGCAGCAACCAATCACATGCCCAATCTCCTGCTGACTGCTGCCACCAATCACCCGTCCCCCCTCTGCTATCTGTGCATAAGACAACCCACAATTTTTGCCTATTCTTTTTTAAGGAAAAAATATCATCTTATACACTGAAAAATACGGTACAGTGGACGCTCAGGTTGCGAATGTGATCCGTGAGGGAGGCACATTCACAACCCTGCAGCATTCGCAACTCACAGTGCCGCGTCTGCGCACGCGCGGGTCGTGATTCGGTGCTCCTGCGCATGCGCAAAGCACGATCTAGCGCTTCTGCGCAGGCGCCAAAACCTGGAAGTAACCCATTCTGGTACTTCCGGGTTTGGCATAGTGCACAACCCAAAAACGCGCAACCTGAAGCGTCTGTAACCCAAGATATGACTGTAAATCACTTTTTCTTTACCAGTCTAGCTGAGTGCTTTGTTGCTGGTCTGCCAGCATTGGGGAAGAAGAAGAAGAAGAGTTTGGATTTGATATCCTGCCTTTCACTCCCCTTCAGGAGTCTCAAAGCGGCTCACAATCTCCTTTCTCTTCCTCCCCCACAAGAAACACTCTGTGAGGTGAGTGGGGCTGAGAGACTTCAGAGAAGTGTGACTGGCCCAAGGTCACCCAGCAGCTGCATGTGGAGGAGCGGAGACGCGAACCCGGTTCTTAACCACTACACCACACTGGCTCTCAGAGCAGATACACCAGTCATACATATCTTGTGACTTAAGAAGTCAAATTCTGCATAGGAGCCATATATGATAAACTTAGCAGCTTTTGCTGTCTGGTTAGAGCAATTGAAAAGTGTGGGGCGAGGGGCAAGGTGCACCTAGAAGGCCGCAAAACACAGTTGATGGGCCATATCTGACTGGGGACTTAGCTACATTAGTAAAGAAAAAGGGCTTTATATGAGTTATAACACTGTGACACCAGATGGCGCTGTGGAGTCCCATCTTTCACCAACGGGATTTCCCTTTATGAAGTTTACAACACATTTAACTAAATCGTTTTTTTATGTATCTAGATCCAGCCTTGGTGGGCCACAGGTTGTTCAGGCACCCCAACGGCACCCCAACATTCTGTGAGGGGTGTTTGGGTGGCGAGATGTAGTCCAGCATCCTGTTTGCCACAATCGCCAACCAGATGCCTCTGGGAGTATCTGCAGACAGGACAAGAGGACAACAGCTAGTGGCGACTGGTCCCTATTGGGTGGAAGGCAAGGAGGCCAACACTAGGTGGAGCCAGAGCAAATGGCAGGCAAAGTCAACTCTTCCCTGCTGAGTAATACAAAGGCAACAATGAGAGTGAAGAGGGAGGAAGTGACAGCCTGGGCTACTTATAATCAGGGGTGCCAACTTCAATAAAATATTGTGGGGGCCCAGGTAAGCCCACCCTGCATAATCGATCACATGACACAGTGCACACACCCCATTTGAATGGGAATGCCCATCAACTTTGTGGGGGCCCAGCCCCCTCTAACATTTTATTATGGGTGTGTGTGAATCCCCCACAGCCACTGGGAGTTGGTTCCTACGGTTATAAGGCAGGTGGGAACTGCAGACTGAGGTTGATGGGTGTCCCATTTGCCCTAACAGAGTAGCCTCCATTGGCAACACCACTCTCCGATTGTAGCTCCACAGCAGACAGATGGGTGAATCTAAGAAGCTTCTTAAACCTCTTCAACTTTTCTGCTCCCTCTCAACTTAACAGCAGCAGTTAGTGCTGGAAAACGCCCTGGGGTGCCCCTGCAGCTCCTGAACTCTGAGCGTCTGAAACTGCGCAGCTCTGGAAAAGACATTTCCCTTCTTCTCCAGTGTGCTTCAGCGACATATAATATATGCACACTAATATTCTAGCATAACACAGCAAGCAGTGTGAGACATCGTAGAGCTAATCTACATATTTATTGACACACTATGGACAGACAAAGGAGTCATGGCATCTTCTCTCTCCAGCTCCAAGAGAAGAACAGGCAGAAGTAAAAGCAAAAGTACAGTACAAATAGTACACCCAGACAGGCATGTGATTTACGCCAATCTCATCTGCAGCATCAGAGGGCATGAAATACTAACAGTTAGGTCCTCTTCACTCAGCACCAGCCAGCCATTTAGCAGTGGAGTGCATGCAGACCTTTGCATATATTATTACATTACATTACACACACACACACACACACACACTACACTACACTACACTACACTACCTTTTCAAGCACAAAACCCCCAAGAACTTTTCAAAATCCGCCATAAACATGGGTGTGTGCATCAGGGTAAGAACATAACAAAGATCCTTTCAAGGAGGAGTGGATTCCGCCTCTGCTGAACACACATTGGGGCCAAGATGGAGGACTACTGAGGGATGGTGGGAATGAGGCAGGCCAGGCCTGGCCCTCCATGTGAGGGCCAAATTTAATTTTTTCTGCTTGTCTGTTTGGGCAGATGGTGATGGAGCCATTCCCATCTAGTTAGGAGAGGAGCCTTTGTGGAAGAAGTTGGCTTGGCTGCTGATGCCACTGAGAACAGAGCCAGATCCTATCTGCATGGCCACACACTTCCATTTGCTTGATGGAGTCTTCTGAACATTATTAGCGTATGGTGCAATATTGAGCATTTAAGATTGTGACACAGAAACAGAGCATGCTGGGAACTCTCACAGGCAGCCCAATTTTGTGTTCCTTGGGATTGTCTCTTGGTTCCATTTAGGTTGCTGTGTTCTGCCGATGTTCACTGTAGTCTATTTCCCCATGTTCTTGTAGCCTGACACCTTTAGCCAGAAGACATCCATTCTCTTTACTCTGTGTGCTCCTTGCATTGAGGAGCACCCTCTCTTACAAATTTGTCTCCTTCAAGAAATGACATCTTGTGTTCTCCCCTCAATCCCCTTTAGTAATAGAGACCAACACGCACAAGATGAATTAGAAATGACAGGCCCCAAGGCGTCGCCAGCCAGCCCCACGTATCAAACCTCTTTTGGTCCCTTATGTCATCTTCATTAATGAGAGCATCAGACAGACAGCACCTTTATCATGGAAGCCGCGACAGGGCAGACGGCGTGTCATTATTAAAGATGTGCCTCTAGTCATGTGGGCAGCTTTGTGGCCACAGACAACTTTTGTCCCCCAGGGACCACCGTTGTCAAGGTCTTTTTGAATTCTGCCTCGACAGGCAATCACACACGCACACACACACACACACACACACACACAGAATCAAGGCAGGTATCACCAGCTGGGGTTTCACTCTCATCCAAGCCTTTTTTTGTAGCATCTGAGAATATTTGTATTCTTCTTCTTCTTTTTTCCAAATTTTTAAAATTCATTTTATAACACAAATAAGCAACACAAACAGGAAAACAAACAATACAAACAGATTCTTGTCTTAACCTTATTTTTTCTAAACATTGTTAGGTGGGCTTCCCCAAGTCCCCCCTATCTGATTTTCATTTGACCTCATCTTTAGCAGTTTACATATATCATAATTTTTTTTAAATCACACTTACTTTAACCATACTTTTACCAACTATAGAAGAATGGCAGGTGACGATGATGGACTATATGGAACTTGCCAAACTGACCGGGAGACTCTGAGACCAGAGAGAAGAGACGGTGGAAGAAGATTGGAAGAAGTTTAAGGGATATTTGAAAAAATATGTTAATATTTACCGTATTTTTTGTTCCAAAGGATGCACCGGCCCATAGGACGCACCTAGTTTTTTGGGGGGGAAATAAAGGGAAAAGGTTCCTTTATTTCCCCCCAAAACCAGGTCGGGGAATCCAAACCAGCTCGGGGAACAGCGGTATGGCGGCACTCCGCCTCCCTGCTGTCCCCCGAGCTTGTGGCGCTGGGGAGAAGCGCGTTTCTCCCCAGCGCCAGCCTCCAAACCAGGTCGGGGAACAGTGGGATGGCGGCGCTGCGCCTCCCCGTTGTCCCCCGAGCTTGTGGGGCTGCCCGATGTCTGCCCGAAGCGCGGGGCGCTCTGCTTCAGCGCTCCCCGCGCGCCAGGCAGCAGGCTGCTATCCGCAGCCTAGGGAGCCCTGTGGGAACTCCCGCGGGCTCCCCAGGCTTGCTGATAGCTTCCTGAAGCCTGGAGAGCGAGAGGGGTCGGTGCGCACTGACCCCTCTCGCTCTCCAAGCTTCAGCGAAAGCCTGTATTCGCCCCATAGGATGCACATAGATTTCCCCTTCATTTTTGGAGGGGGAAAAGTGTGTCCTATAGGGCGAAAAATACGGTAAATCTTAGAATAGCTTTGGAAGTGGATTTAGGCTGCAGGGTTAGAAGTAGAAGATAGTGTATTTTAAAATAGTATTATTTGTAAGTGATAAAATGTGAAGATTTTTATGGTTACAGAGACTATTTGTATTCTTCTGGTGACTGTAATATAGTCAGTTTATGTGAGGGCTCCTGATAATCCATTGCACTCACACAGGGATTAGTGGAAGTCATTCATTCCTCTCCTAAGCACTCGGCCTCTCCCCAATGAGCAACACTGTTGACTGCTTGGCCCCTCCTTAGCAACAGGTTCCATGCTTTCTTCCCATTCCCCCCCCAACCCTGCCTGCTTGGACCAACCCTGCCAAGGAGTCTCCATAGGGCTCGTGACACTCTCCCCCTCAATAAAATAAAACCCAACATTATCTGGCAAAGTATGGTAACCCAGATTCAGCCCCACAGAAAGCAGAATTCAGCAGTGTGTATAAGTTATTCAAGTTAAACAAATGAGGCTCTTGGTCTGCATATTCTGCCTCTGCTGATCAGGAAGTGGATGGGACAAAACTCCCTTAGTCACCATCCATCCTCTGCAGTGGCGTAGCGTGGGTTGTCAGCACCCGGAGCAAGGCAAGTAATTTGCGCCCCCCCCCCCCGCTGCACTGTCCCTCCCCCAGATAGTCCCTCGCTCTCTCTCCGCACCACACCGCACGCCTGGCACCCCCGCCCCTCCACAGTGGGTGGCGACCCGGCGGCTCGGATCGGATTCGCACAGCCAGCACTGCAGTGAGAGAGAGTGAGTGAGCCAGGTAGGGGCAGAGAGCTGCGAGCGCGCGCCCCCCCCCCCCAAATGTTGCGCCCGGTGTGGCCGGCCCCCCCTGCACCCCCCACGCTATGCCACAGATCCTCTGCAGCTTCTGAGAGCTCACCAGACAAGGTGCGCGCACACTCTCTCAAGAATACTTTCACGCTGAAGCCTGGACACTTGATTTGTTGTTGTTTTTTTAATGGTGGGGGAGCAACGATTCTCAAGTAGATTCATTTTTCACCCAGCACCGCTCTACACTTTTTCTATACAGTGGTACCTCGGGTTACAGACGCTTCAGGTTACAGGCGCTTCAGGTTACAGACTCCGCTAACCCAGAAATAGTACCTCGGGTTATCTGGGATGGTCGTCCTCTTCCACCGAGCGCGCAGCTTTGGGAGGGACGCACATGGAGCGGTGAGGGAGGAAGGGGACACCCGCCTAGCCAGGCAGATCAGCCGAATCAACCCTGGCGATCAATGGGGTGACAGATGTCGCAGACTGATCGCCCTCACTTGCTTTTGGGGAAAAACCAAAGCTTAGAAGCTGGGAACTCCAAGGCCATAAATTAGAACAAGTCACAAACTATAAGTATCTAGGAATGGTGGTGCAGGCCTCAGGAACCAACAAACTACCTCGCGTTAAGAACTTTGCTTCAGGATGAGAACAGAAATCACGTGGCGGCAGCAGTGGGAGGCCCCATTAGCTAAAGTGGTGCTTCAGGTTAAGAACAGTTTCAGGTTAAGAACGGACCTCCAGAATGAGTTAAGTACTTAACCCGAGGTACCACTGTACTTCTGTGGTGTCACAGCATGCAGGGATTGTTCAGAGCAACTACCCTGTATATCACAAGGAGTTCTCCCACCCACGACAGGTGGAAAGCTCATTTATTTCTATACAAGGTCCAGGCAGGGGTGTGGTGTGGGGGAGTCCAGGGGGGGCTGTAGCCCCAGGCGCATGATTTTGAGGGAGCTTGAAGAAGGCACCCGCATGCAAGGTTCCCACCCTGCCTGCCGCTGGGGGTCTCTGGGCCCCAGAGCCTGGTCTGGTATAGCTGCTGCCTTCCCAGCCCCCTCGCTCAATGGCTGCCCAGCCAGTGTTGGGGGGGTGCCCACCAAGGACCCTGCCAGCTGGCCATGCTGCCCCCTGTGTGAGTAGGTGGGCATGCAGCGCGATGTGGCTTTGTGAACCCTCAGTGCCCTGCACCCACATGACAGCGTTGGTTGCGAGGGCTGGGCTGGTGCAGTGGGCTTTGTTCACCATCCACACCACACCCCTGATCCCACCCTGGCATACAGACTATGGTTACCAGATTTTTTCAATGAATCTGGGGACACTTTTTGTTTTTTTGAAGCTGAGTAGCAACAGGATGAGATGCGGGTGGTGCTGTGGTTTAAACCACAGAGCCTAGGACTTGCCAATCAGGAGGTCGGTGGTTCAAATCCCCACGATGGGGTGAGCTCCCGTTGCTCGGTCCCTGCTCCTGCCAACCTAGCAGTTCGGAAGCACCTCAAAATGCAAGTAGATAAATAGGTACCGCTCCAGAGGGAAGGTAAACGGCATTTCCGTGTGCTGCACTGGTTCGCCAGAAGTGGCTTAGTCATGCTGGCCACATGCTGGCCACATGACGGAAGCTGTACGCCGGCTCCCTTGGCCAATAAAGCGAGATGAGCGCCGCAACCCCAGAGTCGGTCACGACTGGACCTAATGGTCAGGGGTCCCTTTACCTTTACCTTATCTGATGTTTAGAAGACATCTGAAGGCAGCCCTGTTCAGGGAAGCTTTTAATATTTGATGAATTATTGTATTTTAATATTTTGCCGGAAGCCACTCAGAGTGGCGGGGTATAAATAATAATAATAATAATAATAATAATAATAATAATAATAATGATTATTATTATTATCACCAGGAAGAATGGTGTAGCCTCTTGCATAGATTCTGTTCTACATTCCTGTAGAATGGGAGTCCTTTTGAGCAAAATCGGTGTTAGTGAAGGCTGGGATAGTGTTTTTATTTTGTCAGAGACGAATGTGTCACTTTGCATGTTCTGAACTGATCCCTGGTGCAAAAAGCAATAATAGTGTTCTATTATGATGTTATGAAAAAGGATCTATCTTTTCTAAGGCCAGCTCTGCACTACAGACTAAGGGACCAACTACATCTTGCGTGGAAGAATGATTCTTCCCCCCACCCTCCCCAGGCATTCTTTTATTAAAATGTTGATGCTGGCGGGCTCCCAGCTTGTGTGTTAACCTTTTCTCCCTTTGCCACTTTGCCCATCAAAACACTTGCATTGTGTGTGCGCGTAATATAGTCACCTAGAATGACCATTCATTCTTTCTCCCCAGAGACCACTCTTAGCTGCTAGCAGTGCTAGGGATCTCTCAGCAGAATGATCAGTGTCCTCACCAGACGACAATTCCTAGAATTCCTTGGGGGAAGCCACAACAAAAAAGCTTGCTTAAATTATTTTTACCCTGCCTCTCTTGCATGCAGGGTGGCTGACCTAGCAGTAAAACACAAGGAGAAGGAAATTCAGTTAAAAGTGAAACAATTCATCACCCTAAAGCCACAATAAAAATAATTAAACACCGGTGTGTGTTGTTATGAAGCCATTACAGGTTGTTAGGATATAATTTTATATACCCTGTGTTTTTCTAGAGCCTGGTACATGGGGTGAAGGCTGTAATTCAGCGGTAGGAGACTTCTGCAAAGTCAAAGGTTCAAATCCCCGGCATTTCCAACTGGGCCTGGGAAAGAGGTCTGTTGGGAATCCTGGTGAGTCATTGCCAGAGACCAGGCTTTCGCAACCTGGCACCTTCCAGATGTTTTGAGCTTCAGCTTCCATCAGCCCTAGCCAACAGAGCCAAGGACCAGGAGTGATGGAACTATAGTCTACAACATCTGGAACTACCAAGTTGGAGATAGTCCGTCAGTACAACGCAAGATGGACCAACTTCCAACATCCAATAGCAACAAGTTATTGGGCAACAAGTTCCAGGAGGTTACTGGCTACAGTGAGGCATCCTGCGATGTACCATGTGATCACATCCACCTATATGGGTGGATGGCATGGGGAGAAAAAGAAGGCTGATCGCCGAAGAATTGATGCTTTTGAATTAATAATAATAATAATAATAAATTTTATTTATATCCCGCCCTCCCCAGCCGAAGCCGGGCTCAGGGCGGCTAACAACAATAAAACAGTACAAACAACACTTTAAAATCATTCATTATAAAATTAATTAATTCAAGCCACTGGCAACCATTGGGCCAGAGCTCTGCGAAGATTGCCAATGGAGGGAGTCAGGCTGTGCCCTGGCCAAAGGCCTGGTGGAACAGTTCTGTCTTGCAGGCCCTGCGGAAAGATGTTAAGTCCCGCAGGGCCCTGGTCTCTTGTGACAGAGTGTTCCACCAGATCGGAGCCACGGCCGAAAAAGCCCTGGCTCTAGTTGAGGCCAGCCTAACTTCTCTGGGCCTGGGACCTTCAAGATGTTTTTATTTGAAGACCGTAAGTTTCTCTGTGGGGCATACCAGGAGAGGCGGTCCCGTAGGTACGAGGGTCCTAGGCCGTATAGGGCTTTAAAGGTTAAAACCAGCACCTTAAACCTGATCCTGTACTCCACCGGGAGCCAGTGCAGCTGGTATAGCACCGGGTGAATGTGATCTCGCAGCGAAGACCCCGTAAGGAGTCTCGCTGCAGCATTCTGCACCCGCTGGAGTTTCTGGGTCAGTCTCAAGGGCAGCCCCACGTAGAGCGAGTTACAATAATCCAGTCTGGAGGTGACCGTCGCGTGGATCACAGTGGCTAGGTCAGGGCGAGAGAGGTAAGGAGCCAACTGCTTAGCTTGGCAGAGATGGAGAAATGCCGCCTTTGTTGTAGCTGCAATCCGCCTCCATGGAAAGGGAGGTGTCGAAGATTACACCCAAACTCTTAACGGACGGTGCTGGCACTAATTGCGCCCCCGCAAGAGATGGGAGTTGCCCCCCCAATCCCATATCGTCCCGTCCCAGCCACAGGACCTCTGTCTTCGAAGGATTTAACTTCAACCGGCTCCCACGCAGCCATCCAGCCACAGCTTCCAGACATCTGGTCAGTGTGTCTGGGGCCGAGTCAGGATGGCCATCCATCAACAGATAGAGTTGGGTGTCATCAGCATACTGATGGCAACCCAGCCCAAAACTCCGGACAAGCTGGGCGAGGGGGCACATAAAGATGTTGAAAAGCATCGGGGAGAGTATCGCACCCTGAGGTACTCCACACACCAAGGAGTGGCGCGATGACAATTCCCCCCTAAGCGCCACCCTCTGTCCCCGACCAGAGAGAAACGAGCGCAGCCATTGAAGGGCTGTGCCCTGAATCCACACGTCGGCAAGGCGGTGGTCCAGAAGTTCGTGATGGACCATGTCAAAAGCTGCTGACAGATCTAGAAGAATCAGCAGCCCCGACCCACCTCGATCCAGCTGTCTACGAAGATCATCTGTTAGGGCAACCAGAGCCGTCTCGGTCCCATGACCAGCGCAGAAGCCGGACTGGAATGGGTCGAGAGCCGATGTTTCATCCAGAAACCCACCAAGCTGTTCAGCAACCGCTCTCTCAATCACCTTACCCAGGAACGGAAGATTCGAAACTGGGCGGTAATTGGATAGATCTAAAGGATCTAATGATGTTTTCTTTAAGAGCGGGCGCACCACTGCCTCCTTCAATTCTCCTGGGAATGTCCCCGTGCCAAGGGACAAATTGATGATATCCCCCAGGAGGGCCCGCACCTCGTCTGGACACGCTCTAATCAGCCAAGACGGGCACGGGTCAAGAGGACAGGTGGTGGGCTTTCCAGCTCGGAGGAGTCTGTCCACATCGGCTGGGGATATCCGGTTGAAGTGGTCCAATACTGGACCCGAGGACAGTCGAGGGGCCTCCAGTTCCTTTATTGTATCTAAATTGGCAGGGAGGTCATGGCGGAGCAACAAGACCTTCTCCGCAAAAAAGCTCGCAAATGCCTCACAGCTGTGTGTCAAATTATTATTTAAATTTGGCTGTCCCTCAAGGGATGTTAAAGACCTGATTATCCTAAATAATTGCGCCGGGCGAGAGCTAGCGGATGCAATGGAGGCCGAGAAGTAAGACTTCTTAGCAGCCTTCACCGCCATCTCGTAGGTTTTCATAAAAGCCCTATAAGATGTTCTTGAGGCTCCGTCACGGGCACCCCGCCATACTCGCTCTAGCCGTCTGAGGTCCTGCTTCATTTTCCGGAGCTCCTCGGTAAACCAGGGAGCCCGGTTTCTGCGGGGTCGCAGAGGGCGCTTAGGTGCGATCTCATCGATGGCTGCCAGGAGCTGGATATTCCAGCCCTCAACAAGCTCAGTCAATGAGTCGCCAGGGGGAGCAAGGTCCCGCAAGGCTTGGCGGAATCTATCAGGGTCCATCAGCCTCTGCGGGCGAGCCCAAATCGGCTCGCCACCTAAGCAGGGTGGGGGTGGAAAGTCAATCCTGGCTTTCAGAGCGTAGTGATCAGACCATGGTACCTTCATCGAAGGAGACATGATCACATCTATACCTACGCCAAAGATCAAATCCAGCGTGTGGCCTGCTTGATGTGTGGGGCCCGAAACAAACTGGGAGAGCCCTAGTGTCGCCATGGAAGACACCAGGTCCAGAGCCTGTGAGGAGGGAGTGGCATCAGCATGGGTGTTGAAGTCCCCCAATACCAATAGGTTAGGGAATTCCAAGGCCCAGCCGGCCACCGCCTCCAATAGGCCTGACAGGGTGGCTGCTGGTGCGCTAGGTGGCCGGTACACCAGCCAGACAGCCAAGCTCTCCTCGGAGCCCCACACTAGGCCAACACATTCAATGCCGGGGATCGATGGCGATGGTAGAGCCCTGAAAGGACAGTCTTCCCAGATTAATAATACCACCCCTCCCCCCCGGCCCACAGTCCGCGACTGGTGGAGGACAGAGAAACCCGGGGTGCTGGAGGAGACTCTTGAGAGTCCCATGGACTGCAAAAAGATCAAACCTCTCCATTCTGAAGGAAATCAGCCCTGAGTGCTCGCTGAAGGACAGATCCTGAAGCTGAGGCTCCAATACTTTGGCCACCTCATGAGAAGAGAAGACTCCCTGGAAAAGACCCTGATGTTGGGAAAGATGGAGGGCACAAGGAGAAGGGGACAACAGAGGATGAGATGGTTGGACAATGTTCTCTTTTATATATATATATAATTTTTAGTAATTTACAACAAAAACATACAACAGTTTCACATCCAATTTTTCACAAAATGTTTCTTTTCTGGACTTCCTTCAGCTTTTCCGGAAATCATCCATAGTCTTTATTTAAGTTACGCATTCCTTAAGTTTGTATTGTCATTCTTTAATCCTTTCCCTTTCTATTCCCTTTTGACAATACTACTCAAATTTCACAGTGCTTCTTTAAATCCCTCTAGCATTATCTGTCCCTTACTTATACATTCCAGATATTCCGCAAATTTTCCCCAGTCCTCGATGAACTTTTGGTCTCTTAGGTATCTGATCTTCCCAGTCAATTTGTCCAACTCAGCATAGTCTAACAGCTTCGTTCTCCATTCTTCCATCGTCGGTATTTCCTGTTGTTTCCACTTCTGAGCCAGTAATACTCTTGCCGCTGTGACTGCATATTGAAAAAATTTACAGTCATTTCTCTTTATCTCATTTCCTAATATCACGATGGTTGGACAGTGTTCTCAAAGCTACCAGCATGAGTTTGACCAAACTATGGGAGGCAGTGGAGGACAGGAGTGCCTGGCGCGCTCTGGTCCATGGGGTCACGAAGAGTCGGACACGACTAAACGACTAAACAACAACAACAACTGTCTGAGGGCTTATCCACATTCCTCTTCTCCTACTGCTTTGCCCCAGGGACAATGGCTCTTTAGCACGCAATTCAGGTTTCCCCAGATTGATGTTAGCACTAAAGAGAGGGTTTTCCCTTGGAATGGAGCAGGCCAAAGGGGAAGCAGACCCTCCTATTTTCCAGGGACAGTCCCCAAATTTACAGAAGCCGTCTTGGTTTCCGATTTGATCCTGGAATGTCCTGCTTTTCCTGGGGATGTCCTTATTTTCATTGGAGGAATTTTGAAGGATACGGAGTCATGTGACCCCCAAGCCAAGGTATACAAGACGACATCTGAAGGCAGCCATGCATAGGGAAGTTTCTCAGCGTTTAATGTTTCATTATGCTTTTATATATGTTGGAATAATAATTTATAATAATAATAATAATAATAATAATAATAATAATAATAATAATAATAATATATTATTTATACCCTGCCCATGTGGCTGGGCTTCCCCAGCCACTTTGGGCGGCTTCCAAAAATATATTAAAATACAGTAATACATCAAACATTAAAAGTTTCCCTAAACAGGGAAGCCACCTAGACTGCTGGGGCAACCCAGTCAGATGGGCGGGGTATGAAGAAGAAGAAGAAGAAGAAGAAGAAGAAGAAGAAGAAGAAGAAGAAGAAGAAGAAGAAGAAGGTCCCCATTTTTATCAGAGAAATGTTAGAGAGCATGAAACCACTCACATCCATGCCTGAAAGTGTGGGTCAAGTGGAAAAATACTTGGACCTGTGCTTTCTAGGTACAAGACAAGCAGAAGTGTGGAGAAGCACTGAATTTGGTCAGTCCTCTATTTAAGAGCAATCCAAGGACAGTCCTCTATTTCAAGGGCTGTCCGGTTTTTTAAAATAATAATAATAATAATAATAATAATAACAAGGGAATGCAGGGCCCTTGAAGTTGCTCGTCAACAGTTGTCACCAGGACAGCAGATTGAGGAGGAGGAATGCATTGCATTTCTGTCTAAATCATACTAATTATTTCTACATTTGTATCTCTACATATAAATTATTGTAAGCAGATATTATGCAAGTCAATGTCCTCTTTTGTAAGGGTGATACATTTCATCCTTTTTGGTGGTGCATAAGTGATCACCCTTGAATTTGGTCAGACATGTAAATCAGGCTGGAATATGTTGCTTAGCTATGTTTCTGGCTATCAGAAACCACTTTCTAAGGCTTTGGAGCACTAGATCTTTGTGGGAGCTGGATGGTGCTACTTTGCAGCTATTACTGCCGAATTCTGTACTTACTTACTTGCTTTCTTCCTGCCTTCTCACCCTGCACATTCTCTCTCTCTCTCTCTCTCTCTCTCTCTCTCTCCATTCTGTGCACAAATAAACGTATATTGGGAATAACACATCAACTCCAGCATTCTCCCTACTCCATTAGAAATGGATTTTGTAATGCTGGCTCTGAAACTTCCTAATGTACAGAGCAGCAGAAGACCTGAAACAATCTGTTTCTGGGCCAGGTTTAAATTAGCCCCTGAGATTAATAAGGCCAGAAACTCCTTATGCAGAATAATTGGGTCTTCGGCAGCATATCAAGTGAAACATCTTGCAAATTATCCTAATCACCACTTGGTGTCAGCACTGCTCTTCAAAAGTAGTAATGATTGTATTGATCCGAGTGAAAATATGAGGGAAACTGGAAGTGGTGGCCTGGAGGGATTTTGTCTGCCTACAACAGGAATGGCAAAGGTGTGCCCTGCAGATCTCGCTGGACTTCCAGCTCCCAGAATCTCTGGCCATTGACCAAGATACCTGGTCCTGGTGAGAGTTGAAGTCCAGCACAAGCCTGGGCAGGCCAGGTCATCCTTTTATATACCTGCTGGGATTGACAAGGCATCTAACCCTCACCTGAATCTCATCGCTCTCCTGTAGCTGCCTCTGATTAGTTATCATTTAACTCTTGGGGAAAATATTTAGCATCACACATCATGTCCATGGAAGTTGCTGAACCAATTAACCAACTGGAAGGATTACTGTTAATAGCACCAGTTTTCCTATACAGTGGTACCTCGGGTTCAAGACGCTTCAGGTTACAGACTCCACTAACCCAGAAATAGTACCTCAGGTTAAGAACTTTGCTTCAGGAAGAGAACAGAAATCGTGCGGTAGTGGCACGGCGGCAGCAGGAGGCCGCATTAGCTAAAGTGGTGCTTCAGGTTAAGAACGGTTTCAGGTTAAGAACAGACCTCCAGAACTAATCAAGTTCTTAACCTGAGGTACCACTGTGACTTGATATTGCTGTATAGTTTTGATGAACTGCAAAATCATTTTCAGTTTGCTTTCTGTTGCTACTCTGGAACTTTTCTTTATTAGTGCCACTTTGTTTTGTACAGTTCCTTGCAAATGGAGGAAAACAACTTTTCTGCTTGTATAGGTTGATAATATAATTTTGGTTACTGAGGATACAAGATTGTACAAAAACAAGGTTGGGTGCAGGTCTGGCCAGGACGTAGGCGTCCTGACTCTGACAAAGGTAACCTGTGGGCTTGCTTGCTTGCTTGATTAACAGCTGTTGGGAACTTCAAGATCCCTGCTCTCCCTTCTTATGGTCTTTGTACTGGACCTGGAGACTCCAATAGAGAGCATTCCATGGCAAGTTGGCACCCTATCAAATGACAAGGCAGGAGCTAAACAGAGCAGGGCCTTTTCACGGGTGGTGCCCATTGTATGCCCCGCTCTTCCCAGACCTGCTCTCTTTTGGCCTGTATTTTGGAGCTTTATAATTTAGGAAGACTTTGGAAGAACTGCTTGACAAGTCTTATCAGTTGCTGATATCTGGATGCCGGAATATGAGAGGCACAGTAATAACAAAGCCCATCGCTCTTTCACTCTTAATCCCATGTCTCAACGATGGGTAGCATTTGGGCAAGGCCCAATTAAAGGCATTACCTTGTGGAATGAAAAGGCAATTAAAAAAATTATCATCCATCACTCCAAAATAGTGCATGGAATATGGTTTGCAGTGGGCTCTCCTGGTAAATGGGGAAAGAAGAAAAGCAATGAAAGATGTATCAAAGGAATTAAACACACTCTTCGGGGCACCTTTTTTGCCTATGTTTTCCAGACGCCCGCTGCTCGTTTCTCAACACTGTCAACCTTCCTCAACCTGGTGTCTTCTAGAGGTTGTCAGAGTAGAGCCCTCCCTCTTTGTTTCAGGACTCTTTTCAGACACCCACTGTTTATATTTCAGTTCACAAGCTAGAATGCGGCTTGGCACAGATTCTTACAGACCTTAGTAAATAAAAACTCTCTTTGTACCTGCCACAGAATAAATGTTAAACTACTTGTGTGCTCTCGCTCTCTCAAATACACGCACACACACACTTTTTGAAAGGTCATTGGCAAAAGATGGCTCCTTGGCCCGGCATGATATAAGATAAGATAACAGCTTTATTGATTTTTATTATTGACGTCAGCAGGGCTTTCAAGTCCTCCCGGTTCCCAGCCAAGCCTAAAGGTGCAGCTATTCATGTATAACGTTTTGAAAGCTGGCTGTGGCCTTCCTCACACATTCTATTTCGTGGCAGCCAGGGTGGGAGGGAAATGGCTTTAGCAGCACCATTTGTGACATTGTTATTATCATTATTATTAGGATTAATTTGTGCAGAACTTACATTTTTCTAAGCGCTTCATGGTAAATTAAGAACAAATGACAAATCCCTGCCCAAAGGCTTGCAATCCAAACAGAACCAGGTGCAATACAGAGTGGAGGAGGGGGACTGGAGGAAAGGCATGCTGTGAAAGGCACGCTCCAGTATATCTGAAGGAGCGTCTCCACCCCCATCGTTCTGCCCGGACACTGAGGTCCAGCTCTGAGGGCCTTCTGGCAGTTCCCTCACTGCGAGAGGCCAAGTTACAGGGAACCAGGCAAGAGGGCCTTCTCGGTAGTGGCGCCCGCCCTGTGGAACGCCCTCCCACCAGATGTCAAAGCGATAAACAACTACCTGACATTCAGAAGACATCTGAAGGCAGCCCTGTTCAGGGAAGTTTTTAATATGTGACATTTTAGTGTATTTTTCATCTTTGTTGGAAGCCGCCCAGAGTGGCTGGGGAAACCCAGCCAGATGGGCGGGGTACAAATAATAAATTATTATTATTATTATTATTATTATTATTATTATTAAGCACCATCCCAAGCTGTTTCCATGCTGCTCCCTCCTGGAATGCTCTAGAATGCCATGAGAAATAAACAAATGAATTAAGTTATTAAATGACCCTGTGGGTGTACTCCCCCCCCCCCCCGCCATGAAGGATGCTGCCCACTGCACCTCTGTATGAGTCAGACATGTCAACTTAGGGGCTGAGGCCTCTACAGTCCTCCTATGTCTGCTGGGGAAGGGCTGAGTCGTCCCCCCCCCCCAATCTTGGGGGGTCAGAGGAGGCCTGGCAGGGTGTTGCCCAATGTCACACTGTGTCGGGAGATGCAACGTTGCCTGGCAGAAAGTTGCCCAGTGTCAGGCTTATGGAATTCTCTCCCACCCCTGACGGCACCAATAAGTAGGGAGGAAACAAGAAAGTTCTGACTTATGATTTATTCAGTCATCACAGTGAAAGACGAAGAAATACAGTCATTCCTCAATGGTGGCGTTGCTTGCACTGAGCTCCTCCCCCTTCCCTTCTAGCAACAACACCTGCTTCTACGGCATCCGTCCGTGAACAACTGTGATGGCCTGGGAATCTGATTCAGAGGCTGAACCTGAGGAATCCCAGCCTGCACAGGAGTCCCCGCCTCCAGGGCCGGCTGAGCCGGGGCAGGGGCTTGAACCTGAAGGGCCCTCACCTGTGCTGGATCCTCAGGAGCAGACACCAGCTGAATCCACTCTGGCTCCAGATGGAGGACCCATTGCCTGCAGGTGCTCCACTCTCAGCCCTGTCAGGGGAAGCTGAGGTTGCCTCTGGGTCCAGTAACCCTTCAGCCTCTCCTGAGCTGCAGAGGCTCAGGGCAGAGAGGTGGAGGGAACTAAGTTTCTGCAGGAGGAGTGCTCGCCTCCAGGCCAGGAGAGGCAAGGCACCTGTGGACCGGGGCCGCCCTATGCCTCAGAGGAGATAAAGGCCAGCCCGCCCAGTCCCAGGTTGCGGGAGCAACATCGTTGGTTACCTGTTCCTGCCAGCACCCTGTCCTGCTCTACCAGAGTTCCTGACCACACCCGACTCCCTGCTTTGGACCCCGCTTCAGACTCGGACCAGACACGGACCACGCCGCACAGTAACACACACCCCCCCCAGGACCAGCACAACAACTGTCTCTGTGCCCTTTGGGAGAAGGGGGGTCGGTTATGCTGTCCAGTGATGTGTCAGCAAGCTGCTCTGCCTTTCCTCCTCCTCCTCCTAACACTGCATAACTCTGCTCCAGTGGCGTAGCGTGGGGGGTGCAGGGGGGGCCGGCCGCACTGGGCGCAACATCTGGGGGGGGGACGCTCACACTCGCAGCTCTCTGCCCCTACCTGGCTCACTCACTCTCTCTCACTGCAGTGCTGGCTGTGCGAATCCGATCCGAGCCGCCGGGTCGCCGCCCACTGTGGAGGGGAGGGTGCCAGGCGTGTGGTGCGGTGCGGAAAGAGAGCGAGGGACTATCTGGGGGAGGGACAGTGCAGCGGGGGGGCGCAAATTACTTGCCTTGCCCCGGGTTAGGGGGTGCAAATTACTTGCCTTGCCCCGGGTGCTGACAACCCACGCTACGCCACTGCTCTGCTCTTCACCTTTCTCTGAGCTGCTATCTTCCTCAGAGCCCTGCTTTAATTCAAGACTGCCTTCCTTCTCTCTGGAAGCTACATGAGAAGGGGGAAGAAACCTCCACTGTTCCTCCTCCTCTTCAGTCCAGTCTGTGCTGCCCTGGGAGATGTTGCACGGACCAGTGTGGCCTGGCATGCAAATGATGATTCTGGAAGAGGCCTGCTCAGCCTCTCCTGATGTGACTGTCATCACACACACAACACACGTGACATCATGCACATGCAACATGCAATGTGCATCACAAGCATGATTGGGTGCAACTCGGCACCTGTAGTACAAATTGCTGCTCCGTCCTCGTCCCCTTGGCTTCTTCCACATCACTCCACGGGGTGTGACTAAATCTTTCAGTTACTAAATCCGCTATTAGCCCGTTGTTTACAGTCCAGATCTGGAGTTTCCACATCATCATCGGCAGGGATTTGAATCACACTCCCCAGGTGACGTTCTGTCACTTGCAGTTGCTCCAGTCTTTGGCACGCTATACGGCACACTTGCACACACTGTCATTGTTGAGTCAAACTCTCACACGGGGGCTGAACGGCAGTCTTCCAGCAAGGCGGTTCATTCATAAGTGTACCCACCAGTGCCAAAATAGACAGGCAGTGCCACACTGTTGAAGGTCAAAGGCCCAGATCAGTGTTATTTTTATAACATATGCTTTTTCGTTCAAAATCTAAGATTTTTGTAAAGCAGGGCAAACCTGTCTCCTTCCACAGGCTGACGTACAATAACCTTTTCAGAAAACTGCACAGCTCTTCTGTTTCGTCAGTGGAAGAAGCATGATCCCTTCAGTTCGCTGACCTTTGAATGTTATCCTCTTTTATTGGAAAGTGGGGGGGGGGTCATCTTATTAAGAGCTTCCACCCACCAGACTAGAGCTGCCACCTTCAGCAGAGGTGTCTCTGGTTGGGTGGAAGAACCACATTCAACATCGTTGCTGCTAGATGTAGAGTTGCCATATGTCCTCTTTTTCCAGGACATGTCCTCTTTTTCAGTAGTATGTAAAATGAGTCGTCATAGCGATCCCTAGTTAAAAGTTTGTTGTTGTTGTTGTTGTTTAGTCGTTTCCGACTCTTCGTGACCCCCCGGACCAGAGCACGCCAGGCACTCCTGACAACGAGGAGCAGAAATTTCTCTCAGTGACAGGGAGGTGGATATGCCTCTGGGATTTCAGTATCCCACCTGTATCAGGAGGTGAAGACATGTATTGCATTATATGGGAATAGGTAAAAGTAAAGGCACCCCTGAGCATTAGGCCCAGTCGTGACCAACTCTGGGGTTGCGGTGCTCATCTCTCTTTATTGGCTGAGGGAGCCAGCGTACAGCTTCCAGGTCATGTGGCCAGCATGACTAAGCCACTTCTGGTGAACCAGAGCAGCGCATGGAAACGCCGTTTACCTTCCCGCCGGAGCGGTACCTATTTATCTACTTGCACTTGATGTGCTTTCGAACTGCTAGGTTGGCAGGAGCAGTGACTGAGCAACGGGAGCTCACCCCGTCGCAGGGATTCGAACCGCCGACCTTCTGATTAGCAAGTCCTAGGCTCTGTGGTTTAACCCACAGCTGTCTAAAAGCCACCCTGAGTCTAACGAGAGAACAAGCAGGCAGGATTCTGCAGGAAAGGCAAGAATGAGGGCGGCTTGATGGATTTGTTTCCATCTTTGTGCTTCATAACTCCCCAACCAGGCAGGCTGGCCAGCCTTGCAGATAAATAGACAGCAGTTACTAACAGACATCCATTGTTACTTGCCCGCCTGCCTCTGTTGGTCATCTGTAGCCAAGAAGGAAAGAAACGTCAGCACTGACTAGCTGCCTGGGAATCACTCTTCCTTGTCACAGACAGGTGAGAGAAGCAAGTTAAAAACCTGAATTAAGCTTGTCCACCATAAATAGATATCTGTCCATGTTTTTGGTCTATGGTGCATTCATATTCACGGCAAGCCGCCAAAATGAAAAGTATCGTTTATCTTTTGGGCAAATATTGACACGGAAATGTTGACCTTAAAATGCCAGCAGGTGAAGAAGTTATCTACATATATTCAACTGCTGTTTGCACTGTGCACACAAGGAATAGACTCCAGCATGTGTTTTCAGACATAGGAAAGTCTCCTCGCAGGATCCTCCTCTCCCAAGTAGCATAACTTTTCAGAGTCTGTGCAAGATAATTTTCTCAGCTGCCAAATACGCCATCTTGATCCAAGGACTAATTTGAAGGAGAGGGATGATGGCAGGGAACAAACCTTATTGCCTGCATTCACAAGTTCTGGAGCAAACTTTAGAGCCCAGGAACTTATAGACCACTGCCCCACCGACGTTGGGGTTTGGGGCGCAGTCCTTCAATGGCTGCGCTCATTCCTCTCTGGCTGGGGACAGAGGGTGGCGCTGGGTGGGGGGGAGTTGTAGATTTAGAGGCTGAAGTCTAGGGCCTCTAAATCTAGGGGACCTCGCCGCCTTCCCGCTCCCCAGTGCCGCAGTCTCCCCTCTCCCAAAATTGCAAACCCAAGACTTCATGCAAGGGCAGGGCAACTCAAGCCCAGCAACTAATAGACTCAGGGCTAGCCAGTGGGGCCCAATTTGAAGCAGTGGGGCGCAACTTGATTTTTAAAAATTTTTTTGTAGGGCCCCAGTTCACAGCCAAAGTCTGCAAAATCTTATAGATATACCCGTATTTTCCGCTCTATAAGACGCACCAGACCACAAGACGCACCTAGTTTTTGGAGGAGGAAAACAAGAAAAAAAATATTCTGAATCTCAGAAGCCAGAACAGCAAGAGGGATCGCTGCGCAGTGAAACCAGCAATCCCTCTTGCTGCTCTGGCTTCTGGGATAGCTGCACAGCCTGCATTCGCTCCATAAGACGCACACACATTTCCCCTTACTTTTTAGGAGGGAAATAGTGAGTCTTATAGAGCAAAAAATACGGTAAATAAAATCCATCCAGATTGCCCTGGTGCAGGGATTCCTTTGGAGTAGCCTGCAAGGCCCAATTTGGCCCAATTGCTCCAATTGCCTTAAGGTCAGCCCTGATGAGACTGCGCAGGAGTTTGACAAGCCCTGCACCTTCTAGATCCCTGGTGTCACCATTCAGAGTAGAGGCTCAAGGACTTGTTATGGAAATAAAGGGAGGGCACTTATTGGAAATCAGTTTTTTTCACCTCTTTCCCTCCAAACCCCGAGACAATGAGCCCAGCCACCTTTTATTCACAGTCACATAAGCACTACACTACAGCATGGCCATAAACTTGCATGTTCAATCGCTGAAATATACACCCAATATGTAGCAATGGAGATTTATGTTACTGCTTTATGAATGAACACAGTGTTTTATGGATGGACTCTGTATTTTGTGAATTACCTAAGAGCCACCAATAGGAAGCTCTAGAATCTGACAGCTAACCAGAGGCAGCTACAGGAGAGCTATGAGATTTAGCTGAGGGTCAGATGCCTTGTCAATCCCAGCAGGTATATAAGAGGATGACCCAGCCTGTCTCACTCAATTTTGTTTATAACACTCTTCCATTTTCTTCTAGTTGTGAGGGTGGGGGAGGGGCCACAAGTGGAGTAGGTATAAATATATTTGGACACAACAAGTATACCTGGTGTTATAGGTTGTGACCTTAAAAGTTGACAAACAACTCCCACTCCCAACGTGATTGGCTGTCTAAACTTCCAAGCTGCGAATCATGACTCAGAATTTAAGGGCCAATGGCAGAGGCCCAAATCCTGATTGGATTGGATATCATGTATCCAATCAGAACACAGGGGCTCAGAATCCTTAGTCCAGACTCAAGCTCAGGCAAACACAGCCCACTGAATACATAAGACTTATGGACCTTGACCTCCCAGTTTTCTCCCTTTTCCCCCTCTGACCACTCATTGTTGTCCCACCACTACTCCCCAGGCTCTGCAACCTCTTTGCTTGGTGGTTCCCCAGTTGGTTCCTCCCATCATTTCTCTGTGTCCAACCAGCCCATGACATCTGGCATCTCGCTGGCCTTGCCCAATGGCAGCTATTGTTTGAAGACCAAGACTGAGGAGTCTATGGTCCTCCAACGCCCAATGGGCCCAGCTAGCACAGGGCTCAGGGTGATGGAAACTGTGATCCAACACCTGCAGGGCCACAGGTTCAAATCTCCATTCCAAAGGAGTATTGACTTTACAGGAGCCAGAATCTAGTACTAAAAGAGTATTGGAATTGATTCAAGAATTTGGTCAGGTAGCAGGTTTTAAGTTAAACAAGATGAAAACCAAGGTTTTAGAGAAAAATTTAACTGTGATGGAGAGAGAAAAGTTTCAGAAGGAGACAGGATTAATATTGGTTAAGAAAGTGAAATATTTGGGGGTTAATATGACTGCTAAAAACGTGAACTTATTTAAGGATAATTATGAAAAATGTTGGTCTGAAGTGAAAAAGGACTTAGAAATTTGGTCAAATTTGAAACTATCACTGTTAGGCCGAATTGCTGTCATAAAAATGAATGTATTGCCAAGGTTGCTGTTTTTGTTTCAAACATTGCAAATTGTGGACAAAATGTGTTTTTTCTCTTTTTTTCTGTAACTATTAAATTTCTAATAAATATTATCAAATCTCCATTCCAAAGGAGCCCTGCTTTATAACTGCAAAGCCCTGGAAGTGTTGTTCAAGATTCAAGTTGCTGTTCTGCCTTGGTACAATTTCTTCTGCAGGTGTCGGAGCTATTTAAAGACAGTCAGTGGAGCGTGAGAGTGAACTATTTCCCCCCCCGTGTAACACAGCTGAACAGTTTGCATCTGAAACAGAACATAAATCTGAAGTTTATCAAACTCCCTGGCATTTGCCTTCGTTGTGCTACTACCGTTTCCTTTTCTTTACCTTCCTTCCCACCTGCAAGAGGCAAACACGCCTAATCCATACCTGACTGGCTTCTCACAAAGCAAACATTGTGGTGCTTTGTTTAAGGGAAGTTATGATCCAGCACAAGGAAAAGACGGGGGGGGGGTCAAGGATACAAATCCGGAATTATGGTTCCCCTGGACTTCTCTGCCCTACTGTAGTGATGTAATAAAACACACACCCAGGCCTCAACAGGAAGGAAAATGTCAAGCTGCCGTAAACCTTAATGCGGCAAATATTGTAATCTAGTACTGCGCAGCACACCATTTAAAGCCCCTAAAGCCTGTTGGGAACTGTAGTTTGTTAAAGGTGCTAGGAATTGCCCTGCTGCGAGGGCAAACTACAATTCCCAGGATACTTTGGGGGAAGCTCTTCTTTTTCTGCCACTGTTTCCACTTTGTAACAATTTGTTCCTCTCTCTTCAGCAGCTTCAGCACCATATTCTCTCCCCCTACGCCAAGTAATTCCAGCCACTCGGATATCAAATAATGAATGGAATGGTACCGCTAGAGGACAGGTCTTCTGTCCTCATTCTGAAACCTGGCCATGTGGCCAGTCAGGTTTTGCTGCCTGATGACATCACAAAGGCATTTCAGAGTGAGGGTCATGTTGCCTGCTCTGTCTGAATTTATGAACGACGCTTTCAACCTTGCTTACGATCCCACCCTATGTAAAGGTAAAGGGATCCCTGACCATTAGGTCCAGTCGTGGCCGACTCTGGGGTTGCACGCTCATCTCGCTCTATAGGCCAAGGGAGCCGGCGTTTGTCCGCGGACAGCTTCCGGGTCATGTGGCCAGCATGACTAAGCCGCTTCTGGTGAACCAGAGCAGCACACAGAAACGCCGTTTACCTTCCCGCCGGAGCGGTACCTATTTATCTACTTGCACTTGGACGTGCTTTCGAACTGCTAGGTGGGCCAGCACTGGGACCAAGCAACGGGAGTTCACCCCGTCGCGGGGATTCGAACCATGACCTTCTGATCAGCAAGTCCTAGGCTCTGTGGTTTAACCCACAGTGCCACCCGCGTCCCCTCCCACCCTATGAGAAGCTACCAAATGGAGGATGTTATGTACTGAGTTGAATAGGATTCAGAATGCAGCCGTCTGATTGGTCCTAGAACAATAGGAGCCAGAATGCAGCAGTCTGATTGGTCCACAGGAGCCACCCAATCCAGCTCCAGGTGGAAGTGAATCCGCAACCTGATTGGCCTACAGGAGAATCCCGGAATTAGCCAATCACATGGGGCCCATCGTGTAAACAATGTATATAAAGCAGACATTCTGGGGGAACTTCCATTCCTCCTCACCACTATGAGCTGAATAAAGAGCATGAAATCCACTCTCGACTCCGAGTATATTTCAGAGGAGGTGCCTTTTGTTGCAGGGAATGAAAGTGTTTCTGAAGAGATCTCCCTGCATTTTGACTCAGCCCTAACCAGTGCTATTTTTCTAGAAAAAGAGGTACCAGAACTCTCCATGTACGCTCACCTGAGAGGTGCTAGAACTGAGTTCTTGTGAGTTTCAGCTGGGGAAAAAGCCCTTGCACGAACTACTGCTCTGTCTTTATTGAGCTCCCACTACATGGGAATTTGTGGAAGAAAAGAGAGGAGGATACAGGAGTAGGGTGTGTCTCCCCCCCCCCGCCATTTCTTATAAACTACAGTATTTTTCGCTCTATAAGATGCACCAGACCACAAGACGCACCTAGTTTTTAGAGGAGGAAAACAAGAAAAAAAATATTCTGGATCTCAGAAGCCAGAACAGCAAGAGGGATCGCTGCGCAGTGAAAGCAGCGATCCCTCTTGCTGTTCTGGCTTCTGGGATAGCTGCGCAGCCTGCATTCGCTCCATAAGACGCACACACAATTCCCCTTACCTTTTAGGAGGGAAAAAGTGAGTCTTATAGAGCAAAAAATACGGTACTTTTGAGGTCGTGCTCGGACTTAATCTTGTCCACATTATAAGTTCTCATCTATTCAGCAAAGAATCTTCAAAGTCCCAGAACTTTCATCAAAGCTTATCATATTTTGATATTTAAAAAGATGGTAACAGGGTGGGACTTGGCAGTTGGAACCTGTGACTCAAGGGCAGAGCTGAGTGGTTTTTGACAAGTCTGGAGACAGACACCAGTCCCAAAGCAATCCATCCACCCAGAGTTTACATCCTTAAACAAATTGGCTGGGGAAATCAGAACAGACTTGCTCCTTTGCTGTCCTGGTAACCAGATGAAAATATTATTTTAAAAAATAATAATTTTAAAAAGATTGGGCTGGTTGGGTTATTTTATTTTCGTTTTCATTGTTTTGTTTTCCTGGCCAATTAAGCACTTTCTTCTGCATTTTATTTGCTGAGTGGTACTGAGATTTCCTGAGGCTGCTGTTCTGTCCCATAAAGGAAAAACAGCCTGCACTTGTGTCCTGATTAGGGTTGTTATGGAAACAATAACTCTATATTTAATTAAACAATGGATGGGAGAGAAGAGAAGGCACAAAGGAGAAGCAAAGGAAGAACAAAGGAGCACACTTTGCATTTGTCTGTCTCTTGGGTCCTTTTGTCCTGCATTTATCTCCCCTTCCGGAACTATTCAGAACAAAGATGGATACACAGTAAGGTTTCTAGATGTCGGCTCACTCTGCTAACATCCACTGCTCTAACTTTGCCAACACTCTTTGTGTTATGTACTGAGTTGAATAGGATCCAAAATGCAGCAGTCTGATTGGTCCTAGAACAATAGGATTCAGAATGCAGCAGTCTGATTGGTCCTAGAACAATGCAGCAGTATGATTGGTCTGCAGGAGCCACCCAATCCGGCTCCATATGGAAGTGAATCCACAACCTGATTGGCCTACAGGAGAATTCTGGAATTAGCCAATCATGTGCAGCCCATTGTGTAAATAATGTATATAAAGCAGATACTTTGAGAGGACTTCATTCCTCCTCACCACTATGAGCTGAATAAAGAGCATGAAATCCACTCTCGACTCTGAGTATATTTCACTTTGTATTCCAAAAGGTGGGGAAGGAGTCTGTGAAATGGCCACGCCAGAGGTTGCAGGGGCTCTTGAAGGGACCTAACGGCTGAAACACCACGCCATCGTCTTGGCAAGCTCTGGGCCCCAAACCCGGAGGGGGGGGGGAGCTCAGATAGCTCACCAACTCGCGTGCAGATTTGGAATTTTGAGAAAGTGCTATGGGAGCCAGTCAAAAAATGGCTGCCATGGGGCTGTGGCATAACACAAAATGGCTGCCACATCTAAGAGACCAGGAAAAGGGGAGCACTTACCGGTGATCTTGCCTGGGTATCGAACATGGGCATAGCCAGGGAGGTGCAAGGGGGAAAGCTGACCCACAAATCAAGTAAATAAATAAAAATACAGTGGTACCGCGGTTTAAGAACTTAATTTGTTCCGGAGGTCCGTTCTTAACCTGAAACTGTTCTTAACCTGAAGCACCACTTTAGCTAATGGGGCCTCCTGCTGCTGCCACCGCGCCGCCGCTGCGCGATTTCTGCTCTCATCCTGAAGCAAAGTTCTTAACCCGAGGTACTATTTCTGGGTTAGCGGAGTCTGTAACCTGAAGTGTCTGTAACCCAAGGTACCACTGTACTTAACTAACTGACCAATTGCATCACAGATAAAGCTGACATAAAGTCTGCTGCCCCACGCCCCTAATAAATCCTGGCTTTGCCCATGTTATTAAATAAGGTATTAGGGGATATATTGGTGACTATGATGCTAGCTGGAAGGACAGATCGTGAAGCTGAGGCTCCAATACTTTGGCCACCTCATGAGAAGAGAAGACTCCCTGGAAAAGACCCTGATGTTGGGGGACAACAGAGGATGAGATGGTTGGACAGTGTTCTCGAAGCTACAAACATGAGTCTGACCAAACTGTGGGAGGCAGTGGAAGACAGGAGTGCCTGGCGTGCTCTGGTCCAGGGGGGTCACGAAGAGTCGGACACGACTAAACGACTAAACAACAACAATGATGCTAGCTGGATAGCACCTTAAGTGCAGTAGGGAGTATAAAAATAGTGCTAGGAGTTTGGGGTGTTAAGATGTATTCCAGACCCCTCTATTCATGGGATCCAGCAAGTGTTAAAAGCTGACCAAGTCTTCTAATTCCTGGAACAGCCAGCTTTCTGGTGGTGTGGTGGGGGATTAAGGAGCTCAGTGGGAGACAGAAAATGGCATGTCATTCAACAGACAAAGCCAGAGTTGGGGGCAAAGAGTTTGCTAGATGGAGCAAGACGGCTTGAACATATTACACCGATCCTGGTCCGACTGCACTGGCTACCAATTAGTTTCCAGGCCCAATTCAATGTGCTGGTTTAGACCTATAAAGCCTTCAGTGGCTCAGGACCACAATACCTCAAGGACCGCCTCTTCCCATATGAACCTACCCAGACCCTGATATCATCTTCTGAAGCCCTTCTTCATGTGCCGCCTCCTAGAGAGCTTCGGAGGGTGGCAACACGAGAATGGGCCTTCTCTGCAGTGGCCCCCTGCCAGGCACTAGGCAAAAATGTTCCTTTTTAAACCAGGCCTTTGGTTGATCTGATTTACATCCTATGCCCTTTTAAAATGTGTTTTTTGTGTATGTGTGGCGGGGGTATTGGGTTGTTGTTTTTATTTTTATTAGGTATTTTGTGGTTGTATATCTTGATTTTATTCTGTGAACTGCTCTGAGACCCCTGGGTATAGGGCGGTATATAAATTCCATAAATAAATAAATAGATGTAAAGCAGCAAGCTGGGAGAAGACAGAGAGACAGGGCAATGTTCAAGGGATTGGCATCAACTTGAACAAAACATTGGGGAGCCTATGGTTTGATGTCTGTTTGAATCCAGGGCTGCAGGTATGGGAGAAGGAAGACCTTTTGAGGGTGTTAAGGCTGTGAACTCCTCCGTCGTAGGCTCAGGTTGTAAAGGTAAAGGGACCCCTGACCATTAGGTCCAGCCATGACCAACTCTGGGGTTGCGGCGCTCATCTCGCTTCATTGGCCGAGGGAGCCGGCGTACAGCTTCCGGGTCATGTGGCCAGCATGACTAAGCCGCTTCTGGCAAACTAGAGCAGCGCACGGAAACACCGTTTACCTTCACGCCGGAGCAGTACCTATTTATCTACTTGCACTTTGACGTGCTTTAGAACTGCTAGGTTGGCAGGAGCAGGGACCGAGCAACGGGAGCTCACCCCGTTGCAGGGATTCGAACCGCCGACCTTCTGATCGGCAAGTCCTAGGCTCTGTGGTTTAACCCACAGCGCCACCCGTGTCGCTAATTTAACTGGTAGTTGAATCTTATTGCAAGATTAATGAAGGCTAGAATGATGTTGGATTGAGGTTAAGGGGATTTTTAGCAATAATGTTATGTAAGAATATGCAAAAATGGAAAGTTAACAGGTGGAAAGTTAAAGCTATAATATATTAAGATCAAGATTAAGATAAAGGTAAAGAGGGAAAGGATTTGCTGAATAAATAAACTGACTTGGAATACAAAGAGGGGAGGTGTGGGGAGGTCCGAGAAACAAGCAAATGTAAGATATCTTTTGAAAGATTGATTTGTTTTTAATTGTGTTTTATTTTTTGTATTTTTCCTTTTTTACTGTTATTTTGTGAAAATCTTAATAAAAATGTTATATAAAAAAAAGAATCTTATTGCAATTGAGCGCAGTAGGGTACAGAACAGGCCACGTGGCACTTACAGCTGTGTCCCCTCCCTGCACCTCAGTACCTGCCATCTGAGGCAGCTGCCTCATTTTGCCTCATCCTAGGGCCGGCCCTGACGGGTGGTAATTCCTAATTTGTATGTTTTGAAAAAGAACAGCTGATGTAGTATGGGAAAGAAATTAAATCATGAAAGGCTTCTGTGCATCCCAAGCATCCACAGATAGTGGAGGCTGCCCTCTACGCCCCTATATAATTTACTGATTCACTGGTGCCTCCTTCTAGTCAACAACTTTCTTTAGGATTGACTGGCATTTAGCTTCCATTCACGTGGGCTGGAAAAGCTGTAGTTTTCCACCCCGCCAGCTCCATTTCTCTCTCTCAGTGTGACCAAGTTTGAAAATCCCTATATGTTTCCTTATGTGGGCTGAGGAAAAGCTTACATTATTATTATAACCTGCAGTCATTTGCGACGAGAGAAACTCCAAATTCATTCATACAGAAATGTTCTTTCATCTTGGGGGAACTTTACATAAGGCTTCTTTGTAGCAGGCGATTCGTGCATACGTGTATTCCCCGTTGTGCAATCATTTATTTAAGCAAGAGGCGCTAATCCTGCACACAAACCACCCAGAGCCAAGGAGAAGGCTGATAAAATCTGCTCGCCTAATTTGAAAACCGTTTAGGCAACATCTGAACGTGTTGTATGCTTGGAATTGCCTAACACAATGGAGTTCGGGAAAGGCTCACAACCCTAATGATTTTTATGATGACTATAGTTACCTTTGGTTGGAATTCCTGGCACGCAGGCAGGCACAGTAGTGGAGAAAGTAAATGCGGGTTTGCCCAGATGTCACGATAAAGGCAGGAGACTTCTGGAGTGGCTGGGAGCAAAAAGAAGTTCTGTGTCACCTTGTGGCTTCTGACTTCAGCTTCAGTTGGTAGAGCAACCATCCAGTGTTTAAAGTGTCACTCCAGTACTCATCCTAGGCTATAGGTGAGGAAGCTTGCTTTGGCGCATAGACCTTCTTTGATGGATGGGGTGTCAGTCAATTAATCAGCGATGGCAACTTTAGATCAGTGAGACTGAGAGCAACAGGCACACTTTATTGTGAAGCCTATTTTGGTTCTGGTGTGTCACTGCAGTGGGAATTGAAAAAGAAAATGTTGACTACAGTCTTTCCTATTTATCATGAACAGTAGTTTGCATTTTTGGTTAGTGGTAATTTCACACTTTAGTAACCCCCAAAAAGTACAGTACCTATCTTAAGATTTTGGAGATACGATAAATGAATAATAATAATTTATCTATATGTTGGGGAGGGGTTTAAGATGCTTCATATACATTATCCTTACAATTGTCACAACAGCCCTGTAAGATAAGGCACTAGTATTTCCCATGGTGGAAGTTGGATTCCAGTGTTCTGCGCCAGACAAATCTTTCAAAGCTACCATGAGGGGACAGTTCTGCATCAAGCATAGGACAATATATCTAGCCCCAAAGTGACCAAGCCATGCAGGATAGTTAGATCTGTGAGCAAAAGCCTGCAAATACGATCATGTGACTCCTGCACGATATGCACATTAATTTAAAATTAATGCATTAATTAATCAATCACTCCAAAGCCTCTTGATTATGCTGATGGAGAATCATACTTCATTTTGTTTCTGTAAAAGTGTTTTCAGAAGGATGTCTTTGAGCCGGCAAGCCTCTCTGGGGAAAACAGGTGAAGCTCTGATAAGAAGAAGTAGGAGTCAGGGAGGTTTCGACTGAGTCCTTAGCAGCTGAGACCAAAGTAGAAAGCAACTCCCGTGGCCAAGTTGCATGTGACCAGCTTGCAAAAAGAATCACAAGGTCTTTCCATCGCGGCCAAACTGGGCATGACAGAATTCTCTGTTTCATTTTCCTGCTTTCCTTTCTTTTTAAAAGAGACACAGCCTTGAAAGTTGGGAGAAAGTGTTTAACCCTATCCTCTCCTGTGGCTCATCCACTCAAAGCCATTCCCTTAAGCAGCTTTTCTCCTGTGTGTTTCTTTTCACCAAAAAGGTGAAAAGCAGTCTGGGAAGGGTGCTTTTCAATGGTGCAAAGGCAGGACGCCAAAAGGTTAAGGCTGTTTTCCCAGTCCTGACTACAACCTCTTTGCTTTTCCAATAAAAGAAGCAACTGTAGGAATGGGGCACGTTGGAGACCGTGGTGCCTTTAGGATACAGTCGTACCTTGGAAGTAGAAGGCACCATCCAACAGTCTTAGGGACTCCACTCTGTATTTGTGTAGGCTTTACTCCAGGGGTAGGCAACCTAAGGCCCGTGGGCCAGATGTGGCCCAATTGCCTTCTAAATCCGGCCTGCGGACGGTCCGGGAATCAGCGTGTTTTTACATGAGTAGCATGTGTTCTTTTATTTTAAATGCATCTCTGGGTTATGTGTGGGGCCTGTCTGGTGTTTTTACCTGAGTAGAATGTGTGCTTTTCTTTAAAATGCATCCCTGGGTTATTTGCGGGGCGTAGGAATTCGTTCTTTTTTTTTCAAAATATAGTCTGGCCCCCCACAAGGTCTGAGGAACAGTGGACCCAGTGGCGTAGCGTGGGGGGTGCAGGGGGGGCCCGCCGCACCGGGCGCAACACCTGGGGGGGGCGCGCTCGCACTCGCAGCTCTCTGCCCCTACCTGGCTCACTCTCTCTCTCTCACTGCAGTGCTGGCTGTGCGAATCCGATCCGAGCCGCCGGGTCGCCACCCACTGTGGAGGGGAGGGTGCCAGGCGTGCGGTGCGGAGAGAGAGCGAGGGACTATCTGGGGGAGGGACAGTGCAGCGGGGGGGCGCAAATTACTCGCCTTGCCCCGGGTGCTGACAACCCACGCTACCCATGGACCGGCCCATGGCTGAAAAATGTTGCTGACCCCTGCTTTACTCCTTAGCTTTTTCTTCTCCTGAAGATATCCTGCAAGGCAGGGGAGGTTTAGATCAGTTTTCCTTCTCCTGGGTGGGCTACCTTCCCAGGTTGATGAGCCCCATCTGCTCCTCGCTTCCCTCTACATCACATGCAGGAACCACCTTCTTGACTGTTGGACCCACTTTCGGTCTCATCCACTCAGCCCTCCAGAGCCTGTCTTGCATGCAGGGGAAGCCCCTAACTCACCGAGGGTTTGAGACCCATTGGCTATCTTCACCTGGTTTAGCTGGCCAGTCGAAGCCGTTTCCTGGGAGTGTGGTTGCTGTCAGATGCTGACAGCTTCTATGAGCCACAGGTAAGAGCTGAGTGCAGGGTGGGGACTTAAAGTGGACATACTACCCCAGAAGGAGCACAGCATGTCCCCCACCAGAGGTACTACCACTCATCTAACACCCCATACACCCCAAGGAAGGTGGAAAACACAAAGATCAAGTGGTCTGGTTCAGTTTGTGGACAGGTCTCCTTATTCCATAAAGACAGAGGAGACGTGCATCAGTCAAACAAAGTGGTAATAATAATAATAATAATAATAATAATAATAATAATAATAATATTTATTTATACCCCGTCTTTCCCAGCCAAGGCTGGGCTCAGAGCAGCTAACAAGCAATAATAAAAATAAGTTGAATGAATACAACTTAAAAACAAAATTAAAATACAACATTAAAATATTGAAACATTAAAATATTAAAATGTAGCCTCATCGCAGGAGGAGAAAGGAAAAGAAAAAAGAAAGAGGGGGAGGGAATCAAATTGGCTGCAAGCCAAAGGCCGGGCAGAACAACTCTGTCTTACAGGCCCTGCGGAAAGAAATCAGATCCCGCAGGGCCCTGGTCTCACGAGGCAGAGCGTTCCACCAGGCCAGAGCCAGTGTTGAAAAGGCCCTGGCTCTGGTTGAAGCTAATCTAACTTCCTTAGGGCCTGGGACCACTAGGATGTTGCTATTTATGGACCTTGAGGCTCTCTGTGGGGCATACCGGGAGAGGCAGTCCCATAGGTACAAGGGTCCTAGGCCGTGAAGGGCTTTAAAGGTCAAAAGCAGCACCTTAAATCTGACCCTGTATTCCACCGGGAGCCAGTGCAGCTGGAAAAGCACTGGGTGAATATGCTCCCATGGCAGAGACCCCGTGAGGAGCCTCGCTGCAGAATTCTGCACCCGCTGGAGTTTCTGGGACAGCTTCAAGGGCAGCCCCACATAGAGCGAATTACAGTAGTCAAGTCTGGAGGTGACCGTCGCATGGATCACTGTGGCCAGGTCGGGGCAGGTACATCGCAAAATTCCACCATCTCACATTGCCTGATGTGCCGAGCATCTCTCCAAGCAACAGAGAGCCAACCAAGCAGAATGAATGTCCTGCAGCGACATTCGCTTCCACGGAGTCCTGTCTGCTCCCCTCAGCAGATTTCAGGCTTTGAGGAGTTAAAATGGGTGGACACAGTCAAGGGGAGAGGATTGGCAGCTGGCAATGCGGGCTAAACAAGGAGGAAGGAATGCAAGCAGAACCGCAAACAAGAAAAACGAGTGGTCCAAGTTCCCTTCAAGGAAGTGCTCCCTTATGACGCGCTTTCTGACCCTGTTGTAAAAATACTTGCTTTGTCCATCTTGCCCCACGGCAAATAGATCTATATCACAGGAAGTTCACATGCCATTTTCTGCCTTGCCCAGAGTCTCAATAGCCTTGTGCAAACATCTTCCTTTTCTAGTCACAGGAGTGTCACGTTAGAGCAGAGTGTTACTACTGTATTTTTTGCTCTATAAGACTCACTTTTTCCCTCCTAAAAAGTAAGGGGAAATGTGTCTGCGTCTTATGGAGCGAATGCAGGCTGCGCAGCTATCCCAGAAGCCAGAACAGCAAGAGGGATTGCTGCTTTCACTGCGCAGCGATCCCTCTTGCTGTTCTGGCTTCTGAGATTCAGAATATTTTTTTTCTTGTTTTCCTCCTCCAAAAACTAGGTGCGTCTTGTGGTCTGGTGCGTCTTATAGAGCGAAAAATACGGTACTATGAACAGGCCAGGATACATGAAAATTTAAAAGTTCAACTTTTTCGAAGCAGAGCCATTTTCTTTGACATCTCTGGTGTGGGTCTGATCCACCTTCACATATGAACTAAAGGCCTTAACTCATGCTGAAAGACTCTGTGTGTGTGTGTGTGTGAGAGAGAGAGAGAGAGAGAGAGAGAGAGAGAGAGAGAATGAATATACTTACCCTTCTATTTTCTTCACAAGTGTTGTAGCATTACTGTGACTCAGTGACAGCACCATAAAACAATTTCTGGGGGGGTGGGTTACTGTCAGGGGCAAAGTATATTTCCAGGTGGGTGATAAAGAAAAAGAGCGGGTGGCGCTGTGGGTTAAACCACAGAGCCTAGGACTTGCCGATCAGAAGGTCGGTGGTTGAAATCCCTGCGACGGGGTGAGCTCCCATTGCTCGGTCCCTGCTCCTGCCAACCTAGCAGTTCAAAAGCACGTCAAAGTGCAAGTAGATAAATAGGTACCGCTCCGGCGTGAAGGTAAACGGCTTTTCCGTGCGCTGCTCTGGTTCTCCAGAAGCAGCTTAGTCCTGCTGGCTACATGACCCGGAAGCTGTACGCCGGCTCCCTCGGCCAATAAAGCGAGATGAGCGCCACAACCCTAGAGTCGGTCACGACTGGACCTAATGGTCAGGGGTCCCTTTACCTTTAGGTTAATGACAGGAGTTCAGCAGGTGGGGGGGCAGGTGGCGGGGCTGTCATATAGAAGAGAGCAAAGACTTGTTCTGCACTGCCCCAAAATGCAGTGAGAAGGAAAAAAATTGGCTTCTAGGACTCTGGCAAAATCAACTGTAAGGAATACTGTGCCTGAGTATTCTGTGCAAATTTATGATCAGCCAAAGTTAGCAAGATCCCCACAGTCAGCTAGATGAGCTGCAGTAATTTCCCTTAATGTGTTGGTTGTATGATCAAAGGATTTCCTCCCAATGAATTTTCTGTACAAGATGGAAGGCTCTCGAAATAGCTGGTTTAACACTTCGATGGAATGGACAAGCCATTGCAAAAAGTAGAAGGCAATCATGTAAGTTCATTTCCACTTGACAAAATATCTCCCCAAAGAAGTGATTTTCCCAAAGAAGCGGAAAGTTGATGCCAATTTATTGGGATTCTTGCTAAGCAGAACATATCAACAAAATACAAAAATAAAGACTGATGTGTGTAAGGGATAACATACCAGCTCAAATGACAGCCTGAAGCCAGTTTGGATTGAGCAATAACCAGTGTATCAAGACATATAGGAATGACATATATTTTCCACTGCATCAGGCCTGTAGACTCTCTAGGAATGAGCCAATAAATGCAAATTTAGAATGGTTCATTGGCTAGAGTGAACTAAACAAGTATCTTTGCCTCCAGGAACACATAATGTACCAAAATTTGTTCAGGTTGTTTAAAACCTATCAGGAGAGCATGTACTTGTGAATGCATATTTCTGCATGAATGAATACTGCAAGACTAGTATATTTCCTAGCATGCTTCTCTTGTATGGGCACCACCATTTCTGTGAATACTCTGGATGCAAAAGTACCAAGATAAGTGGGGATCTGCTACTAAGAGACAGTCATACTTAAAAGTGAAATTTGCATAATGTCACTCATTTTTCATAACCTGCAATTTTTAAAAAGTTTTGAGCATGATGTATTGTGCTTTTACTAATAATGGGGGTGGAGTAAAAGAGCTGGCCTGGACAGCCTGCTCCGAGCCAGTGTGGTGTAGTGGTTAAGAGTGGTAGCCTCGTAATCTGGGGAACCGGGTTCGCGTCTCCGCTCCTCCACATGCAGCTGCTGGGTGACCTTGGGCTAGTCACACTTCTTTGAAGTCTCTCAGCCTCACTCACCTCACAGAGTGTTTGTTGTGGGGGAGGAAGGGAAAGGAGAATGTGAGACTCCTTAAAGGGAGTGAAAGGCGGGATATCAAATCCAAACTCTTCTTCTTCTTCTTCTTCTTCTTCTTCTTCTTCTTCTTCTTCTTCTTCACTCACCAACTCTCACTCTGGCTTCTGAAATTCCAGGAGGCTTTGTCCCTTGTATAAGCATTGTCTTGTTCTTTAAATTAAATATTCTTGGGGAGCTGGAGTCTGTGGCCAGTAAATTCTGCAGCTTTTATGCCTTGTCACGAAACTACAGCTCTGATCATAGCACAGAATTGTTGTTTTTGGTGGGTAGCTCATAACAGTTTTATGCCGCCTCCTTCCCAGCCTAATGAGTAACCAAGGTAATAACTAGGTTGCGCTAGATCTGCCTTTGTACCACCAAGCACACAGAGGTTCATAGAAATGTGAGCAAGGTCTCAGTTCACCAAATTCTACAGCTCTTTGTATGTTCTCAAAAGAAGGAGGCACCAACTACAGATGATGGCATCCAGAGCATGTCCAGATGAAGGAGTGGAAAGTAAGCAATAATGGCAGATGAATGAATTTTCATCTAGGTCATTCTGGAATTATTGCCCGGAGCTGTTAGAGGAGGCAACTCATTATAGGAGTGGAAGAGCAGCTCTCTGGTGAACTCCCTATGACCTCCAAATAATAAATGACTGCAAGACAGTTTGGGAAAATATTAGTCCCCCACCCCACCCTTGCGACATTGCGCCGGAGACATACAACTTCAGAAACCCTTCATCATCGCAATTATTGCAGCCTGGAGGAAGATCTAGAGGCAGTTTGAACCAATGCGCTAATACATCTTTGGTGATAAGCCTGAATGTGCATAGAGCAACTAAATAATAATGACATATTAACAGCGTGACTGAATGTATAGGAGAGAAGTCTTGTAAATCAGTGACCTGATCTTGTAGCGCTGAGCTGGCATGACTCCATGCAAGCTCTGATGCTTTGTCCAAATGGGGAACATAATCACAAGCAAGCAGGGCAAGGTAGGGTGGTGGGGAGCTATTTTACCCAGGAGCCAGTCTCTTCTAGGATCCATCACTTTCCAGGTTCCCCCAGGATTCCACCGCCAAGAAGTGACAAACAAGACCTCTTGGGCAACTGTACACACATCTTCATGAGAAACCCTGACAGATCAGGGCTACCTTGCCCCAGGTCAGAGGGTGTGTGTATGTTTAAGTGACACACTTTCAGGATTGATTGTCTTTCCCCTGGGTCATTCTTTGTCTCAGTGACTCTCTGCAGCATATCACAGTGACAATGAAAACAGGATGAGATGAAATGACAGGGAAATTTCAGCCCTTAAGCCCCAAGGGAAAGGATGGGAGATAGGTCCCAAACTAGGAAACCAGTCCTGTGAGGTGGGGTACTTATCTTGGAGAGAGTGGAGTGTTAGAAATGGGGACTTCGTCATCCCTTTCTCTATGGCTCTTACCTAGCACAGGTGGGCAGTGGTACCCACACACCGTTCTCACTGCCTCTCCTAACGGTGTTTTGCTGCACCTTCCACGGTGGCTGAATCCAACACACAGGGATTGTGTTAGCCGCAGCTTACCTTGCAAAAAGGCAGCTTGCACATGGCTGCATTTGCACATGAAGAGCACATAGGCAGCATTCTTCCCCCAACCTGTGCCGGCTGGGGCTAAGTTGAAGTCCAAAACACCTGAGGAGCATCAAATTGGGAAACGTTTACCTGGAGTGAAACCTTTATCTAGAGATGAACTCTAGAGCAAGGGTCACCAATGTGGTGTCTGTGGGCAAAATGTCACTGTGTGTGTGTGTGTGTGTAAAAAAGGGAGAAACTGGGTTCACAAAAGAGAGACAATGCACACAAAGATATAAGTTGGAGCCAATAAAACAGACCCTCTTGAAACTAAGTATTTTTTCATGAGTTTTTCTCTCCTTGTCTGACCACCATCAAATCACAGATTACATCTATCTGTCTGTACTGTATTAACCAAACAGTAAAAACCACACATCTTAGTGCTTTCCAACTCTGCTATGGTACAAAGACATTGATCCCAAGCACTGGTCTTTATTAATCCTCTCTTTTAAAATACAAACGACCATCAAATCATAGGTCAAAACATAGGCTTTTTTGTGCAGTACATCAGTGTAGGCTTTACTTTGCTGACGTTTTGGGGGGATGAACGCTCCATCAAATCGTGGCAATTTAAGAGGATCTGTCTTAATTCTGCTAGATCTGACTTTTACCTAGGCCCCTTGGAAAAGGTGTATGTATGTGTGCTGATATTATTATTATTATTATTTGTACCTTTGGTTTTAGATCTTATTATGATTTGTGTGGAAATTGTTCAGTTTGGTCATGTACTTTTCGGTGTGTTTTATTTATTGTTTATTACTTCTTTTGCAATTATGAAAATCTTCTCATGTTGTTAGGTAAAGGTAAAGGGACCCCTGACCATTAGGTCCAGTCGTGGCCGACTCTGGGGTTGCGGTGCTCATCTCGCTTTATTGGCCGAGGGAGCCGGCATACAGCTTCCGGGTCATGTGGCCAGCATGACTAAGCCACTTCTGGCAAACCAGAGCAGCGCACGGAAACACCGTTTACCTTCCCGCCGGAGCGGTACCTATTTATCTACTTGCACTTAGACATGCTTTTGAACTGCTAGGTTGGCAGGAGCAGGGACCGAGCAATGGGAGCTCACCCCGTTGCAGGGATTCGAACCGCCGACCTTCTGATCGGCAAGTCCTAGGCTCTGTGGTTTAACCCACAGCGCCACCTGCATCCCTCTCATGTTGTAAGCTGCCTCAAACATGATTTTAACTATGGAAAGGCAGCATTGCCTTTGATGACGATGAACCTTGAATGGTAAGCCAGATTACCCTGCCATTGCCAATGGGAGACCAGGAGACATTTTCCCAAGGCCAGCTAACAGATTTTGAAAATGGGTGAGATTTTAACAGAGAGTTTCCTAGCTCACCCCTTCATGCATGGTGACACCCCATTATTAAGTGTATAGTGACCTTCATAAGTGACTGAACTCTCCCAGGAAGTTCTGAGTTCGATTCTAGTTTCTGCCATGGGTTATATGTCACAGCAGCATCTCCTTTCTCCGATACGGGGCTATGGCTAATGGCAACCTTCACTACAGGGTTGTTGTAAAGGTCTTGTCATGTAAAGCGCCTTTGCTCTTAAAAGGGGACCTCTGTGCTTCAAGATGGAGACTGGCAAAGGTAATAGGAAGACTCAGAAACAATTCCATTGGCTGCTTTTAGGGGAATAGGAAAACTCTTTATGTTTTCATCTGGAAAAGAGGCTCAGCTGACATCCTGGTTGCTACGAAGGAAGGAGCAAGCATATGAATGAGTCAGATCTCTCTCTCTGAATGACTTTCGAAGGGGGCAGGGCTTCAAGTGGAGAATGGAATTCAGGTGCCCATCAGAGCATCTCCCGGGGAAAGCCAAGAGTTGCTTCGCCCGCTGAAGCAGCAGGAGGACGCCCAGAAACTGAGATCCTCTACAGGATGGGGAGCAACGTGCGCCTTCGCCGGGAGCAGCAGATCCCCCTCGGTCCCCATGTAAGCGAGATCTCGACAGAGAGCCTTTTGTTTCGGGAACTGCGGGCGGGAGGGGGGGGGGGAGACAGACACAGAGTGAGCGCCTTTGGAAGGCAATGGAGAAAGCGAAAGGGTTTGTTGCGACGAATGGGGGACGTGGGGGAGGCGTTTTTATGTGTGTGGGAGGGGGGGGTCGCTTCCATCCTCGCCTTTTGTGCCTTAAGCCACCCGCACCTTTGTAGGATAGGGACCCCGCACGGCTCAGAACAGAATCGGACCGGTGCATGCATACAAAACACACAGAGATGGGTCTCTCTCCCACCTACAATTGATGCACCGAGTTCGCTTCTGTTCTGCATTTCCCCCGGGCAAGGGGGAAGATCCGTTCTCCGGCGACAGAGAAATGTTATGACTGGCCAGCGATTGCCGTTAGCTCGTTTCCAGACAGAGGGGCAGAGTACTGTCTGGAAACGTCTGAGAGACGAGCCCTACTCCCTTTCCACTCCCATTCTAGTCAGATACTCAATAGTAGTAAGTTGTTGTTTGGGGAGGGGTGTTCCCCAGAGTGTAAAGGAAATGCACTCTTCACGTGCTCAGGCGCACTCTCATCTCCTGGGAACAGAGAGCTGAGCTGAGCTCAGAGGAAGCCTGGTTTAATTTATACACTAGTCTTCGCTTAGGGAGTCCAGGTCGCTTTTAAGAGGGGCTCTGAGGAGGGTCCCACATGCAGGCTTAGTTTCAGCAACAAGAGCCTTCCTGGTCCTGGGCCACCCCAGTCGCAACCTCTCTCACATCTTGTCAAAACTCCCCACCAAGAGCTGTAGATGCAAGTCTTCATATACTAAAGCACTTTCTGATTTGAGTTGTGCCACGATTGCTACCCTTACTCTAAGGAAGCTATGCTGCTATCCCTGCTGTGTTCTAGTTTGTGGCAGTGTGTATTGAGGCTGCAACTCTGAGACTGAGCCCCACAGAACTTAAGTGGACTTCCTTTTGATACAGATACATATAGGGTTGCACAGCAAGAGTTTGAAATCCCTGCAGCAGTTATTTTAAAAGCAATTATCTGAGACCTAAAGCTCGTAGTGCTCTGTGTCTTCAGAAATCTGCAGCAGGAAGTTTGGGGGGAGTGCCTGTTGTTTTATTGCAAGATGTTTCCTCTGGAAGTCTTTGCGTGGAAATGAGGTACATGTTTCATGTCATCAAGCCCAGTATTCCTTCATATAAATACTCAGAAATAAGAAGTTTACTTGGGAGAAATCCCTGATGAAAATTGCATAGAATTAGAGCACTTAGCAGACTTTTTTTAAAAAATGCGTACATTACAGGTTCACATACTCACTGAAAGGCTGAAATAGCATCTATATGTGTACCTGTGAGATTGCATTAGAAGAATGACAAATGTTTGTGTACAATGAGCAAAATACCTGACTTCTGTTTGAGGAGACGGCTTGTGTACAGCAAAGAGATGTGTGTACATCCTTTGCATTGCACCCCTCTGATTTTGGGGGTATAGCTCTTCCATGAAGTATTAAGCAACCATGTAATGCACATGAATAGTACAGGAGCTTGATTTAAATTGTACAAGTTAAACTGAAGTAACTGTTGCTGTGAACACAACAATGTCTCTTCAACCATGTGGCATTCCCACCCCTGTGATCCCTGCTCTGGAGAATTGGAGGAATCCCCAGAGCTGATTTAGGAGGCACACAGGGAAAGGAAAGCACAGAAAAGTCCCATTGCACAAGTGGAACTTGTTCTGCCCGGGGAAAGTGCTTAGGGCTGCATCAAATACAACCCATAACGTCCCAGGTGTCTTGCTTTGGATATCAAACTGTTAAGAAAAATCTTAGCCAACCGTAGCTGAGATTATGAATTTATAGAGGATTGATATGGGAAGTGATTAAACATGCTCATCATGGGGCAAAGTGACCTATTGACCCCTTCCACCTATTATGCATATATAGTAATTGTTACATAGATTCTTGCATCTTAATAGTACACACAACATAAAAACAAGCATCACTTATGTTTTGGATCAGGGTCAGTGGCGTAGCATGGGGGGTGCAGGGAGGGCCGGCCGCACCGGGCGCAACATCGGGGGGGGGGGGGAGGGCGCTCGCACTCGCAGCTCTCTGCCCCTACCTGGCTCACTCACTGTGCTGGCTGTGCGAATCCGATCCGAGCCGCCGGGTCGCCGCCCACTGTGGAGGGGAGGGTGCCAGGCGTGCGGTGCGGTGCGGAGAGAGAGCGAGGGACTATCTGGGGGAGGGACAGTGCAGCGGGGGGGGGCAAATTACTTGCCTTGCCCCGGGTTAGGGGGCGCAAATTACTTGCCTTGCCCTGGGTGCTGACAACCCACGCTACGCCACTGATCAGGGTTGCTAAGCTGGACAGAAAGAAAGCTTCTTTTGTGGTGGGAACCCACAATTCGCAACCATGAGAACTGGATTTTTAAATGTATTTGCTGATAAACTTGACCAGGTTGCCGTGAGGTGTGTAGGGGGAACAAATGCAGCATTGATGCAAGTGGAAGATAATGCCTTAGGTTTACTTTGCAAAAATGGGAAGTGACTCAGTTTTTACAGGTTTTGCACTTCTTATAAACTCAGCTGAACTCAGGTAGAAGTTTCTGAGTGAGATTGAACCAGCATGATTCTTAGAGCCATAGGGAAGACAGGGGGCAGCAGGTGTGTCTGCCAAAAAATAAATTAGTTCTGCCCTGCCCTCACAGCATTATTTATTGCATATAAAACAGAGTTCTTTCCCCTTTAGAATCCATTGCACCCTTTTTCTTAGCTCTAATAATAATAATAATAGTAATAATAATTTTTATTTATACCCCGCCCTCCCCAGCCAAGGCTGGGCTCAGAGCGGCTTACAAGCAATAATAAAAACAAGTTGAATGATTACAACTTAAAAACAAAATTAAAATACATCAAATATTAAATATTAGAAGCCTTGTGCACCCTCATTGGGCAGATTCAGGCTTTTCTATACTTCTTGTGCTACAGGTTTGCCAAAGCCACTGATTCTGTTATAGGTGACATTTACTGAGAACCCACTGAGTAAAAAAAGGTTTCTTCTTAAGTGGTTTGGGAGACCATTTGCTAGGGATGAGACTGCATGCCAGGGGTGTCCTTAAGACGAAAACCATAAACACAAAAATTCAGGCAGTGAGTTCAATGGAACACACTTCTGAACAAGCATGCTTCAGATCACACTGCCTATTTTTTTCAAGAGCATGACATGAATTACTGTGGAGATCAAGTCTACCTGGAAGTTAGGCTGTCTAATCTAGAAGCCCTACTCCCAAATCTCAGAAGCATAGCTTTCTGTGGCTTGTTTATTTGTGGAAGAAATGTACACTGCACAGACTTCTAGAAGCACTGTTACACAGCATGTCCGGCACTCGTGGGTATTTAACATTCAGCTCTGAAAGGGTTTGAACCTTTTGCATGGGGTCAGTACGTGCGTTCATTTAAAAATGTGTGTATACCTTTAACTCTCATGCCCAATAAAGAATTTATCACACAAGGAAGTAGAAAAATGTTGGTTTATTACACAGAAATATTAGCAGAGTATGTGGGTGCCAATTCAAACAGGAAGCTTACAATTATGCAGGCTGAAAATAACCATACAGTGCATACACAGCTTGATTCTAAAGGGTGAAGAAGAGTCCTTAAACTAACTCCAAAGTCTGGAGAGGGAGCGCAGCAATGTGCTACAGACAATGTGCACTAAAAAGAAAGAAAATAAGAGAAGGGGTGGTTATACTGTCCTTGAAGCGTAAAGGAACACAAAGTCTGGGATCAGAGATCTGTGCCTTCTGTGAGACGTAAGCTACCCGCTTGGGAGTGAGAGTTGCTCAGTGGGTAGAGCACGAGACTCTTAATCCCAGGGTTGTGGGTTTGAGCCCATGTTGGGCAAAAGATTCCTAAGTTGCAAGGAGTTGGGTTGATGCTTAAAATCACTGAGGAGCAAAAAGGGGATCTTACTGGAGCTGTCGGTTGACTAAGCATTGAAAATCAAGGGTTTGTTTATACTTCAAAGCTAACTAAACTTTATGAAAAGGAGAGGCGGCATCCTAAGCAAAGAGTGTTAAAGTGTTAACACCTAAGACCTTTGAACCATTGTTTATTCCTGCTGCTTTACTGAGATTGAAGTAAAAAGGCCTAGTTGAAGAGGAACGTTTTTTGCCTGGCACCTAAAGATATGTAACAAAGGCACCAGGCGAGCATCTCTGGGGAGAGCATTCCACGAAAGGGGAGCCACCACAAAAAAGGCCCGTTCTCATGTTGCTACCCTCCAAAGCTCTCATGGTTAGGATTTATCCCTCAAGCAGCTTTGTCAGGAAGAATCCAGGTTCCCCGGCCGCATGTCTGGCCATCGGTAGCCAAGGGCAGAGGTAGTCAACATGGTACCCTGCAGAAATTGTGGACTAAAACTTTCATCAGCCCCAGCCAGCATGGCTAATGGTCAAGGATGATACTAGTTGTACTCCAAAACATCTACAGCCATACCTCATCTTGCGTCCACTTCAGGTTACGTCTTTTCAAGTTGCGTCCCGCGGCAACCCGGAAGTACCAGAACAGTTACTTCCGGGTTTCACAGCTCACGCATGCGCAGAAGCACTAAATCGCACTGCATGCGTGCGCAGACGTGGCGCTTCTGGATGCAAACGCTTCGAGTTGCGGATGTGCCTCCGGGATGGATTATGTCCGCAACTCGACGTTCCCCTGTAGAGGCACAATGACTACCCCAGCCTAGGGTATCAAAATGTTGAAAGCTAACCCTGTGCTTGCTTAATCATATAAAGACCTAGACAAAATTGATTTATTGTTTTGGTAATTTGATTCTTGGAGATTTTATTATGTATTATATAAGTTTATGCTGTGTTCTGCTCTGGGATTAATGGATAGCAGCTTTTAAATTACCTAAGCAAATAAATAAGCAGACAATAAGTAGAAACATGAACACAACCAAACCACAGCAAAGATGACTGCAGAATCACTTTAACATGTACATTGAGGCCTAAAATAAGCGGATAAGCAGAAAAAGAAACATAACCAAAACCACAGCAATCATATACTGAACAGTTTTGCATTAATCGATCAATAAGACTGCATTAGCGGGACTAATACATAACTGAAAAGCAAAGCATGTAGAGTTCTCTTTGATGTAAAAGTTATATTAAATACCATAAAAACAATTCCAGTTACAAATATCTGCAGGGATAGAGATAATGTGTAGCAAAAGTACTTGGAATCCTCTCCTCGAGTCTCCTACATCCTAGATTAAAGATCGCCACCTCACATTACTGTTATATTCATTTTATTGACTTAGGGAAGAGATAAACTACTTGCTGACTTGGTGTGAGAAATTGAGCGGATTTAATGGCTGATATAATCAACTGCTGGGGTTTTGTAACATCACAATTTTAAAGTAAAGCTCTAATTGCTGGGGAAATGTCTTTCTGACTCTATATAAAAACGTTCACCTGAATTGGCTCTAGTGGAATTACACTGGACAGTAGCAAAGCCTCATATCCAAGCATGAACCCATGCAGAGAGTGTGTGTGGTAATTGCAAATGGGAAAATGATCAGAAGACAGCCTGCCCCAGCTACTGTTGCTCCCAGCTACATGATTACTATTGTATCTCAAAGGGCTACATAAGCCATTGTTTAGTGTTATGGAGGAAAACAATAACAACACTCCCTCAGTCCCCACCCCATGCCAATATTAAATACTTGTGATTCCAGTTTGTGGCACACCAGTTTTGCCATTTCACCCAAATCTTGCAAACGAGGGTTACAAATTATGTTGAAATTATATTTTGCAATTCTTGTTTGAATAAAGTGGCAGAGCTGTGGCTGGTTGCAAACCTGGAACAGAAATTGCTACTCTTGGTGAGTGTGGTAGGAGGAGAGATTATGAGCCTGAGCTCATTCATGCTTGTTTGTTTCTACTTAACCACAGTTTGGTACAGTCGTACCTTGGAAGTCGAACGGAATCCATTCTGGAAGTCCGTTCAACTTCCAGAACGTTTGGAGACCAAAGTGCGGCTTCTGATTGGCTGCAGGAAGGTCCTGCAGCCAATCGAAAGCCATGGAAGCCCCATCGGTGGTTTGGCTTCCAAAAACAGTTCACAAACTGGAATAGTCACTTCTGGGTTTGCGGTGTTCAGGAGCCAAAACATCCAAGTACCAAGGTGTTCAGGATCCAAGGTACAACTGCTTTAACAGCACTGTAGCAACAATAACATTCCCTATGGTTAGCCTTAAGCCAGAGTTTGATGCTGGCTTTGAAATATACTTTAGAGACATACAGTGGTACCTCAGGTTAAGTACTTAATTCGTTCTGGAGGTCCGTACTTAACCTGAAACTGTTCTTAACCTGAAGCACCACTTTAGCTAATGGGGCCTCCCGCTGCTGCTGTGCTGCCGGAACACGATTTCTGTTCTCATCCTGAAGCAAAGTTCTTAACCTGAGGTAATATTTCTGGGTTAGCAGAGTCTGTAACCTGAAGCGTATGTAACCTGAGGTACCACTGTATACTCTATCCTTCAACAAAGAAAAGGGAACAAAACCAAAAACATTTTAAAAGCTGTGTTTTCAAAACAGCAGCATAAAAGTATTCAGCAGAAATTAGATTGAAAAGCCTGATTATTATTATTATTATTTTAAAAAAGATGCTGAAACTGCATCAGAGTATGAATTGGGTGAGTCTCCCTGGTAAGAGCATGCATGCCGCAGTCAGAGTGCCACCACAGAGAAGGTCCTTCCCATGGGAGCCACTCAGTGGCTAGCAGGAGCACCCAAAAAAAAAAGGTATTCTGGGGAATATCTTGATGTAAAGGCAAGCACACTGCAAGCTGACCTTCAAAGCTTGGTTAAAGGTAATTGTGATTGTACAAGGCCACCCCTGCCGTAAAGCAAAGCATGCTGTGTGCTAGGGAATAGTTTGCCATTCTGTCACAGAAGTCAGACTGTTGTTATCTTAATCTGCAGTTCCTTGAGTGAAGTGTATTTTAAGAAGCGATAATAGGAGAGGAAGTGTTTCAGTCTGGCAGGGGCACTTCTTTCTATAGTTAGTTCTAGTTTGCAGAACTCTCAGGATGCAGGCCTATACATATTTATCTGAGAGATAAGGCTCTTTGAGCTTCTGTAATCATGCATAGGATTGGCGCAATAAGCACATATGATGATTCATTCATTTTGTAAAAGCACTGAGTGGTGTATTCAATGCTTCTAGAGCATCCCCAAATCTTGCATATGAATAATGCTGAAGCAGGAACGTTAACCATATCTGCCTTAAAAAATACATTTGCAAATCCATTATATTACAGAACGTTTACCCACCTAATCTGAGTCTGAAGCAACATGAACAATGTACCAGAATTTTTACTGGCATGGTGTCGAGCCTGAGGGAAAATATATTTGTCGGGAAAGTTTTGCATTTATACATACAATCAGCATTTTGGACTTTGGTCATAATTTGAAAAGAAGTAAAGTTCACACGGACGCGGGTGGCGCTGTGGGTAAAAGCCTCAGCGCCTAGGGCTTGCCGATCGAAAGGTCGTTGGTTCGAATCCCTGCGGTGGGGTGCGCTCCCGTTGTTCGGTCCCAGCGCCTGCCAACCTAGCAGTTCGAAAGCACTCCCAGGTGCAAGTAGATAAATAGGGACCGCTTACCAGCGGGAAGGTAAACGGCGTTCCGTGTGCGGCTCTGACTCGCCAGGGCAGCGATGTCATGCTGGCCACGTGACCCGGAAGTGTCTCCGGACAGCGCTGGCCCCCGGCCTCTTGAGTGAGATGGGTGCACAACCCTAGAGTCTGTCAAGACTGGCCCGTACGGGCAGGGGTACCTTTACCTTTACCTTTTAAAGTTCACACAGGGCATACTGCATAATACCTCCTCCCTGTGGATCACAAATACCTTCCCACCCCCCACCCCCCGGATTTAAAGCAGGGACAGTAGCATGGAGGAAAGGATTAATAAGACCACCACCCCATCCCACTCAAATTATCAAACAACCACCTCTTTCTCTTGGCTGCATCTACACCATAAAAAGCAATAGCAGATTGGCAGATCAATAGCAGATCTTCTGGCAAAATGCATAGCTTAACTGTCATTTGTGCAAAGTATGATCTTTGTAGGCAAACATGCAACTCTGGGCACCACACTGCTAATGCCTTGCATAAATGCGTAACACTTTTGTGAATGGTGATTACAAAAAATATGCCAACTCCCTATGTTTTATAGAGAAATTAGCAAGAAAAATATACGTATCTCAACAGTTATCCATGTCCTGCACTCACAGAAAGGATTCGTGTGAGTCTGTTGCTCCAAATGTAGCATGCGAGGAGTGTGTAACATTATTCACATGGGAAATGCTCCTCTGTAAGCTACAACAGTGTGTTTAACTGCTGTTTAGGTACCTGGAATTTAAATTCACTGGCTGACCTTTTGACCATGTGTAAATTGCACCATTTATCCATTTGCCCTTGTGCACTGAATTAATATTTAACAAGAACTGTTCCTTTCTAAAACCTAAAGAGATAACCAAGCTATATTAAGCACCTTATCATAGGCTCTCCCTTTCTCTTGAAATATACCTATTGCATATAGACAATAAGGAAATAAACACCCTAATTTTATTATCAATATCTACAGGGCAGCTCCAAAGTGTATTCTGAAATAAGGCTATCACCACAAAGCATTATGCTTCCTGTCCCATATGGCACCAGGCCTTTTCCTGGTCCCATCTTGCCAGTTCATACTCTTTCTCTTCTTGACCTTTTAGTAAATCCCTGGAGGAATTTTATTTATTTTCTCTGGAAAATGAATTCCCTACGTACAGGTAGACAAATCACGATCACTAGGAACATCTATAGTCACTGACTGCCCAACCTTATGCAAGTTCTTTCAATAGTAAATCCAACCAAGGCAGCAACCCTTTGCACCCTTACTAGCAGAGCTGCCTGAATACTTTTTATTTATTTATTTCAAGCCTCTCCGGCACATCACTCTCCCTCATATCTATGCGCTAAACAGTGTTAGAAACTGAGATATGAAAGCTTAGGAGCTAAATGGCACCTTAAACGTAGGTTATGGACGCAACAATGGAATGTCTAGGCGCACTTTTTTATAAGAATACAAAGCAGAAAATGAAGGAACTGCAGCTAAAATATTATGTTCATTTCTCACATGGTCTAGTCCTTCCCATGCCCACCCCCCCTAATATTCTTAAGAGGGTCTCTTCTCCAGTTTTCAGAGAGTAGCTGGGAGTGGGGAGGCAGAAAAAAGTCCTTTCTTTCCACTCGGTAGTTTTAATCTGAAATCTTAAGCCCAGAGCTCAGAAACTGCTCACACTAATGAAATTCCCTGTCGCAAAATGCGCAAAGAACAATGGGAGTTTCGAACACTGACACTAAACTCTGGCTTTATCTGTTTGTTGAGGGAGGGCCCCCCATTCATTTCTCATCTTGCACCAAACCCCTTGATCTTTTGTTCTCTTAATGGCCGGACTCCCAGGCAATCACAGAAAGCTAACCTGGCATAATTAGCTTTTAACACTTGCTGGATCCAGGGATTATAGGGGTCTGGCACCCACAAACTCATAACACTATGCTGGGTTTTTGTAAGTGGCATTGAGTTGCCCTGGCAAGGAAAAGTGACTAATAAAAATAATAAATAATAAGCATCACCAGGGGTGTTTTTTGAGCAGGAACTCGGGAGGAATGGAGTTCCCTTACCTTTTTAAATATTATTATTTTTTGGTCGGGTGGGATGGGGGGCTAGAACGAATATATACCCAATGCCTGAGCCAAAAATCCACCTATAACTGTAATCAATAAAGTTGTGGCAGTTTCTATTCCAGACCATTGTCTGCTTGAGTTTATTAATCACAGCTTACATTTCAGGGGTGCCAACTTGTCCAAAGAAATTGAGGGGGGGCAGGCAGGCGGTAAGCCCCACCCTGCATAATCAATCACATGATGGGGTGCATACACACTACAGTATTTGAATGGCAATGCCCATCAACTTTGTGGGGGCCAGGCCCCTCAAATATTTTAAGAGGGGCGCAAAGGCTCCATGGACCCTAGGAGTTGGCTCCTAGCATAGCTGTCAACCGTCCCTTATGTGGCGGGAAACTCCCTTATCCCAGCGCCGTTACCCGCTGCTGTCCAGATTGAAGGAAGAGGAGGGGATGGGGAGGGACGCAGAAGGGCGCCGCTCCAGCGGCCGCGGCGGCGCCGCAACCACCTCATGCCGGGCTTGCGGGCAAGAGTCCCTCTTCCTCTCTCTCGGGCGGGAAAGGGCCAATGGAACTCCTTGCACCAGGAGGACGGCAGCCCCGACGTGCTGCTTAGCATCCCCTCCAGCCAGTGCAGCATCTTAATGTAGCGATTTCCCCCTCTGCATCCCTTTCATAACTCTTTTTTATAAATCATTTGTCCATCCATAGTTCAATTTTTTACAAGTTTTCTGTCAATCCTATGTAACTCTTTACAATAGCTTTTCCAATAAATTATAAACTTCCCCCATTCTTTATTATAGAGGTCCTCTTCCTGGTTTCTAATTCTGCCTGTAAGCTTTGCCATCTCGACGTCGTTCATCAGTTTTGTCTGCCCCTCTTCTTTGGTGGGAGCTGTAGACCCTTAGGATCATCTAGTCCAACCCCCTGCAAAACACAGTCAGGGGCAGCCAAAGCAGCATGGCTCCATCAGTGGCAGATTTCTGTATAAACTAAGCCAAAATCCCTTATTTTGGCTGCTGGTCCCTTATTTTCAAATCTGTAAATTGACAGCTATGGCTCCTAGTGTTTGTGTGGCACTGCGACTGGGCCCATAATAAACAAACAAGCAAATCTGGTCAATTCCCCCACATTTCTTTCCAGAAAAACAACAAAACTGATAACAATTAACAACATCAACAATACTAATAATAATACCCCTTCGTTCCCCACCCCGCGCCTCAGGCAAGTCTTTTCTGGGGTCGCCCCCGGGGAAGGGGAGGAGAGGAGAGGCGGCCGAGGAACCTCTTCCCGCCAATTCCATCCCCTCTCTCTGCAAGAAGGCGGCTGCTGCCATGGGCGAGCAGAAGCCGCCTCCGAGGCTGAGGGCGAAAGCGCCTCCTCCCCGGACTGCGGCCGTGCAGGTGCTGCGAGAGCGCTGAACGGCGAGCCGGGCCGCGGCCACGCAGGCGCCTCGTTCCCGGCGACGCGGCAGCCCCTCCATCCCCACAGCAACGGCGCGCCCATCTTGTTTCGGAAATCGCCTCGCCGGCGGCCCCCAGGCGCCTCCGCGGCAGAAGCTGCCCCGTTAGGCCGCGTGAGGCGGAGCCCAGGCCCGGGGCGGGGGGGGCGCGAAGCGGAAAAAACTGAGGTAAATATTTCCCCTCACGGATTTTTCTCTTCAAGCGGGGAAGAAGGGGTTGGGAGGCCGCGGAGGCGGGAAGGGCCGGGGCCATCGCCCTCCCTCGCCGCCGAGGAGCAGAGAGACGCGTCTTCGGCAAAACGGGCATTTGTGGTTTTTTTTTGCGGGGGGGACACGCCGTGTGTCTCTCTTCTATTTGGGGAGAAGGTGCCACGTCTGCCTTTCCAAAAAAGAGAGACTTTGCTGCAGCCCTCTCGCCATGCTGCGCCCGAAACAAGCACCCAGATAAGGGGATGGGGGGGGGGGGAAACCCCACTTGTTTTCCTCTTTCCTATATAATTTGGTTTCCATTCTGAAGGGGAGCGTGGAGAGTAGCGGGTAAATCGTGGCAGCAGGGATCGCTGCCCCCACATGGCAGTAGGAGGAGGCTCTCCATCTCTTCCCCTTCCTGCTGCTTGGTGGTTTTGACATTGAGGCTGCAAAAGCCTGGCCGAAGCAGGATGTTAGTTAACAAATAGCAGCCTTAAAAAAATAATAAAAAAGATGGTGGTGGTGATAATCATCATCTCGCAATGGGTGCAGCGGTGGCTGCTAGAAAGTAGATGCTCTGTGGTTTAGATTAGGGGTTGGGAGGAAATGGGGGGAAGTGGGTGCGTTGGCATTTGGGGCCCAAAGTGTGCCAGAGGCAAGATGTTATCGCTCAGAGAGGCAGCTTCGAAGACCCAGGAAAGAAGGCTGAAATCTGAAGGATTCCCTATTTTGCTTAAGCTGTTTTAAAACCTAGTAAATGCTCTGAAAGGTGTTCCCCCAAATGGCAAGACAGGGTTTTTTTTTTTATTAAAAAAAATAATAATCAGGGATATGTACCAGAAAAGTGGATCTGTTCCTGGGTAAAATAGGGACAATTCAAACATAAGTACATATGTATGTATGTATAAATAAGTAAATAAATAAGTATACCGCCCTATACCTGCAGGTCTCAGGGTGGTTCACAAGATAAATATGTTTTGATAATGGCTATCAATCACTATAGACAGATCGGTCCCATTTTGAGGGCATTTGCCTTGAAAGCCACAGGATAAATATTTTAATAGCAGCAGTTCAGCTTCAGAATATTGCCATGGCCCCAACATCGTTTAATATTAAATTACTGCATTGTTTTTAAGTGTTACAGCAGAGGTGGGGAACCTCTGGCCTGTGGGCAGTCTTGATCAGCCAAGAGTTCCAGTTTGGTCCATGAAGCCATTGTTCAAAATCATGCCGAACTGTCAATCAGCTGGCATTGCTCCAATAGGTGGGTGACATCAGCTGATGGGTAGGGGTTTGGGGTTCAGTTCTGAATTGGCTGCATATGCCAGTTCCCTATGGATTTAACACCTATAAGTAGCAGGACTTAATGCCTGCTCATCAGCTGATGGTTTAAAGTGGGATGTGTAGCCTGACTGGGCATGCTCTGAAATCATGGGCACTTTGCTTCTTCTCTACAGTGACCTAAGCTATGGGCTGGCTGAACATTCTATTCAAGCTCAAATTCATGGTTTGTTTTTCCAAAATGAACTACCTTTAAACCATAGTTTAGTTTAATTATGGTTTAAAGAGATGTGTGAACCAGGCCATTATCTTACTCCCTGCAAATGTTCTGCTTGTATGTTTATTGGTTACTAGTGATATTATTATATTGTTCTATTTAATTAGGCTAACGTTACAATGTATATCACATAGAGGCTGCAGCATTAGGTTAGGTTAACATATGCAAAAAAATAATATTAATCTCCAGTGGGTAGAATAGCTGTCTATAAATATAAATGAGGTTTGCATTCTGCAAGCATAGGCCTGTTTTTCTGGCTGCTCTTGCAAGTGTTCTCCAAATCCAATTGTTTTTTCTCTAGTCCTAATTAATGGACCTAGCTGCATTGAATTGCTTTTTTTAGCTGCAAGGGTGCTATAACCTTGAAATGTTATAGCATCTTAGATTGTTTGTGTTGAAATAAAAGTTGAGGCATGTGCATTTTGCCAGGTGTATTTCCTAACTCCATCCCCTTAGGATGTTTTAGCTATTAGGTTCTTTATCAAACCAGTCCCCCACTCTTTAAAAATTAATGATTAACTAGAAGAATGGGTTTGGTTTTTTGTTTGTCTGTCTGTTTGTTTGTTTGTTTGTTTGCTTTAATCACAACTAATATGTTTATGCATATCTGGATTTGTAATCTTCTTTTCCCCTTGTATGTGGGTGATCCTATTTTGCTACATGGTATCACCCACTATTGGAAGGGAATATATTATGCAGAAAACAAATAAACTACTACGTTAAACAAGGCTGTGGATCCTTACCAGAAAGCATTCACAAAAAAACCTCCATAAATATGTGACTGAGAAATCAAAGATAAGCATAATGTTGGTTGGGTAAATGTTTCAGCTTCTGCCTTCATTGGTAACACAAAACTGTTTAATTTCAAAAGGAACGCTTGGAGTCAAGGTTCACCAAATGCTCTGGACAGAGGGAATTCTCAGGAAAGCTTACATAAAAAGAGATATATTTGTGCTAGAAATATTTAAAATAGGATTAAAAACACAGAGAACCCTTTATGTATTATCCTTCAAGTTGAAGCCTTAAGGCATTTCAGTTTTCAGTCTGTGTCTCTGGGTGTTGTCTCTTGCTTCAGGTCTGTTAGAAATGACTCTCTGGTTGGAAGGGAAGGGAGTGGATGCTCTGCCAGCCATAGGGGCAGCACATTTCTCTCCTTGTGCCCTCAACAAACTCTGAGGAGGACTTTGACACAATAAAGAGGGCTTAGGGGCAAGGTGACCTTGCCACCCAGTTGACCCTTTGCTTTCAGAAGCATCTTGGACAAAAAGCAGGGGGGAAAGGAGGGCAGAGGTGCTGCCTTCTCACTCAGGGCAACAGTAAATAGTCGCTGCAGTGGTGCCCACCAAGTTTGCTGAGTACCAAGGAAAAGGAGACGCATGCTAAAGTGGAGAGTTGTTCTCAAGCTGGCCTCAGCACTTGGTGGCAGCTCAGGGGTGCCAAGCAGTGGCACAATTTTTGCGACCCCCCCCCCAAGCCTATGCCCTTGGCAGGGACCACCCTAGCCAACCCCTACGTATGCCCCTATGTGAACAGTAACTGACTGCAATGGGTAAGGTAAAGGGACCCCTGACCGTTAGGTCAAGTCGCGGACGACTCTGGGGTTCTGACGCTCATGTCGCTTTATTGGTCGAGGGAGCCAGCGTACAGCTTCTGGTTCATGTGGCCAGCATGACTAAGCCGCTTCTGGTGAACCAGAGCAGCGCACGGAAACACTGTTTACCTTACCGCTGGAGCGGTACCTGTTTATCTACTTGCACTTTGACGTGCTTTTGAACTGCTAGGTTGGCAGGAGCAGGGACCGAGCAACAGGAGCTCACCCCGTCGCAGGGATTCAAACCGCCGACCTTCTGATCAGCAAGCCCTAGGCTCTGTGGTTTAACCCACAGCGCCACCCGCATCCCTGACTGCAATGGGAGGTGGCAATAAATAAAAGTGGGTTTCTGTCGCTGATCCTGAAAACAGTTCATAAACTGGATAACTTACTATCATGGTTTAAAAGTATGTACCGGTAATTTGTTTCCAGCTCCCACATTGCCACAGTAATGACAATGATTTCAGCTCAGAAAAGTATACCTATTTAATTTTCACATTCTGCTTGGTTAACAGGTTCAGTTTTGTAGATCCTTTGCTCCTGCAGTTCACATTCCTTTGGTGTTTTGGCATTTAAATTGGCCTAACCCTTTGACTGAACAGGTTCCCTTGCTCCTCCTATGCTGTATGTTGCATGCTGTTTGTTTCAGCTGAAAAAGCATCAAGCTTCAAAAGAGGAGTAATTTAGGAGTTAAACATGACTCACTAGCCAGTGTTGAGGAAGGAGAGGCGGAGTAATTCTGATGCAAATATTAGTAAAAGCTAATATTTAATCCTTCACTGGGTGGTGTGCGAAGAGATAGAAGGTAACATTTCCTTGTTCTAAAGCTAAAAATATAAATAAAAAATTATTGAGAGTTGTCCAAAGTAATACTTTTTACAGTAGCCTTTTGTGTTTATAGAAGGTGTTTTACTAGGTATTAAATGAAGAGGAACCTTTTTCTCTCTTTTATGACTCTGAGGGAAAGCAGTACTTTGGCCACCAATATAAAGTTGTATTGCAGCCCATGACTAATGATAAATTTGTTGTGAAGAAACCTGCCAGCAGCTAATTTCCTGAGTTTAAACATATTTTATATGAGAAAAATAATGAATACTTAGATGTGTAACTACACTGAGCATTTTTGACTTGTTAAAACTTTAAGGAAATGTCTGTTCTAGATTTTTGTAGCATGCCATGTAGTTATTCTCAGTTTTTGAGAGGAAAAAGTAACTGAATGACATGATGTCTAGCACGGCCACTTAATGCTATAAAAGTTGGTCAGTTAATGGCTCTGTGCCTACTAAAGCATGCAAATGTGGAGGGGGATAATTGTTTTCCATTTATTCTTGCAATTGGGCAGTAAGAAATCAGAGTTCAGTCCTGTTCTGTTCTTTTGCTTAAGTCTAGGAAGTCCTCATGGGAGAGTAAGCTAGAGAGGTTATCCAATTTAGCCTACAGCCCTATATATACATTTACCTTGGAGTAAGTCCCAATACTGCTTACTTCCAAGGCAAGCTAGATAAAGATCCTGGGTAAGTCACAATAGCCTCCAAAAATTGCTTCATTTTGCAATATGTAAGCAAGGCATGTTATGAGGTGTGTAATAAAAAACAGTACAAAACAGAGTTTTGTACTATTATCAAGCAAGGGCAGAGCACAATTCATTTTCTGCTTCTTGGAAAGTACTTTGTATTTATGGGTGTGTTCAGTGAGACTACAGAAGGAAGTTGGTTGTGTACTGTATGGTTACCTTTCTATATAACATAACAAATGCTAAACACGTATTTTGAAATAAGTTGGAACTGAAACTGTGAACTCTCCTTATAGGAGGAGGCCCCAGATTTGAAGAACCCTTTACAAAACAGATTAAATTGACATTAATGAGACTTTCCTACTTAGCTCATCTCTTCCAATTCTGGATTTCTCTCTATATAAGACATGAAAATGAAAACTTTTGTTCTGTTTTGCCAAAATTTCCATCCTTAGAATCCTGTTGGCAGCATATAGACATGTGTAAAGCAGAGCAGGGCAGTTCAGAACCTGCTGTTAGGTCTCTGGGTGGTTTGCAGTAGAGCAGCAAAGGTTTCCTGCTACTTATGGTTTAAAAAATATGACACACCCCCCCAACTCCTCAAATTAGGCTGTTGAATCACCAGAACTCCCTACTCCTAGAGGTGTGTCTAGCACCTTCATTATACAGCTTTTGTATAATGCTAAAGGTGTACCTCTTTACCCTGGCTTTTGACACTTAGGGTGCATGTTTTCAGTCCCACCTTATTTCTATAATTTTAAGTTGTTATAAACTGATTTTAATATTTTAATTGTTGTAACCTGGTGTGGGACCTTTGGATGGGGGGTGTGATTAGTGACAACAACAACAGAGGAAGATGATGATGTTTGTATGAAAGGATCTATGTGGTACTTGTATGATTCTGGTACTGAAAACAAATATCTGGACTGAGCATATTCTCGGAGACAACATTTTCCTCAGTTCTGTGTCCTTTCTAAGACATTATTTTGTATGTGGCTCCAGATGGTGGACCTCAGGATTCTCATGACAAAGTAAACCCATATGCCTAAAGTTTTCCCGTTTCTGCTATAAAGGAATGGTACAGAGTCTATTATGTAACAATGACGAATTGCTAAAAAATCTGCCTCACATATGGAACAGTTGCTTCGTTTACAGAATGAAGACATTTGTGCACCCAGGACTGTGTTGTGGATAAATAGACACTTCCACATAGTTATTTTTTCCTGTTCAGTATATGCAGTATGCTATGCTATTGCTTATGCATGCATATAATATTAGTTATTACAGTACAGTATCTTGGGCATGTGGCCTTCTAGCTTACAACCTTTGCATAGTGCCTGTCTGGCAGTCACAATTGTTTCCCATCCATGCATCACCACTCCACCCCGTCCCCATTGTCACCCCAACAGCTATTTGACATAGGTTAGGTTGAGAATGGGTGACTATCCCAAAATCATCTAGTGGGTTTCATGACCGAATAGTATCTGTCACCTTGTCCAGTACTCTGTTTAATACTCTACTCTTGACTCCTAGTGTAATAATTCTTGTGCAATTGTATCTTGCTTCCTACATTTCAGGAACTATATTTCACAAACCTTTCTAAACAGAAACAAAAGCGAGTAATGGAGAAGAATGGGAACAACCGGAAACTTCGGGTTTGTGTTGCTACCTGCAACAGGGCTGATTATTCCAAACTGGCCCCAATCATGTTTGGCATTAAAGCAGAGCCACAGTTCTTTGAGCTGGATGTTGTGGTTTTGGGCTCCCACCTGATTGATGACTATGGGTAAGGTGTATAATTTTGTTTGTTCTGCTATCTTGGCAGCCCTGAATATACTTGCTATCATTACTGCATGCAGTGCTGATAAATACATCAAATAGGACAATCTCTATGAACTGATTATGTAACAATTGATTTATTGCTATTTTTGCAAACAATACCAGACACATAGTAGTAAAGCTGAAGAAAACTAATACCAACTTTCATTCTTCTATGTCACTCATAACTGCAGTGCCTTTGTTCTGTAATAAAATGTTACCTTCTTGGAATATGGCACACAATATTTAATCAAGTTTAAAAAGAATGGTAGGCAAAGTCTTAGGGTTGAGAACGCATGGAAAGCCTTCGGGTATGTTTATTTTTCAACTGATTTTCAGGGAATAAAAGCATAGCAGTGGACATAGCTGGGAGGCAGTTTCTGCCTTTTCCTGGGGTACTTTTTGGCACTGAAAAATCTTAGAAATAGTCATTTATTTGGGTTTTTAGAGATAACTGCCCTGAACATCATTTGCAGGAGGACTAGGCCAGTTTGATGATCATAGTCCTGAGGCTTTGGATTGCGTTTGAATGTAGTGTTCACAAAACACAACACAGTAATAGGTGTCTTCAAATGATGTTGCAGATATGAACCTAAAAGGAGAGGTTTAGTTTTGCTGTACAACAGAAGATGAGGGGTTGGCACTCTTAATAGAATGATTTTTTTTATTGCAAAAGAGTTATTCCAGTTTTCCTGATCCCTGTCCTGAACAACTTATTCTGCTAATATTGTAATTAACACCATGCTAAATCAGAGTTGCAGCTCCATCCATTTTTTTAAAAGCATCGTTTTTCAATAGAAGGCTAATTACAATGAGTAGCTTGCAATTATTATTTTTTTACATAGGTGTACGGTCCAGACCATGAGCAATATCTAAATTGAGAAATGTGTGAGGGCTAAGTAGGAAATGCACCATAATTCTAAGGAATAATGCCAGCTATTAAGAAATTGCAAGGTCTAACCTTCAAGTCCTTTCTCAGTGATAGCTTTCCATTTTGGCAGGATGCCAGTGGTCACGAAGAAGTTAGTAGTTTTGCTAACCATCCAATTCAAATTGATGTGTTTGCTTTTTTTTTAAAAAAAAGATAAAAAATAGAGTGCTTTGCTGGCTTTCAAACTTTTTGGCTGGAATTAGGGATTAAATTATGGACTGAAACAATTAAGAATTCCAATATAATTGAGGCAGGAAAGTAAATCACTTTTGCAGATGGAAGGAAAATATTTTTCCTCCTCATTCTTATGACTCCTGACTTTTACCCAGTTCTCATTTTGCAGATAGGTTTGTGATTAACACTAATAACGATGCTGGAACCTCACAAGTGTTTCGTCTTTCCCCTTTCGTTGTGTCTCAGCAGTGTTCATTTCCTCTTACTAACAGCAAAATATAGTTTTATTTTGGCACAATGCAGTTTCATTTTTATATTACTAGTTTTTAAATCCTATGATTATATCAGAAGTTATGTTGAACACTAGAATGCTGTTCATCTCCATATTCATAAAGTGGAATTGGAGCAACATTCACTTTCACAAGTGACTATAATGTTGATCATCTGAATCCATTATCACTTGGGATTAACTTTTGGAACCTAGAGTATCCAAACTTCTTAGCCATAGATAAACATAGAAATTTTAATAGTTTGTAACTAGTTGCATGGGTTTAAAAAATGTTATTATTTCCTAATGTTAGTCATACATTGTCAAAGAAACACCATTTTATGAAACACCATTTTGCAATTTTAACACTTTCCCCTCTTCCTCTTCCCAGTAACACTTACCGTATGATTGAACAGGACGACTTTGACATCCACACTAGGTTACACACAATAGTGAGAGGAGAAGATGAGGCAGCCATGGTGGAGTCTGTAGGCCTTGCCTTGGTCAAGCTGCCAGATGTCCTCAATCGTCTGAAGCCTGACATAATGATAGTCCATGGAGACAGGTTTGATGCTTTAGCATTAGCAACATCTGCAGCCTTAATGAACATTCGAATTCTTCATATTGAAGGCGGAGAAGTCAGCGGCACTATAGATGACTCCATCAGACATGCCATAACCAAGCTGGCCCATTACCATGTGTGTTGCACAAGAAGTGCAGAGCAGCATTTGATATCTATGTGTGAAGACCACGACCGTATCCTCTTGGCAGGCTGCCCTTCATATGATAAGTTGTTATCTGCCAAAAACAAGGACTACATGAGCATTATCCTCATGTGGTTAGGTAGGTGTGCTGTAAATATAGGCTATCCGACCTGTGACCCTCCAAGTTGAATAAAGCTGGTCACCAGCTTTATATGACAGCCTAATAATAGTGGTTGCAGGTACAGAGCAAAGGGGATGTTTTGTACCCCCTAATGGGGCTGCCATCATGGTTAGTGGGATGCATTTGGCTTGGTGTGTCACACATTGTGCAGTCTTTCTTTAGGTTGTGTGTTGGAGATTGGTGCTGTTCTCTTACCTCTGATTAGATGAGTACGGAAGGCTTATTCAGGAACACACAAGTATAATCATGTGAGGCTGGTTTGTGTACGGTTGGGCTGTGAACATTTGCCCTTTGTGCACCTCTGTTCCAGCCTTCTCCAGTGTTATCCATTAGCTTGGGGTTACAGATCACAAGGACATCCTTCATACATTTGGTAGGCTGTCCTGCTGCTGACAAACTGACAATGTGTTAGGTAGGCAGAGGTAGGGTTATAAGCTCAGTTGCACTCTCCTGTCTCACAGGATTATCCTTGCATGTTCCTAAATGCCCAGAGTCCGACACCTTTTAATTTCTTCATAAGTAGACGTTTTGGAGTGAAAATTAGGGTCTGTTAATCTTGAGGTATGTGGGGAATATTGCAGAACCCTGAGAGAATTTTGCATTAGGAACAATGAATGTAAGGCATGTACAATAAACAGTGTAGCAGCATATATTTCAGAGACTTCTGATTTGTTGTAACCATCCAGATGAGCCAGTTCAATTCTTTGGGGTTTGACAATAGAAGTTCTTAAATGTAAATCTTCTCCTGCATTGTGGGTACAAACTGCTTATTAGGTTTGGGGTGGAGTTCAAAATAAATTGAACCAAGTATTGTATAATATACAGAGACTAGAATCCAATATCTCTGTTTGTCTTTAAAATAAATGAAGACACTTTCCTTTTAAGGCCAAGGATTGTCACAAAGCTGAACAGATAAATGATTGTACTAAAATAATCTGGCACCATGCATAATTCAATCTTGATCAGATCTTCCCAAACCACTGGTAGATAATGCAAGAAATACTCCAGGTAACTACAGTGGTACCTCGCAAGACGAAAAACTCGCAAGACGAAAGAGTTTTTTGTTTTTTGAGTTGCTTCGCAAGACAAATTTCCCTACGGGCTTGCTTCGCAAGACGAAAACGTCTTGCGCCTTTTTCTTAAAACCGTCAATGCATTCCTATGGGAAACCGTCAATGCATTTCCTGTGGGAAACCGTGCTTCGCAAGACAAAAAAATTCACAAGACGAAAAAACTCGCAGAACGAATTAATTTCATCTTGCGAGGCACCACTGTACTGTAATGACTTCAGAACAATTTATTTTTTATTTCACAGTGGAATAAATCTTGAGTAATTTCCCAGAATGAAATATGGAGTTTTTTGGTTCTTGTCCAACCCAATTAATTATATTACTTTTTTAAAGCTGGATTTTGTTTTTACTTTGCTTTTACAGGTGAAGATGTAAAACCAAAGGATTATATAATTGCTTTACAGCACCCAGTGACCACAGACATTAAACATTCCATAAAGATGTTTGAATTGACTTTGGATGCCTTAATCTCTTTTAACAAGAGGACGTTGGTTTTATTTCCAAATATTGATGCAGGTGAGGGAAAAGAGTTCTTATTCAAGGAATCTAAAGTTAATATTGTAGCCTGTGAAGAGAATGAAAAATACTTGCTTTGGAATGCTACCAGATGCAGCCCCTCGGGCCCATCAGCTCCCAAATGGTTGCCCAGAAGGGAATATGGCTCTCAGACTGAAAAGGTTTCCCCATTCCTGGTGTACATAGTGATGCTTCCAAAATTCAGTTACTTACCATTAAGTGATCTACTGTTATTTTCATTACAGGGAGCAAAGAAATGGTTCGTGTAATGAGGAAGAAGGGTGTTGAACACCACCCCAATTTTCGAGCAGTAAAGCATGTTCCATTTGACCAGTTCATTCAGCTGGTGGCTCACGCTGGCTGTATGATTGGAAACAGCAGCTGTGGTGTGCGAGAGGTTGGGGCATTTGGTACTCCTGTCATCAATCTTGGGACACGCCAGATAGGAAGAGAAACAGGTATTGTATTCAAATAAGGCTAGCAGTGTTATCCTTGGTTAGTAGGCATATATGTCTGTACTGGATACATGCAGAGCTACCTTCCTGCATTTCTTTTCTTAGGTGTGCCCAGCTTTGTTACTTAGAAGTGATAACTGGGAAATGGTTTTTGTGGCTGTTTTTAAATAAGAAAGTATCTTTTGCCATAGTTCAAACTCATCAGTAAGACTAAGGGAAAACTATATTTTCTGCAACCCATGTATCAGAAATGTATAATAAAGCAGTGCTTTTATTATGTCTTTTGACCAACTGAGGAAGCCACCAGATAGAACAGGAAACCAGACAGTAATGTTGCTAATGGAGCAAAGATTGCTTAGCATTCTCTTGGCATGGAGAAAAGAGTCTCATAGTTGGGGCAGGGGATAACTTTGACAAAGGAAATAAATCCAATCCCCCCCCCAATGGAATAACTAAAGCTGCAAGGGAGGAAAGAAGGCGAAGAAGCTTGCTGTCAACCCATCTTTTGGCCCAGATGCTATCCAGTATTGTGAGCACTTTGAACCTGTATTGCCAAAGACAAGCCTTGTTGTGATAGCTCTGTGGCTTCAGATACAAAGGGTCAGAACAAACTCTCTCACACAAGCTCTCTGAAGCCATCATGGTGGAGGGGAGAGGGCTTGGGTGTGTTTTGTACCTGGCTTAAGCAGAGACACTGCTTGCCTGAATGTGGGGGCTGAAATGTCCAAAGAGGACGTAAGGTAAAATAAGGGGGGAAATCCTCTTCTTCCATGCTCATCTTTTTCTTCTCTGCATTGTTTGGTCATGGGGCCCGTTTGTACTATTGCATTATCAAAGCCCATTTCATTATGCAGCTGTGATCAAGGCACACCACATTCTATGGAATTAATGGGCACAAGCAACCATATTTAGAGTCGGTTGTCCCAAACAGCTTGGGACCAGGCAGCTTGGGCTCTGAATTCTGTATAATGTAGCCAAGTGCCTTATGTACTTGCTTGGCAATCACACTGCTATAAGAGTGTGCTGTGCTTTTTGCTATGCTTTCAGGGAACACCATGTACACTTTTACACATTCAGCACCCTAGTTGAACTTTAATTCATATACACAGACTGTCATTGCCAAAAGTGTGAAAACAATAGTATAATTATCTTAAAATTAAATAGTTATAGTCAATAGCGGACGGTGGAGTGGGGCGGAGAGGCTCACTTGACTTCCCAACAGTTGAACCATTGTTTATGATTAGAGGGGCAAGGCAGTGGGAAGGTCAGTGCTGTTTGCACTTCACCAGCCTCCTCCCCCCTTCCCCTCTCCTTCCTGGCCAGGTAAGCACAGCCGCTGCACCATGCAATCTGCTACTGATTATACTAGCCTATCTGCCTGCAATGCAGGTGTAGCATCTCTCCAACTCCAATCTCATCACTTGTAACTATGCCTGGTGAGGATATGTTGGTAGCGTTCAAAAGAAAGTATTTTTCATTTTAAATTCATTTTCTTCCTAAATATTACTGCTATCACTTTTCCAAAAACAAAATCAAGGTGAAAATGTCCTTCATGTTCGTGATGCTGACACACAGGACAAAATACTGCAAGCTCTGCACCTCCAGTTTGGGAAACAATATCCTTGGTAAGTACAGTCATCATTAAAATAGTGAAAATATTTTTGTTATGTTGCAACTTTCCCCTGCTGGTTAAGCAGCAGCAGTGCCACCGGTCAGGAAGGTGGCAGTGTGGCATCACACTGGGCTCCTCTGCCAATATGCCAAGTGCAGTTGCACCACAGATTTGTTTAAAGCTATTACAATACTGACAGTTACATTTTTGTTAATCCCCAATGCGTATTTTTTTAACTTTCCCTAATACGTATTAAAGTTTGCGTCACTAGCAGGAAGGGCCTGTGGCTACACCAGCATATAGCTAACAAGTGCTGGTGCCATTCTGGTTTTGCACAGGTGTTGCATTTATATTGCAGAAATATGTGTAGATATAATCATTTAGGATCAAATTCTCATCTACAACTAGCACTGGTGAAGTTTTCCCCCATGATGTTGGTGAAACACTGTTCAGCCATGTTTTATAGAGGATATCATCATTATGTAAAATAGAACTGTTTTATTTCTGTGAATTGATCTGATGCTGACAGTGTTGGTTGAGCCCCTTACACCAGAGTCTTAATGGCAACAAACTGTCTTAAAGTTGGCTATCCTACATTATTCCCCTTTCCTTTTTGTAATAAGAAGTTTTTAGTGTGACTATATTAAACTAAATTGCAATGTTGATAGTGTGCAGCAGATAAGAGGCTGAACTCCAAATGAGGAACTTTAAATATTTTGTCTGCCATAGACAGCTTTAGGGCAGCCACATTCTCTCAGCCATAGCTCTCCCTTGTAATATAGGAATAATAATACTAACTCACTTTATAGGATTCTCAGGATTACTGAGATAATGAATATAAAGCACTTCGCACACTCAAAAGCTCTATATACATACGTTCTCATCAGACTCGCAGCTCACTTAGGTTACTAATCCATCACATGGAACTCTTCGACATAACTGTAGGAATCTTTAACACTTTCATTCTTCTGTGGGTGTATTTCAATGCTTGATAAAATTGTGTCTGTACTGCACTCTTTCTCTAGCTGATCTTTATATCTTTACCATTTCCCATCACTTTCCTATGCGTCATTACAATCTGTCTCATATAGTCTGATTTAATGCAGAGCTACTCAGAAGTACATCCCCCAGAGTTAAGTTTGGTTTACTTCCAGTTAAGGATGGATAGAATTATAGCTTCTGGTTTTTATGTACAGTGCCAAGGTCATAAGCACAGTAGAAATAGTTAGAATAATATAAGTGCATAATTTTGCCAACTAGGCAAAAACCCAGCTAGATTCTTGAATAAGCAGTATGCAAGTTGATCTATGAAAAATGTCATTTTAGATATTCTTAAATGTAGTTTTCCAGTTGAAATAGATGAGATTTAAATTTACTTAACTTTTGACTAAATTCATTTAACTTTTCAAATTTATGTTTCCTATAAATTTGCAAATCAGTTATCACAAGCGCAAATTCTTCCTGAGAAAATTGTATTTTTGTCTTCTTCCCCCCTACTTGCAATCTAGAAATCGTCGATTAGGAAATTAAGGTGTGTAGTTTTGTAACATGTCACCTACATTAATTGCTGTTATTTGATGTTATAGTTCAAAGATATATGGAGATGGGAATGCTGTTCCAAGAATCCTAAAGTTTCTTAAGTCTATTGATCTTCAAGAACCCCTTCAGAAGAAATTCTGCTTCCCTTCTGTAAAGGAAAACATCTCTCAAGATATTGACCATATCCTTGAGACCCAGAGTGCTCTGGCAGTGGATCTGGGTGGAACAAACCTCCGAGTTGCAATTGTCAGCATGAAGGTAATTATAAACAGGAAGACCGGTTGGGAACTTCCATTGGGGAGGTTGGGGTGGTGTGCACAGTTCAATTTTTAAGAAGATTAATGGATCACTTTTAAAAAACCATGCAGAATGTGCATGTTTATCTATTTATGTGGTACTGTTTTTGAGGTTGGTCCAAAGGCTTCAGCTGGTGCAGAACACAGTGGATGGGTTGCTTTTGGTGGCAAACTACCACTAGGATATAACACCTTGCTAGTTAGATTTGTACTGTCTGCCAATCCGCTACTAGGCCACATAGAAGGTTTTGGTACTTACAGACAACGGTCTATATAAAAGCAGCATATTTAATAGACTGCCTTATCCCTAACATACCACCAAATAGGTCACTGCATTCTGCAGGAGAGTTCCTCATCAGAAGCCTGCTCTACAGTAAGATGGAGCAGGAATTTTAGTGTTCTGCCCCTGTCCTGCAGAACACCATCCCTGCTAAGATACGACATTTCCCAGAAATTATTGGATACATCTTTCTTTCAAAAGCTTCTGTTGCAGGTTTTGAAAAGCTCATAATGTTAGTTTTGTGCTGTTTTTAACTGCTTTTGTTATGTTTTGTTCATCACGTTGGGACATATGTGGAAGGCAATTAATAAATAACTAACAATTTCACCCAACCATAAGGCAGTTCTGTAGGGAGAGTAGCATGTTGGCACTAAATCAGCTGCATAGGAAAAGCCCTCTGAAACCCAAAGGCATAAGAATTTCCTATCTGATATACAGCCTACTTCAATAGGTTTATATTGATCCATAGTCATAAAACAAAACTTACAGCTATAGCCATACATGAATGTCCCAGCAATCCAAAAAGGGTTGTACACTTGAATTCAAACAATTCACAGAAGAAGGTGTAAGTCAAAATCCTATTCAACACTCTTGGGAGTGGTATTGAACCACTTAAAAAACAGGAAGAAAGTCTGTCATATGCAGGTTACATCCTGGTTGATGGTGAAGGCTGCATACAAACAATGCATATCTCCAGCATATCTCCAACAAGATGAACGCCTGTGCTATGCAACTGGAAGGCATTGTGCGGGGTGGGTCTCCCATGCTAGTCAGCCCTGCTCTAAATTGATTTAAAAATGTATTCCTGGTGAATAAAACATTTTTTTAAAAGCTTGATTTTTTTAAATGAAAGAGTTGGCATCTACCTGTCTCAGGAGACAGTGAAGGAGTGCATCTTGGGGCGGGGGGGAATCAAACCATTGGAAGGTAGCAGTGCCTTCTGTGGTTGTAAAGAACAATACGGGAGAGACATGTTTTGTTGTAGCTGGGGCAGATGAAGGTGTCTGGTTGTGCTGCTGCAGATGTACCATGGCATTTCTTTTCTCTGCGCTCCTCCTAGCGGTCCTTCCTCTTCTGGTCACTGCTACATGTGCAGGGCCTGTCTGTCTGTTTCCAGCCACTGCAGCCATCTGCAACCTTACATTACTTACTTAATGTAAACTCTTATTAAAATTATGGGTGACAAGCACTGTTTCAGAAGGGATATTCTTCCCTTCACACTTGCAGAGGAGGGATATTTTCTAAGATGGCACCTGCTGTGAAATACTCACACGCCATCTAAAAACAAAGCTGGTGTGCTTATTTCCCTTAAACAATTGTTTTTATTGCTCCATTGCTCCTTTCCTGCTGTAGAGTGTGTTGACCTCACCATTTTCCTCCCATCTGGAGTGCAAACAGTCTTTGGACCAGCAATTAAGCATAGACTGAGCTTGGGCATATTGCTTGTAGGAGTAGGATATGCCAGTTGAGTACATCCCATCCCTGAATGAAAGCCCAGAGAGGTTGCATGTCCACACACAAACACTTCTGTCTCCTCACCTTACATTTGTATACCATGCATATTCTCTTGCTCTTTGACCCCTGTCACATATTTGACAGCCTGTGGAGAAGCCACTTTTAATATTTGTTGTTTAGTCATTTATTCGTGTCCGACTCTTTGTGACCCCATGGACCAGAGCACGCCAGGCCTTCCTGTCTTCCACTGCCTCCCGCAGTTTGGTCAAACTCATGTTCATAGCTTCAAGAACACTGTCCACCCATCTCGTCCTCTGTTGTCCCCTTCTCCTTGTGCCCTCCATCTTTCCCAACATCAGGGTCTTTTCCAGGGAGTCTTCTCTTCTCATGAGGTGGCCAAAGTATTGGAGCCTCAGCTTCACGATCTGTCCTTCCAGTGAGCACTCAGGGCTGATTTCCTTAAGAAACTTTTAATATAGTTGTGGTCAACTAGAAAAATATGAGAAGCTTAATGGTGTTTCCCTCTCACGTAGGGTGAAATAGTTAAGAAATATACTCAGCTGAATCCAAAAACTTACGAGGACAGAATAGCATTGATCCTTAAGATGTGTGTAGAGGCTGCCTCAGAAGCAGTAAATCTGAACTGCAGAATTCTGGGTGTGGGTAAGTTTTTAACAAACATTTTATCTATTTTACTTAAGGAGAACATTAAATCAAAGCGCTATACATTTCAACGATAATTACTGTATTTATTGACTTAGAACATTTTGTTGAACAGAGTCCCCTGGGTGGGTCACACAATGCTGGATCTGCCGTACAATTTAAACTGACTTACTGCAGAAAACAGTTAAATGCAGATCTGTTCATAATTATAAACTGCAAAATACATTACTGTGTTATATTAATGCTTATATACAGTTTTGTAATTCTGCACCTTGTGCTTTTCAGAACAAGTTGCTAAATTCTGCAAAAGTAATTTGCATTTGCACATACAGATTTGATCATATTCTTTTCCTTTGAGACTAAAGGGGGAAAAGGCACTGATTGCAGTACTAAAGATTGGGGTGACATAGAAGACACAGCCCTAATCAGCCTTTAAGTCCTTTGCAGCCTCTGGGATCCCTTTTACTTTTATATCAATGAGCTGTGTGATAGACAAGGAACAATAAAGGACAAGTCAAAATCTGAAGCCAGCTAGTGCTGTTGATGCATCTCCTTTAAAGTTTGAAGAAAATGAGTGACAGTTCGTAGCTTGCTTAGGGGGGATTACTGATTACTGCCTATTTTTATTTGAAAGTCCGAAAAAACCTGACTGATTGGAGAGAAGGTGTTTCTGAATGGCAAGATTTTTTCTTTTATATATTATAAACACTGGATTTAGATTCTCTCCTTTCTGGTTCTTTGTGGCTCAGGTATTTCTACTGGTGGACGAGTAAATCCACGAGAAGGCGTTGTTCTTCATTCCACCAAACTTATTCAGGAGTGGAATACTGTTGATCTGCGGACTCCGATATCGGATGTGCTTCACTTGCCAGTGTGGGTAGACAATGACGGTAACTGTGCAGCTTTGGCAGAGAGAAAATTTGGGCAAGGAAAAGGAGTGGAAAACTTCGTAACCCTCATCACTGGTACAGGTATCTATCTATGTGCTTCGGCCAAAATCCAACATAGAGCTAAACCACTGAAATCCTGCATTTTAAACGCATTTAAATATTGTGTTGGATCATAATTGTTGACTCAAAGCAGCACTTTTTTTTATGAATTATGTGCCAGTGGTTGCAGTTTGAACCTGACATTTAATTTCCCTTAACCTATAGGAAACATGTGGCCATTTTGGGTAGTAGCAGCTCAAATAGCAAGCTTCTCCTCATTGATTATGGCACTCATAGAAGAGCATGTATGAGACAAATCAAACTTGCTAATTCTCAGATACAAGTTCAAGAAGGAATTGCTGCAAAGTGGAGTGGGGGGCCCTTACACAAGCATCCCCTGTGCACCATTTAGTTGCCTACCTAAGGCCCGTGGGCTGGATGCGGCCCAATGGCTTTCTCAATCCGGCCGGTGGATGGTCCAGGAATCAGCGTGTTTTTACCTGAGTAGAATGTGTGCTTTTATTTAAATTGAATCTCTGGGATGTGGGACATAGGAATCCGTTCATATATTTTTTTCAAAATATAGTCCGGCCCACCACATGGTCTGAGGGACAGTGGACTGGCCCACGGCTGAAAAAAGTTGCTGACCCCTGGTTTAGTGCTATTCATTGAGGTCCTCTGACCCTTTGGGTAGATTTTCCTGGAGTACAAGGAGGAGGAGATGGAGATGCCCCTTCCATACTTCCTTCTGCTCACAGTTATACCCAAGCCGTAATGTTGTTTAACCACTTTGGGATGTGTTAACTGAGATTGAAATACTGCATATAATTGAAAAAAATAAATAAATAGGTCTGGAAAATATATCAAAATGGAATGGAGATTTACAAATTCTAGTAGCAGAAGGTGCCTGGCATTTATTTTCTAGAATTTTGTTGTTTTCTATCGCATGAATTAGAAAGGAGAAAAAAGTTTTAACGTGGCAACACACATGTGTTTTTGTGTCTTATAGGTATTGGCGGTGGAATCATTCATCAGAATGAATTAATCCATGGAAGTTCCTTTTGTGCTGCTGAGCTTGGGCACATTGTAGTCTCTTTAGATGGACCCGAGTGCCTGTGTGGGAGCCATGGATGTATCGAAGCATATGCTTCTGGAATAGCCTTGCAGAGAGAAGCTAAGAAGTTGCATGACGGTAGGTGGAACCTATTCCTCTTTTTTTTGTTAACCACATTATGTGCATATTGCAAGCAATCTAAAAGGGAAAAAGTTCATATACAGAACGTTCATTTAAATAATTACATTGTCAGAATACTAAATATAGTTTTGGTAGCAGCATTTTCAAGGGCAATTTTACTTTGCTGTCAGTAGCCAAGCCAGTATAACTTACTTGCAAAGCAAGTCCACATCTGAACTATGCACACATGTTGCATAGGCATTCTCAACAGAAAGCCAGGTGTTTTACAAGACTGCTCAAAGTAGCCCAGTATGACTGAATATAAGGCAATTTCCTCCGGCCGTACACATGTGAATACCTTTGTTTGGTGAAATGCCGCTTTTTATGTCTTCTCAGCTGCCTCATTCTCATGATGAAACTTTGGCAGTAGCTACTTTAAGACCTCACAGCAGCTTTGTTTTATTTTAATGTTGATAAATTACTTAAATCATACCACTTTACATTGATAAAGAATTATCAGCTCCACTGGTTCTAGTCACCAGATAGTAGCTCTTCTGTTAATAGGGAGCAGAAAAAGAGAGGGGCCGGAATTCAAAAAGCACCCCACTGATAATGAGTAGCGTAGTATTTGAATACTGAGTGGCATAATATCTGTGTGACTGGTGGGGCAGCCTCAGCAATAGCCTCCAGGCAGTGGCATAACTGCTACTTGGGGAAAGAGGGTTGAGGCAGAGGTAAGGCTGGGACTGCACCTGCATATTCAGTCTGGTGCTCCTACTGCACATGCCTGGCCTCACCGTTTTGCCTCTCCTGGTAAGTGCTAGTAATGCCCCTTTGTAGCTCTGCTCCACCAAACCCCACCCTGCCCACGGTCTGACGATAGTTTAAGCAATAATACTATGTTGAATCATGAATGCACAAGCAACCCAATGGGGTATTTCTACAGAGTAGTTTCATATCATCAGAGAGCTACAACAAGGGCCTTGTACTTACTTGCTCACATCAGGATCTGTACAGTGGTACCTCGGGTTACAGACGCTTCAGGTTATAGACTCCGCTAACCCAGAAATAGTACCTCTGGTTAAGAACTTTGCTTCAGGATGAGAACAAAAATTGTGCGGTGGCGGCGTGGCAGCAGCGGGAGTCCCCATTAGCTAAAGTGGTACCTCAGGTTAAGAACAGTTTCAGGTTAAGAACGGACTTCCGGAACGAATTAAGTTCTTAACCAGAGGTACCATGGTATTTCGTTGGCTTCTTATGGTTGGTGAAATGTAACAAACCACTAGCCTGTTTATGGTAGTGCTTGAATTGTAACGCCTTGTTCTCTTCCCTTTTCTCTCCCCCCCCCCCTTTTTTTTTGTTTGTTCAAGCAGAGGATTTATTATTAATTGGGGGGATGTCTGTAATGAAGGAAGAAGTAGTAACGGCTGCACATCTCATTCAGGCAGCCAAACTAGGAAATACAAAAGCTGACCATATTGTCAAAACAGGTAAGAATGCAAACATGGAGCAGAAATCTTTGTTAGAATCCTGGCTAGGGATAAAGATGTGGTGTGGTGAGACTGTGGAATATTTGCTGTCTGAAAAACTGGTTCTGTTTGCAGGCAACGCATGGACGTTTTGCAGATAGCTGTCTGACATAACCTGAATTAAGGCCCTTGTCACTTCAGCTGTGTCCTCTTCTTCTCTTCTTTGCTGGGTGTTCTAAGCATCAGTCCAACCCACAATTTAAGAAACTATATATGCTCCTAAACAGAATAATACCTATCGGGGAATGTTGCTTTCTGGGACATTCTGGCATTTCTATTCCCGTGCTAGATTGGAGTGCAATATTATTTTGTGAATCTTGTGTCTTGAGATCTTCTCTGGGATGTAAGCCCCCAAAATAAATAAGTACTGTGTACACATTAAATAAATGAAATTTGTCACATGATACCAGAACCTTTTTAAAATTAGTTTTAATGACTCTTGATATTAAGCTGCCCTAAAATAAAAGCAGGCAGTAGCTTTATTTTTGACATTAGAAAGTGGTGTAAGCGAGACATGGTGTTGCACACTCACCCCCACTATTACCTCTATAAACATGTTTCATGGTGTGTTAAGAACCTTGCAAAATCTCTTTGTATATGACAGTGAAGCAAAAGAACTATAGATAAAGACCAAGGGCAAGACTACTTCTGTGGAAGCATTTTTCAACTTTAAAAAGTTGCCTCTTGACCATTGCCATATTCATACTTCTGTTTCTTCTTTTCACAGCAGGGAAAGCTCTGGGCCTTGGAGTTGTGAACATCCTGCACACTATTAACCCCTCCCTTGTGATACTTTCTGGCATCCTTGCAAGCCATTATATCAACGCTGTCAAGGATGTGATTCATCAACAGGCCTTGTTCTCTGTGCAGAATGTCAAGGTGGTTGTCTCAGAGCTGTCGGATCCTGCTTTGCTTGGAGCTGCTAGTATGGTTCTGGACTATACAACACGCAGGATATACTAGGCAAACCATTGGAAACACATTACTGCAGTTTATAGCAGCTCTCTGAAAAGAGAAGTTTCTTACTGAAGTCAACTTTCTTTTTTTAAGTAGGCTAGTAGGGTCTTCAAATCTATATCTTACTTTTTTAATGTGCTGTTTCATTGGGTGCTGGAAGAACACAGGATCCTGGGAAGATTGCTCACAGGGAGACTTTCTCACAACTAAATAATTCCTGGGGATGTCTGAATGCCAGACATCTAAAAATAAAAATGAGAGACGTGAATTCCCTTACTACTTCCTACCCATGGATTTTCCAGCTACATGAGCCAAGACGTAGTCATCTCAGTAACCAGAAACTGGAATAGTCATTAAAGAAAGAAACCTTCCATATGAATGTTTGCAAGGGTTCCTGCCTCTGCAGAGGCTAAATGAGCAGCTATAATCTTGATGAGAGACTTCAACAATTGTAATGCTAGACTATCCAGCAGTATGCAGCGATCATCCATGTATTTATTTGTTAAATTAATGTTGAAAAACCTAGTTTAGAAGAAGAGCCCAATGATATATGATGCACTTACAAGTACAGCTTCCAAGAGCCTAGACAACATGCTAGGATGAAGAAGAAAGTGATTATCTTTGTCACATCCGCCTGTAGTGGCGTTTTATCCTCTAACGTGGAGGTTAAAGACACTTCCTGGTCTTTTGTTGCAGCTTCATGTTTAGAGGGCTGTGCAGTTAACCTCAGTAGACTTTTGTGTTACGTGCTTTCTTTGCTTATCCGTGCTGGTGGCTAGACAACTGGTTGGAGAAAGGAATCTTGTCTGATGTGTGTGCGTGTATCATTCAACACTTGCTTTGCATTGTCTGGATAAATTCCACACTTAAACTGACCTTCAAAGATGTCACAGCAGCCCAAGCGCTAATCTATTTATGTGCCTATTTTCTATAGGTAGATTTTTGTTAGGTTACCTTACAATGCTCCTAAGAATAGCCTCAGCTCTATGTTGCCCCTTGAGGCTGCAAGTCTAAGCAGGCTTACTCAGAAGCAAGAACTGGTTCTTTATACAGCACTACAGGCATGCCAATGTTTGACTAATGTTTGTAGTAACCATGGTTGAAGACGTTAATTGGAGACTGGCTGGAGACTCATCAATGGCTGTGTTCCTTGAGGTGTTTGAAGATGCAGTTCTCTCCAAACCAGCTGTATGTGCTGATTTGGTTTGGTCCAAAATGTACTGCAGGGTCAGGGTCTTTTTAACGGTTTGAAAGTCCTTATTTCATTTTGAAAATGGTGATCTGTTGCTAAATACGGCCCTCTGTGCTTCTTTGTCTGGCCCTTGCAATTCTCCTTGGGCCACACCCTTCACCAGCCCTACTTTTCATGCCAAGTAGTTTTTGCTGGCTGGGATGTGTCTTTAAACTCTGGTGATGCCTCTTCCCTGCCTGGAGGGAGAATAGAAAGGGGTGGGTATAGAAATTGGCCTATTGCGCAAAGGTAAATTTTACTTTCATTGCTCTGCCCACTTTGGGTTCTGCCCTCAGCCCGTCCCACTATCCAGGCAACATCACAGTTCAAGCCAAGGTTTGGAGTAATGCTGGTGAAAAGTGTGGTGTGGGGCCCAGAAAGCAGTCCTCAGATGTTCTGCCTTGGGCTGTGTCCATTTTGTAACTTGGAGAGTATTTAATTAGATCAAGTGAAGGGTTCTCCTCCTTTTCCTAATTAATCCCCCCACCTCCAGCAGGAACATATTTACCTTTAAAATGGTCACAATCCTTAAAACTGTATAGCTTCCTGGATTGGTGGGGGAGAGAGAATTGGGTTGTGGGGCAAGTGTATACGCCTCAGTTCTCATTCTTTCAGCCTCAGACAGTTTAAAAGGTAGTGTGTGTATTCTTATTTAAAGAGCAATAGTCACCTCTCCTTCAGGTTCATGTAAGCTGCTAGTAGAGACTTGATCACACCAATTTTGTTGTCCTTCAAATGATGTTGCCCTACATTCCGTGTCTTCTGGAGGGCAGTACGCATGCTCATTCCTCTGGCTTTTTTTAATTGTACAAACTGATCATTTTTTCTGCGTATCTCAAATCTTGCCAAATATACAGAAACTGCTACCTTGTATGTGGTTAGCCACTGTGGGCTACCTCATATGTTTTGCTGCATGGGACCACAAAAGTCCAGTATTGGATGGAACAAGGAGGAGCTCAAAATGTAGTGTAGCTCTGACTTGCTTCCAAATTATTAAGTACAGGAACACTGAAGTTTGATACTGGGAGGAGTGGTAGTGATGACCATGTAATATGTAAATGGATTGCTGTGTTGTCAGTTTACCTCTGATTTGTCTTCTGTACACATTGGTGTGACTTGCAGAATTTTCTTGACTTGACTGATAAGCAGATTTGAGGGCCTTTGGTACTCGCCAGCAAAAGCAGAGTTGGCCATGCTGCAATTTTCAGTGCATGGCGGTATGCTTCACTGTCACACTTTAGCCAGCAAGCAAAGGAAGGAAGAAAGGATGGATGGATGGATGGATTGCATTGCAAGGGGTGGGGTGGAACAAAAATACTATGTACCCATCTTCATTGAGGTGTGTATCCTGTAACACTGGCTGCATCAAACGTATATTGCTCAGTTTTCTGATTTATTTTTTAAAAACCATTGTCACCCCACTTAATAGAACTATGGTTGTTGAATGTGGGCTATGTGTCTCTCAGATGAAATGTCAGATCATCATCAGGTCACTTTATGTGTGGAGGGAGGGAATGCCTATATTGAAAGACCCCAGAGCCAGTAACTGCTTATGCTCTGCTCTTGCTGGATAAAGATAAACTGTAGTCCTCCCTTAGACAGTCTTAGAAAAATATCAAATATGTGACACATACAAGGCCTGAATTACAGCGGAGTAGCAAAGACACTCACCAACAGAGGGCAATACTGCACTGTTGTATTGTTTTAATTGCTGCTCCTATATAAATGGTACTCCTATTTATATTCAAATACCTTCAGTAGCTTCCTATTTAAGACTGCTCTGAATTGTTATCACCCCCCAAATACCACAATGAAACTTGAGAATCAGTTTCCCTAAATGCTGTTCAGTTTGATGGAGGATAATATGAACTTGGGGGAGGGATTCCGTTCTCAAATCAAAATTAGTGTGAGCATGTTAGCAATGGCTTGTTGTCCACTTTTAACTATTTCGTAGTCAGTGTTAGAAATTAGCCAGGTACTTTTTGCGACTGGCACAGGTTCAATAGTGACCACATGGAGATCTCTGGATGACAGGCTGGTGACTGACATCTTCACCTGGCTTGGCCCCTCCAGCTTTCTTAAGCACGCAAGCAGAAGAGCTTATTTACTGCCTTTCCACCCCACCTTTTTCTCTAGGAGTACACGGTTCACCCCATCCTCACTTAATCCCTACAATGACCCTGTGAGGTAAGTGCAGAGGCTGTGACTTGCCCAAGGTCACTCGGTGGGCTTCAGGGTTCAAATCCCCACTCAGTCATGATCGCCCAGGTCCAAGTCCGGTACTCTAACCACTACACCACACTGGCTTCCTAGAATACTTCTGCTATGGGGCAGCTGCTTAAATTAAGTACATAAATATGGAGAAAGGAAAATGTCAGTTAGAGAAGGATCTGAAATCTTGTCCTTGAAGCTTGAATTTGTTTTATACTGGATCGTTTTTATCTGGTGCTTTAATGTTTGTTCCTTTAAAATATAAAGTGTTATAGAAATGAAATTCAGAATAATAATCCACACTGTTGGGGGTGGGGATGACACCTAGACATACCATTATGGCTGTAACAGCCACATATTCTTTCCAGGAAACAGTGAAGGCATACCGCATTGAGTAGGCTTTGGGATGAGGGGGAACTCTGATGGAATGAATTTATGAGCTGCTTGAAACTGCTGCTTTTATTAACTATATTGAGATAATTATTTTTGAATTTGTGTTTGGGGTCTGTAAATGTCTTTTAGTATGTTATAAACTACCCTAATGCCTTCTGGCAAAGGGCAGTAGATCTCTTAATAAGCTGAATACCAACCATGTTGCTTTTAGGGGTGAATCATGCCCCTTCCTGTTAAAAAAATACATTTGTTGTTTGACTCCTTATGAAGTAATCACCTTTGTCTGATGCAATGGCGTGCATAAATGGTTATACCAGAGTTATACCAGAGTAAGATGCTTAAGTGATGAGTGCAGAACATTAAATCAGTAGAGAATTACTGTATCAGATTTCATTGCCATTTTGTATTGCAATTTTTTTTTTGTAGCCCCAAAGACTTGAGGATGTGAACATTGTCCTCATTATAGAAACCTAGTTTGCCTCTTAAAATTAATTTTATACCATTTTACTCTTTGGCCTACCAATTTCATTGAAAGACAAGGGTTACGTAGGTTATGTGTTATGTTGAACACTGAAGGTTTAAATAAAAATGAAAGCTATTAAATATGTCCCAAGTTTCTGGAATTATTTCATTTTCAATGAACACATCACTCATGTAGTCTAAAGAAACCATACACATCAACCTATTACTAAATTCCTAAAATTGAAGGAGTGAAGCTGTATAGAACACTGGTATTCAACTTGTGAGTCGGGAGTTGCCAACAGAAATGGATACAGCTGGCAAATCTGGTAAAATGAACTCCTAGCCACAGAGAATACTTGGGCCCCTAATGTTAGCTGAGCAAGATGCCCAACATGGCTGTAGCCTATTCATTCATAGGCCTAGCTCAGATGCAGGGAACCTCTGGCCTTCCGCATTTTGCTGAACTGCAACTCCCATCATCCCTGGTCAGCTAGAATCCTAGGATTGTAGAGAAGAGACCATAAGGGTCATCTAGTCCAACCCCCTGCGATGCAGGAAAATCTCTCATGCTCTACTGCAACATCTGCCATTCATGCTGGGGATGGTGCAAGTTGGAAGTTCAGCATCTTCTGGGGAGCAATGTTTCCCCACACCTGGCCTACTTAGCCGTGTTCAGAACACAACTACTAAACCACACTCAGGAGGTTCTCCCTCTGGCCAGCCACTAAGGAGATTGGGAACTCTCTGAAATGTGGAGGTTGCCAACACAGTACACTCCTATGCCACTGGGTAGGGCAAGCTAGGAGACATTCCTGAAATTAGAAACACTTCCAGCTCTTATTGTGGAGACTGCCTCTCACCCCTCCAAGCTAGCAATAAAATGAAGAAAGAAATGTGGAAGTTTGTTCAATGAGAGTTGCAAGGGGGGGGGGACCCAGCTGTTCTGGTTAAGGTGGAGTGGATGACATTTTCCCTAGGAGACTGGCTGTTTAATAGGATGCTTGAGTTGGTCCTGCCTCTGGAGTCCAACAAAGTAATTAAAACAATCCACACTGCCCTCAAAAAGAATAGCAGTTACACCTTTTGGAGGTGGCTTTTAGGCAGAAAGCTAAACTATTGCCACATGCTAAGAACAGCATTGGCAAGTTCCTTGGCCATTTGTTTCTTGGACAACAAATATAATTTCACCAGCTACATACAGGTTTTTCCTGTTGTATCACTCAAGAATGACTTCTGCCACCGAAGGAAATTTCCCTGCTGCCATCTGGAAAAATTTAAAGTACCCTCAAGTTCTGGATTTGGAAATCCTTTTCGCACTAGAGACATCCCCCGTCCCCAAACCTACCTACAGGTTCCATTTGTTGGACCCAGTTTCTGTTAACCACTTCCAGTTTTTCTACCATTCCTCTAAACACACACCAGCCAAGAGCGGCAGCAGTTCAGAAAGAAAGCACAGCTCTACATTAAGCTAGCAGTTAGAGGAGGGGGGAATGTATGTAACAACCCCCAAGCCATCTGCCTTAATACCTGGTGCTACAGCTTATTCCACTGAAGGCACAGCTGTAGGGGGTAAAGCCTCTTGTAAAAAAACAACACAGTGGAAAGGGCCGTGCATTAGATGATAACTGTAAAAAGAGAACTCCATTTGCTTTACCTTTTATAGGACCATTAAGAACGTGATTGCTTCGAAACACATTCTTTAAAATTAGCAGCCATACAGGCCCGAGCCCAGCTACTGTGCAAGCTTTAACAAGAAAGTTGCCTTGACTTATTAAATCCCACACAAGAGTGCCGCTTAAACAGATCTTTAATTTTCAGTACAGCTGAAAGTCAAGTCTCTGCGCCAGAGAGCCCAAAGACTACAGTTCTTGACGTCTCTTCCCAGTAATGTACAACCAGGAGGACACGGATAAGGGGGAGAGGAGGAGGGGGGGAAAACATGCAATCACAAAACAATGATCAAACTCTAAGTACGTCATGAGGTTTGGTCCCAAACAAAAAAAACAAACCCAAAAAACATTGAAACATAATTAATCCAATTACTGCAAACACAGCTTCTCTGAGTAAAGTTAAAGATATTGCATTTGTAGTGTGGCGTACGCTTTCCCCTTCAGCGAACCAGCGGAGCCTGCTTGAGTGAAATCAGCACCGAGCGCATGCGGGACACATCCTTTGCCTGCTTACTTGACTTGGGGTTAAAGTCACAGAGCCGAGCCACACGTTCCCACTCCGTGCCTGGGGAAGATTCGTCAACATCGTTCACAAAGGCTTCTTCAGCTGCCCTAGAAGCAATGCAGTGCAATGTTTGATTTCATCCGTGGACATTCCCTGCCCCCAGGAGCCCCTTGCTTCCTGGAATCCATCCCTCGCCCCTACACACAATGGGCTTCAAGTCAACTGTAGCACCTTGAGGTCTTCCCCCACATCCTCCTCCCCAAAAAGTCCTGACAAGGGAGATGGGGTAGCGAGTCAGGCCCACAGGACCGGAGAAGCCAGGTAAAATGTTGGAATACAGGTGTTTAATTTAAGCGAACGGTATAAACCCAGCCTTGAACTACAAGGTACCTTCATGATGCTGTTCAAGGGTACACCGGCTATGTATAGCGAGGGAGACTGGGACTGCCACAAAATCAAGGTGTGCAATTTATGTAATTGGAGCCCAAAAGGGTGGACTTTACATGCAGAGGTCCCTGTGCAAACATGACATCATCCAATGCGCAGAATTCAGATTAACTGGTAGGGTCAGGCAAGATTCCAATCTCCTTATCATCCTCAAGTTTTGGATAGGGCACACATTATTTGGGGAGGGGGGCGCTAACCATCCCGGTTGAGTATGCTAGGAATTTGTACTAAAAACTGCCCTTAAAGTTTTCAAATGCCACCATTTCCAAGGCTCACAAAACCATAGTGTAAGAGAGTATATGACAGCATTTCCAATGCTATGGTGAAGCAGCAAAAGAGTCACAGGCCTCATGCTTGTAAGTGCTATGGACTTGATGGTATCGGTTGGAGCAGGAGAGATCAACAAAAGGTCAGCTCAGAGGATAACTTTGCCTATTCCTCCATACACACAGTTGTGCTCAGTGGACATCTCTGTAAGAATCTATGTTATCCTTCCAACACTGGTGCACTGCTAACCGTATTGCATGAACAGAATGATTCCCACCCCCAACGGCTAGTTAAAGCAAACAGTGATGCCCTGGATTTCACACATGGGCGGATGCCGTGGGCACCCTAATTATGGGAGAGGGAAGAGGATGACTTCATCTACTCCAACAAGCAGTATAGAAAAGAAGCAATGATGATGGATCCCATGAGGTTAAGCACAGTTCACAAGGATGATTGTATTTTACAAACACCACTGATGACGAGGGGGTCACTACAACACTGCTATTTCATGTGACAAAGACACTTAAGGGGCAGTGAAGAATTTACTTAACTGTTCTAGGCTGTAGCAAGGATGGTTTATGTTTGTGCTTAAAGGTGAAGAGAAACAAGAAGGAGAGTTTAAGTCAGATATAGAAAATGAAAATGAGCATAATGCAGATGATAAGTAAAGCTGGCCAGACATGCATTTCTCGCAGCACCGTCTACAGTCAGGAAAACATGCCACCCATGTTATCCTGCAGCAACGGCACTGCAGAATTTTCTTCCCCACTGGCTACGGGAAACAAGTCCTTCTGCATTAACAGAAAAGGGCAAACGCCACCTGTGAGTCCAGCATTTCACAAGTCCAACACTATTCTAGGTAACTGCCAAACCAAATTTCCACCGGTAGGGGGGTAGGCTTTAAATACAAGACACGAAACAGAAACTTGCATGCAAGAACCATCTGCCTCTTCAGGTGCTGTCATGAATCTCTCCTGGTGGACCAGACAGGCTGTGAAACAGGAAGGACCTGATGTATAAGGGGTCACCAGTTTGATCTGTTTTTCCCAATGGGTCATTTGAGTGGAGCCATGTCAATCAAATAAAGCTTGCCCCATGAAGTTGGAGGCAGAGCAACTTCTTCCGCCTCCTGATCTTGTCACTGGGGAGGGGACGGCTTTCAAAAACCAAACAAGCAACAAGGGCACTGTGTTGCTCTTGCTCCTTTTCATTGCTTGGAGCAGCCTTCCCTAATTTTGGGTCCCCGGATGTTGCAGGACAGCAACTCCTGTTATCCCCAGCCATTGGCCATGCTGACTGGGGATGACAGGTTTTGTAATCCATCAACGTATCAGGAGCCAAGGCTGGGGAAGGCTGGCTTAGAAGCATTGCCACTATTTGGCAAGGCAACAGCTCTGCCTCCTATGACGATCCTGCTCCTCAGTCTTGACTAGCACTAACCAGCATAGGGACCATCACCTTCTTAGTATGTGCACTGCAGGGCGGAAGACTTCCTAATTCAGAGTACCAACCAACCAAGAAACATCACATGTGCAAGCACTCCTAGTACGGAAATGGTCGTCCTGTAGATTTGAGGTTGGTATAGAAGAATGAATCTAATATTAGAGTAAAAAAAGTCTAACTTCCAGAAATAGAAAGATACTGGTTATTTCTTCTCTATATGAAGTGCAACAAATCTGACCTATTCATGTAGTATATAGCAGTCCTACCATACTTCATGCCAACATAATTGGCATTTTAATCAATTAATTTGATAAAACGCATCCAAGCCTTCTGCACTCCCTACTGACTCCTATCCTGTGTTTTATATACTACTTACTGCTCATCAAGCACAGCTTTTTAAAGCTATTATAGCACACATGCAGCTCTGAAGTTGGACATGCTCCTGGCACCCAACTTTATATGGCCAGATTTCTAAACTGCGCAATATGTTGCTGTTTAGCACCTAGCTGCTGGCACACAGAAATAACCAAGCACTGGTTCTTCCAATCTTCAGATTTCCAAATACCTGTCGGCTTAATTTAGTTGGGGAAAATCTCAACTGCGCTTTGTTAAGAGGCATTTCCTTTCCAACATACCTTTGACAGCTCCCTTTCAGGCAGACCCACTTCCTACAAGACTTACAGAACTCGGCAGTGTGACTTAGCAGCAAGCAATGTTCAATCCTACCACTTTATTTCAGCCACAGCATGGATGGCCAACTCCCATATAGTAACAGAAACCATGCTGTTCTCTCATCAGCTGTCAGACTAGGCAGGGGCTGGCAAGGTTTACCTCGCCTGGGCTGGTTCACTGCCGTGGAGATCGCTCCATGGGTCGGATCGCACATGGGGACTCGCCGAGCAGGCGGCTCGGTTCGGGGGTGGCTCATGGGCCGCTTAAACAACCCCCGTGGGCCGCTTGTGGCTCATGGGCCACAGGCTGCCAACCCCTGGACTAGGGAGTAAGTCTGTTTTGCAGTACAATCTACATCCTTCCATGGATCGTCAGGTTCTAATCAAATCTGTGCCACCCAGAAATGAAGGTCTTCAGCATTTTATTCAAAAGCCAAACGAGAAAAAGATTAGCTGTGGAACATCTCTCCTTCCAGCTTAGGAAGCCCCTCTTCCTTCTTTCAGTTTTACTTGTAAACTTTCATTATATGTTGATTAAAAGTTGGTAGGACAGCCAAGGGTCCCATGAATTGCTTCATGGACCAGATGTGGCTGCAAAGATGCCAGATGGCCATCGCTGAGCTTCAGTATTCCTACTTTATCACCACCACTAAATATGCCTTTTCATCTTATGAATGAAAGCTGTACTCTCCCTGCCCCACATCCTGGATCCTTGCTATTTGCTCTATTGCAGAACGTGCCTCTCTGCCCCGAGTTGTTTGTTCTCGGGACGCTTTGAGAACAGTAAGCCTCACAGATCAGAAGTGCTAAGTGAAGCCGATGGAGAATGGTTCAAACAAACAAACAAAACAGTAGTTAGGCAACATACACATAACCAATCATGTCAGCGAAGGGTTGTTTGAAGAAAGCTTCGTCTGCCACCCTAGGTGGCAAGGTGGTCCACAGAAGAGGCAAGCAGGCAGGAGAGAAAAAGAGAAGAATAAGCAGAAGGAAAAAACAGCTGTAGTCGTATTAGGCTTAATATATTAAAACATGCAACAAGACCTTAGAAATATTAAGAAATTCCCAGGCAGGAAAAATATTAAGAAAATGGTTTAAGCATCGTTAAAAGGATGCTCTGGTCCAGAGCAGGTACAAGGTACAATAACACACCATAATTTTCATACTGAGAGTCAGGCTCAACCACACCACCCCTCCCAGCCCAGGCCTTCCTTATGGTTCGGCATTACAGGTGCACCAATGCAAACCAAGGCACTCTGCTTGTAACTACTGAAATAGATTTGTAAACTGTGACTCACTAGGGCCCTTGGCTTGCATTAGGCATTTGTGTTAGTGCTTTAGTTAAGGCCAAGAAAGGAAGAGAATTGTGCCAGAAAGCAAATGAGCGGTACAGGTAAGCATTATGTCTGCACCAGCAAACTGCCCTGTGACATCTGTGCTCTGTCATGTCATCCCCCTTTTTAAACAGTTCGCATATTTGTACAAGTTTCAAAACTGCAGCACTGTGAAACTTAGCTAAGTAAGAGACAAGTTCGGTTTTCTGTCTAGCAATTAAAGGAAGAAATACCGTACTTTTCCATGTATAAGACCAGGGTTGTTTTTTTACTAAAAATGTTTAAAAAGGAGGGGTAGTCTTATGCATGGGGCCAATCTCCTCACCGTTTTCTTAATGTTGAGTCACCAAAAATAGGGGGAGTCTTATACACAGGGGCATGTTATACACGGAAAAATACAGTCATCCTTAATTTCATGACCAATCCAAGGTAACTGAAGGCTATGGGACTTTTTTGGGGTGGGGTGGGGGGATAATATTTTATTGATCTGTTAAGAAACAAACAAAAAATGGGGGATAAATAAGAAGAAATGCAGCTACAGGACTTCTGAACTATCCTAGGCAGGAAAATATTAGTATTAATTTGAATTATTGGTCACCTGAAACAAAAATAGTGTACTGTGGATTTGGTAGATTTTTAACTTGTTGGTTTTATAGACCCAGCTGCCTTACTAGCTTATGAAAAAGGCACAAAAGCAGGGTTCAAAAACCTGTGCTACCACTGACACATCTGCCACTAGTAAATACGACTAGGATGCCCTGAGTTCAAATCCACATTTTGGCCACAAAGCTCCATCCACAGCCTTGGATAAATAGCCACATTTTAGCCTAAAACACATCAGAGGTTGTTGGCAAAACAGAAAAGGTGACTTCAGGCACCCCACTCTGAACATTTTTGAGGAATGACAGGATTCTGCTTTCCCCCCCTTGGCTGCTTGTAGTTTTCAACAAGAAGGAAGCAGGTCTCTTCTAGATTTGAGAGTTGGTTCTTAAGATAAAAGGCAGTTAGTCGTGTATAGAAAGTCGGGGGGGGGGAAGAATGAGAGGGGGGAAAGGACAGAACAAATGATCAGCTAAGAGCAATAAGCAGACAAAGACCAAGCTACCTCCCTGCTAATTTATACCATCATCATCATCATCAGATTTTGTGCTACAAAATCTCCTCCTCTAAGATATTCCCACCCACAATATCTTGAGTCAATACACCGTAACCAGAGAGCAAAGTACACTTAAGCTCAATTAAATGAGTGGCCTGCTTACTACTTCTCAGGGAGTCCTACAATAGAGTATTTATTTTGTTAGTTGATTTATAAAGGAGGCCTTCAGCAACAAACATGCAAAAAAAGGCTCTTAAGGCAAGACACACTGAATACAACTATGCATTCGTGTTCTGCTGAAGTCTCACTGGTTCCGCCAATTTCCATCGGCTGAGGACACCCAGTGGATTTTGCCTGAGTCCTAGTGAATCATTGCTGCCGTTATTATGCGTCCAAGCATACGGCTTGAGAAGAAAGCCCAGACAATGCCAAGTGTTTTAAATTAATACTGGCATAAAACTGGCAACTCAATCCGGCTCTACACTGGCTTCCCCAGGACTAATAACCATTAGAGTTCTAACTCCTCTTTTGAGACATGCTCAAAGATTTGGCTACACCCTGCAATTTTTTCTTTCACTCATTCTCTTTGAAAAAGACTTTTGCCCTGAAGAATCACAACTACTACAGAAATAAGCCCCCTTAATAAAATGAGGATTACTACACTGCACGGGAGACTGTTGAGCAGCTTGTGTGGCCTAGTTTCATGAGCGTGTTGAATTGCACGATAAAGCCTGTTCACCTTTGCTGGCATGAGAAACTGCAAGTATTCTGAATTCAGCATGTCACCTTTTCCTTTTCCAGACTTGCCATGAGCAGAGTTGGATTTTGGTTTTTTTAAGGAGACATGGGAAAGAACCATGTAGCTCTTAGAAGGGCTGCTTAGCATGGTAATACAGTGGTACCTTGGTTCTCAAACGCTAAAAACCCGGAAGTAAGTGTTCTGGTTTTGGAACATTTTTCAGAAGCCAAATGTCCGATGCTGCTGTTGGCTATTGTTTCCGGGGTGCCTGCATCAATCAGAAGCTGTGCCTTGGTTTTCAAACATTTTGGAAGTCAAACGACGTCTGGAACGGATTAAGTTTGGCGCTTATTGTTTTTGGTATTTATTTTGCGGGGGTTTTTGTGTGGCTTTTTCAATTAATTTGTTTTTGTGACTGTGTGGAACCCAGTTCAGCTACTGACTGATTGATTGTGTGACTGCAGAAATGGATAAAAGGCCCTCATCCAAACAATAACTATCATCAGTGCAGGTAAGATTTTTTTTATAACATTAATCATCTACAATACTGTCTTTATTTTATAGTGTAGTACATTGATTATTGCTTTCATTTTATGGATCTATGGTCGTGTTAGATAGTAAAATTCATGTTAAATTGCTGTTTTAGGGGTCGTTTTTAAAAGTCTGGAATGGATTAATCTGTTCTGCATTTCTTTCTATGGGAAAGCGTGCCTTGGTTTTGGAACGGACTTCCAGAACTGATTAAGTTTGAGAACCAAGGTACCACTGTACTTCTTTTGCCTTCCCCATTATTCTACAAGGAATATGCCATTCTTAACTTGCATATTACAGGGTTCTGCCTATACAAATAGCAGCATGTCGTAACCAAGGTCTGATCTTCGGGAGCGGTACCCACAGGACTCGGGCACCAGTCGGGCTTATCATTGTGCAGGCACAATGGCAGCTCCCTGCAAATCACAACAAACCTAACCTTGGGAATAACCGCTTCCTTGCCATTTCTGTCCAAGGGAAGGGGATTCCCTCCACAGGCCTCACCCATCATTTAGTGTAATAACTGCACCAAAGTTAAAAATGGCAAGCAATGGAAGGGAGTGGTTGAGGAATTCACACAAGAGAGGGGAGGACATAGGGGTGGGTATTCTGGAGGCTGGCTATTTATGGTTTGCAGGGGCCAACACCATGCTGGCCCTGGGCCATACACCAGAAAATGCCATCTGGGCTGCAGCTGATCCACAGCCACCTCTCAGTCCCCTCCACAAAAAAGCTGGCAAACCCTCCTTACCTATTGTTCACTTTCGTTTTCTGTAGCTGCTCGTCTTGTCTCGCATACCATTCCTCCAACTCCTTTATCGCCTTCTCTTTCCACTCTGCTTCTTGCTTTCGAGAGTTTGCATCTTTTAAAACAGAGGCAGACGAGAATGAACGGACATTTGCTCTCAGAGCTAAATATAGCTAAGATTCTGAACTATAAGTAGGCAAAGGCTTTGGGAGGCAGGGAGCTGCTGGAGGGCGAAGAGTCACCACACTAGCAGAAACCAGTCAGCTTGATATCCGAAATGCTCCCGGTGTTGACAGTAACAGTGTTGGATTAAAGGGCTGTTGGAGCAGGGACAGAGGGGTTCAGTGGTTTGAATCCAGAGATAAGCTTTAGCTTCAGGTACACAAGCTCAACCGGTAGCACAAGTTTGACTGTTCTGTCTCCATTTCCCAAACTCTCCATGTAATTTTGCAAATGTTCACCAGACTGACCAACACCCACAGCAGTTCTTAACTCTGCTCTCATTTGTTCTTTCTTTTCTTAAAAAATGAGAAGTCCCTAGCCCCTTCGGTTGCAAGAGTTGCTTGAAGGTATGGGCAGACAGCGGATCAGTTGACTAAGATTGCCAGGGGTAATGTAAGGAAGGGGGAACTAAGGCACCCCCTAGAGGTTAGTAGACTCCCAACTTCCACAGTCAACGGTTATGGATGGTGTTGGAGTCTAGCATCATCTAGAGCAGGGGTAGGCAACCTAAGGCCTGGATGCAGCCTAATCGCCTTCTCAATCTGGCCGGCGGACAGCCCTGGAATCAGCATGTTTTTACATGAGTGGAATGTGTCCTTTTATTTAAAATGCATCTCTGGGTTATTTGTGGGGCCTGCCTGGTGTTTTTACACAAGTAGAATGTGTCCTTTTATTTAAAATGCATCTCTGGGTTATTTGCTGGGGATATGAACTCGTTAATTTTTTCTCTCTTCAAAATATAGTCCATCCCCCCCACAAGGTCTGAGGGACAGTGGACCAGCCCACGGCTGAAAAAGGTTGCTGACCCCTGATCTAGAGGGCTGCTGGTCACCCAGCCCAGGTTAGGAGTTCAGGACACTAAAGCTGGCATTGTCAATGCAACCCCTCCCTCATAACTGGCAAAAGGAGAAATAAACAAGATAGGGGTAACTATATACATTTGCGTTAATTTCCAGGAGTTTGAGTTACTATAGGCAAGAAATTTGATTGTGTACTTTGTGCTTACCCAACGCTGCCTATAGGAAGCTATACATAAGGCAATAAGGAATCAGGCTTCTCTCCTGTGTTGAAGCAAGGCACCAATTCTTAAAACGGGCCATTATGGCAAAAGGAGCTACAGAAGGGAAAGGCAACGGAGGGTCTGACGATGACCAACAGTCTCCAGGATCTTTCTCATCTAGTCCCTAGTGCAGGATCCAGTGCTGAGGCTGTTCAGACAAGGTCTCCTATGCGTATTGCAAGCAGAGGGCAACAGAACTGCGACAGAAGCGGTAATAGATTTCTCCTCTTATGTGCAAAAGCGAGGGAGGTGCATTCAAGGAGATCCCAACCAATTCTGCTATTCACCCTGGGATGGGGGTCAAACCGGCCCTTGACTGCATCTCAGAACAAGGGATGGAGGCACCGTCACTGCTCTTTAGGTCTTGTCAGAAGCTAGGGTAGAAGTGGGCGTGTTCCTTGGCCCTTACCAAGTACTTCTAGACGCTCCAGCTGCTCTTCTCTCCATTTGCGGATGCTCTCTGGCTCTGTCTGCAAACGATCGGCTTGCGAAATAGCTGCATAGCAATCCGTCGGACCGTTGCTCTCCTTGAACCGCACAAAAAAGATCAATCATTTTGTGATAGCCATTGGATAAAAATGCAGTTCCTTAAAATAGTGCTACTTTTGTAGTAAAAAACTTTAAAAATTAGCAGGATCTAAGGGTGAAGAGATTTGAGCCAAAATGACTAGTGCAGGGAGACTGCCATAAGACATTAGCTTCAAATGAAGGGGGCGGGAAATGTTTTAAACAAGGGCAGAAAACAGGGATTCTGGCTGGTCTTTAAGAAAAAGAGCTACCTGCCTCAACTGCTAGTCCAGACTACCTACCTACCTACTGTATTTTTCGCTCTATTGGACGCACCGGACCATAGGAGGGGGAGAACAGGAGAAAAATATTTTTTCCTTGTTCTCCCCCTGTAAAACAAGGTGCGTTCAAGGTACAATCACCAGAGCTTGTGAGGCTGGGGGTGCTTCCCCCCACCCCCAGCCTCAAAGATCCCTGAAGCCTTTGGAGTGCAGAGCCCTGCTGCCCTGCAGAGGCTTTGCGCGCAGCCATCCCCAAGCCAGAACAGCGAGACGGAGCCTGTTCTGGCTTGAGAACAGCCTTGCTAGCCTCTGCAGGAGAGTGGGGTGAAGGCACCCCGCTGCCCTGGAGAGGCTTTGCGCGCAGCCGTCCCCAAGCTAGAACAGCAAGACGGAGCCCTCCGCAGCGCTCCGTCTCCCTGTTCTGCCTTTCGGCTTAGCGGCGCAGCCTGCATTCGCTCTATAGGACGCACACACATTTCCCCTTAATTTTTGGAGGGGAAAAAGTGCGTCCTATAGAGCGAAAAATACGGTATATGAAATAGTAAACCTAAATTGCCTCCACTCCTAATTAACAGATTAGAAGCAACTCTTGTGTCAGCAACCATCACAATACTAACCTGTAGGAGGTACCTGGACTGCACCCCTGCAACAATTAATGTGTAGGGAGCAGGAAGAGAAAGAAGCACCCAAGGAACATGTCAAACTGACATATTGATGAGTCTTTTTCTCCCACCCATCCCACAACACTGGTTACCCATCACCTGTTTTACAGCGTCAGCGGTATTCAAAAGACTGTTGCTTTATAGTAGGGTTTCCGAAACTTGGGTCTTCAGCTGTTTTTGGACTACAGTTCCCATCATTCCTGATCCTGCTACCTAGGGATGATAGCTGTAGTCCAAAAAACAGCTGGAGACCCAAGTTTTGGAAACTGCGTTTTATAGAATGCACCAAGACAAGACAAATTATCTAACAATTCTCTCCAAAATACAAAGTGGTGGAAGAAAATAAGCAGCTGGTACAATAAATCCCAAGTTCATGTTGGATTTTCCCTACTATCATTAAGTTTGATGTCACTGATCTTTAACAACAGCCCATACTAGTTAGGCTGCACAGCTTTTCCAAATCCAGACTTTTAGAGGGGTACATCTGCTGCTTTAAAAGGACAAATTCAGACAGATATATGACACCCTTGCTGCTGAAACACCAACATACTTTAACAGTTGGTGTGCCAGACTAGCGGGTGGCAAACCCAGGTTCAAATCTCCGTTCAGCCATGGGGCTCACTGGGGCAAGCTTTGGCCTCTCGCAGGCTGCCTCAATGGGTTGGTGTGAGGATATAATAGGGAGGGGGAGAACCATGTATGCCACCGATAGTTTCTTGGTGGAAAGGTGGGTACAAATGTAGCAAAAAATAAAATAAAGTAGAAAGAGAAAAACACGCACTTGTAAACACACTGATCATGTGCCAGGCACAGCTTCCCAAAATGGAACAGGCACATTTTAAAATCCATTTTTTTTGTGGCAGAAGCAGGCAACAGGCACCCCATCTAAGGGCTTCCTGATTAATTCCCTGCTCTACCCGTGCTTTAAGGCACCTCTGCTTCTTTTCCTTCCGTGTAGACAGAGGCAAAAGATGACCTCTTCCCACAAGGACAGTAATGGAAGCCTTTAGAACTCTTCCTTTCATCCACCTCAGTTGCTCATTCTTGGGTGTGTGGGCTGTGGAGAGGCAGATGAGGACTGACAGTGCTTTTAACCCACAAAACCCATTGCCTGGCCCTTCCACCCTTGTTCAGTTAAAGAATGGGCTTGTTGACCTTTGCCAGCTCTGGCATGTAAGAGGCAAACACCATTACGGCAATCGAGCGCAAATCTGCTGACGGTCTGGATGGGAGCAAAAGCCAGAGGAATAATAAAACTCTTTATCGGGAGAGTCATCCAACAACTAGCGTTGCTTTAAAGCTCATTTCACTTCCATTTACCTGGTAGACATCACCGTTCGTCACCCCGTCAATTGAATCTGTAGAAGAAGAAGAATTTATCTGTTAGCTTTTTTTTTCTTTTCTTTTTACAAGAAAGTGTTTTTCAAGACAATAACCGCAGTTCAGAGAGTATGTAAGGAGGGAAAAGACTGGAGGGTTTTTACATAGCTGCGAGGACACAGGCTTCAGGCACTCTCTCAACAGGGAATTGGAAAAGGATGGTGTAGACTGGAGGCAAACAAGAGGCGGATAAAACCTGTTCCGAGGCTCATCCAGAACACACCTGGCGATCATGGGGAATCCATTACTTTTCAACCTCACCCCCAATACCCTGCAATATAATCTTGGAGTCTACAAGGTTATTGTAAAAAGCATCCATCAATTGTGGTTATGAAGCACCTGGAATGCTTTGCACTAGCATTCAGTTTGTAGGCAGAAAAGATTCTCTGCTCAGTTCTCATAAGCTATGCAGCAGGGATAGCCATCCTGATCAGACACAGGCACATTTTGCACATGGCTTTCGACCACCTGCGACAAAGTGAAGATGCCCAGGTGCCAGGATAGCGCCTGACATCCCCATCCTCTGGGAATCTGGACTGTTTTCACACACTAATACCCCACCCTGTAGAATTCTATCAGTTATATTTTAAGTGCACAATAAAAATGAATTTCTGGAACCAAAATGCTTTTTTCTTTGCTGCCCGATCAGCAGCAGCCACAATTAAGAAAAAGTGGTTGGAATAGGTCAATATGTATGTGGACTGTCCCTGGATCAAGTGACTTTTCTTCTTTAAGTACTCAAAGATCTTAAGCTGGCTCAAGGTTTTCATCTGAACTAGCCAGATGTTTAAATGAGAATCAATCGCAGTCAGTCCATTGCCCCAAAATGGCAACTAGACCTTCCATTTTGGCAACTCTAACTTTGATTTAAGGGGCCATTTGGCACCTAGCTTATATATGTGTGTGTGTATATGTGTGTGTGTGTGTGTATATATATATATATATATATATATATATATGTTTCTAACACTGCTCCAGATGTTGTGTACTTCTGTTCCCATCACCTCGGACCAAGCAGAATAGGGCCAACGAGAGTTGTAGCCCACAACATCTGGACAGCACCACATTTGCTACCCCTGCTCTACAATGATCCCAATGATTAAGAGCTGGTTATTCAGGTGTTGGAATACAGCATTAATGGGGGGGGGTGTATTAGATTTGGACTGGATTCAACTAAATAGTTGTGCCAGCAGAAGTCAGTGGAGTGAGTCCCACTAGCGCAACAGGGCTTTCCCCTCTTCCCACGTACCCCACCCTGGTTCTCCCAGAACAGAGTAGGGGGAATGAGGGGAGACTGTGCCGAAATGCTTGCACTGACAGCGATCTCAGTGTCGCTCTGAATTTCACCTCACAGAACTAGTGAACATCAGAAGAAGTGTCAAAAACATATGGTACAGAAGCACAGGAATGGACAAATACTTTGCAACATTATCTTAGCATTTATAAAAAATGGTGAAATGCTACATAAACGGCATACATCTACTTATTTAAGGTATTTGTAATCCTCCCTTCACTCCCAAGGCAGCACTTAATCAGCATTAAAACCATAATTAAAGGTAAAGGGACCCCTGACCATTAGGTCCAGTTGTGGCAGACTCTGAGGTTGCGGCGCTCATCTCGCTTTATTGGCCGGGGCAGCCGGCGTACAGCTTCCGGGTCATGTGGCCAGCATGACTAAGCCGCTTCTGGCAAACCAGAGCAGCGCATGGAAACGCCGTTTACCTTCCCACCGGAGCGGTACCTATTTATCTACTTGCACTTTGACGTGCTTTTGAACTGCTAGGTTGGCAGGAGCAGGGACCGAGCAACGGGAGCTCACCCCGTCACGGGGATTCGAACCGCCGACCTTCTGATCGGCAAGTCCTGGGCTCTGTGGTTTAACCCACAGCGCCACCCGCGTCCCTAAAACCATAATTAGCAACAAGTTAAACTAAGGTTTACTCAAAGGTAACTCAATGGCATCATAAAATTCAATACCATTTCCTTTAGGTATTTGTAAATACAGGCAACCCACCATTTATGCACTCTCAGTATGTGCATGACCGCACATACGTGCGTCACACTGAACCCAGAAGTGACCCAAAACTGTCACAAAAATCTTTTTGCAATCTTTTTCAACAGCGTTTCAAATATACATTATTTCACTGATACACACACTGCCTTGGAGCTTAACCTGAATTGCCTGAAAATATTTATTTTAGGTATTTTGCACATGCTGTGACAGCAACCTCATGATGAACTCCCTCCCCAAAGACTTGAAGGCAGTAAGCACATTTCTTTCATCGGGCTTAACAGTGTTTAATTAGCAATACAGAAGCTTTCATTTCTTCACTCTTTGCTTTTAAATCTATGGCCTTAGTTGCTTAAATGTTGGTTTTTATTTTACACTGAGTAAATGATTTAATTACTTTGTGTTAGTACATCAAAACACTACTGTGCTTCCCGACAGATGCAGCTGGACTCTCAACTTCCTCCAGTCACAAACAACATAACAGACTATAAAGGATGATGAGAGCTGGAGCCAGGCAACTTCTAGAATGCCACAGGTTTCCCATTCCCATTTTTAAAACGTATTCTTCACCACTCCTGTCTCTTAAGGCGGTGCAAGTTGTTTAGGAGGCTTGAAAAGGAATCTAGACATATCCTTCTAAGTAAAATTCACCAAGCTCAAGTCACTGCCATCTCTTCATACTGCAAAATACCAGAGCAAAACGAACTGATTTACTACACAGACGTAACAACACCCAACATTGTATAGATTTCAGTGCCCACATTATTTAGTATTAGTAATCTGGGTAACAATTGCTGGCCAAGTTTATAAGCTAGCACGCAGTCAGACATAGAAGAAACACTGACCTGCAAGTACAGTACAGTTGTACCTTGGTTCTTGAATTTAATCCATTCTGGGAGTCCGTTTGACTCCCGAAATGGTTCGAGAACCAAGGCGCAGCTTACGATTGGCTGCAGGAGCTTCCTGCAGCCAATCAGAAGCTACGGAAGCCGTGCCGGACATTTGGCTTCTGAAAAACGTCCAAAAACCAGAACAATCACTTCCGGTTTTTGACTGTTTGGGAGCTAAAAGGTTTAAAGGCGTTCGGCTTCAGAGGTACGACTGTATACTGCTTTCAGTATCTTCCAAGGAAGGGATCAGCTAAGTGTAGATTCCTTTGCAGGACCTATTTCCACAAACTAAGAACAAAGGAGACAGAAGCTATCAAGAACTGCCAGAAAGAACAAACAGCTGCTTCCCATGGTCAGTTTTTGTTTTAACAAATCCAAAACCATCTTATCTTTGGGGAAACACTATCAGAACAGGAAGGTTGAAGTCAAGCCTAGGCACCCTGTGACTCAACAAGCAAAATACAGCCCACAAAACATCCTGAGACGGCAAAGAAAGCACATATATTTCTCCTAACCTTGCTCCCTTTTCTCTTTCCTTTTTCTCATTTGGAGCATATGCAGCGCTTGCCTAAACCATCACAGCAACATTTGCTTTCTTGAGGTGGGTTCAAACTGAGCGATGCTAACAAGACCACAGGTCCGTCCTGTGAAGATATAGACTCAAGACTGATGCCACCATCCTGGCTTTTAAGAGACCTAAATGCATTTAGCCTGAAGGTTTTAAAAGGGAATTTCCAATACAAAAGCAGTTAAAATTTTCATAATTGTTAAGAGCAAAAGAAGTGACTTACAAGGAGTTCTAGGTTCAAATTTTCTTACCCCAGCAATGAACGCAAGGGATTTACTCAAAGCTACTACATTTCAGTCTTACCACGACCAATCTGCAATGCGAGAACAGTGCTAATCTTCTTTTTGTGCAGGTTCAAAGGTTAGCGAGATATGTGAATTGATGCAACTCTCTGCACAGCGTGACCGCCGCCTCCAGCAGAAATGGCCCCACACAATCTGGCTTGAAAAAAGCACCCTGAAATAGGAATCTTTTTCCAAGCCTTAATGCGGCAGGTTAAGAGTAAGAAAATTAATGGGTGAATGGATGTATTTTGGTGGCCCCCACAACAAAGAAGTGTGGCCTTTGAACTGAAATGCTTCCCCAACCCTAGTCTAGAACCCCACTTTAAAACGTTTTTATTTATTGCTTATGACTACTTCTGGCATTTTTTTAACTGAGCAAATCTTTTCATGTTGTAAGCCATCTTGACCATGGTTTAACTATGGAAATGAATAAACTAACATGATGATGAAGTTGATACAGTTGTGCCTTGGGTTCCCGAACACCTTGGGAGTTGAACGTTTTGGCTCCCGAACGATCGAAAACCGTAAGTGACTGTTCCAGTTTGCGAACTATTTTTGGAAGCCAAATGTCTGGCGGGGCTTCCGCGGCTTCCAATTGGCTGCAGGAGCCTCCTGTAGCCAATCAGAAGCTGCGCTTTGGTTTCCAAATGCTTTTGAAGTCGAATGGACTTCCAGAACAGATTCCGTTTGACTTCCAAGGTACGACTACTATACTTCAAAAACAGCTGTAAGACCAAAATGTATGCACCCCAGTAGAGATCCTAAGCTGTGCAAGCCTTGCTAAAGTAGGAACTATTTAGAACTTGATGTCCTAAAATGCACTTCATACTACTCACAGCGATGGCTGTGTGGTGCTCAGGGAATAGCATTGGAAGGCAAAAAAGAACAAATAATGATATTGGAAACTGCTACATTTAATTACAAGGAAATTCAGATGGAAGAGATCAGAGGAAGTCAAGTAATATGCTTATGAAGATGGATTTTAATTAACTAATTAGGTTTTAGTGTATGTAGTATTATATGGGATGTGGGAAGTATTTTATGCTCTTTATTTTCTCTTCTTTTTTCCCCCTTTAGTATTGTCTATTCTATTTTTTTAAAAAAATATGCTTTTGTATGAAAATTAATAAACATGATTGTGAAGAAGAAAAAGGACAACATGCTTAAGATACACTAGAGCTTTTGCCATTCTCATAGTGACCCTCCATTTGTGCCAGCCTACCCCAAACTGCCCAGCCGCTGCTTTATGTGGATCTTGGGGCTAAAAGATTGACAACCCTTGTGGCAAAACATCAAGAATGGGGAACATGAAAATATATGTGACATGTAGCTCTATATCAATGCCCTCATCTTTCCGCTACAACAATGTTTCGAGCAAAGTAATCCAACACAGCAATTCAGAGGCCTGAAGAGAGGCAAACAAATGGAAACTCACTAGTCCACCTTATTAATCCACAATGTGCACAAGCCTTAAAGCTGCACGCTAAAGACAGTTTGATTAATTTAACCACAGTTTCTGAGAAACTGGTTTGAGGAATGGAGCAAACCAGGACTTGAAAGCAACTGCTTTCTCCTCACACTGGTAACACTATTTCCCAGTTCATATATAATAGGATACTATCGTAAGCAAACTGAAGCCCAATTGTGTAGTATTGGCTAGAAGTTTAAGGGAGTACAAGTCTCAAAAATGCAAAAAGTCATCTTCTGCTAATAACAGATTCTGTCCTCAACTGCTAAATATGGTGTTCTCTCAAAGGCATGTAAAAGGGAAAAGCAGTTTATGTTGGTCTGGCTTCAATAGACTCTAGTACACCGTGCAAAATTTATTTCCAGCTTTGTTAATATAAAGACTCTTTACATCTGCTTCTTGCCTAACCAGGAATATGCATAAGGCACAGGACAGATCCGGGTAACAGCCAGGCTTTATATTTTCAAAAATGGGGGCCAGACATGGTTTCTTCATCCCACACAGTCTACTCTGATAAATAAGTGAAGTAGGTAAAGGTAAAGGGACCCCTGACCATTAGGTCCAGTCATGGCCGACTCTGGGGTTGTGGCACTCATCTCGCTTTATTGGCCGAGGGAGCCGGCATACAGCTTCCGGTTCATGTGGCCAGCATGACTAGCGAACCAGAGCAGCACACGGAAACACCATTTACCTTCCCGCCGGAGCGGTACCTATTTATCTACTTGCACTTTGACATGCTTTCCAACTGCTAGGTTGGCAGGAGCAGGGACCGAGCAATGTGAGCTCACCCCGTCACGGGGATTTGAACCACCGACCTTCTGATCGGCAAGTCCTAGGCTCTGTAGTTTAACCCACAGCGCCACCTGTGTCCCTTAAATAAGTGAAGTACTAGTGTGCCAATAAGTATATTCTTAGAATAAAAATAAAGTTCCGAAGTGGGAACATAATGGGGGCCCACACTGGGAAGATGTGGAGCAGAACTCTGACACTCACCTGCATTGCAATCCATTCATGCGAGAGCATGAACCTCTTCTCCACAATGCAACAAAAGTAATATATTATGCAGCAGTTCCATGAAGACTCAATTTCCATTATCCTTTATTGCCCCTTTATTTCAGAAGAATAACTGTACATGTGAATTTCTATGTAAAAGACTATAATACATTACTTTAGGTCAGGGGTCAGCAAACTTTTTCCAGGAGATCTGGTCCACTGTCCCTCAGACCTTGTTGGGGGGCCAGACTATATTTGGGGGGGAAGGAATGAATTCCTATGCCCCACAAATACCCCAGAGATGCCTTTTAAATAAAAGCACACATTCTACTCATGTAAAAACATCAGGCAGGCCCCACAGATACCCCAGAGATGTATTTTAAATAAAAGGACACATTCTACTCATGTAAAAATATGCTGATTCCCAGACCGCCCACAGGCCAGATTTAGAAGGTGATTGGGCCCCCGGGCCTTAGTTTGCCTACCCATACTTTAGGAGAAGGGTGCATGTCCACCTTTCCATCTCCCAAGAACTACTGCCCAGGTAAGTATTTCAACCAGGCCTATGTGGTGATGCAGTCATATTGACAGCTACAGGAATCTGTCAATGGCTGTTCATAAAACATTTGAATATTTGCTTTTAGAAGTGCTTATCTATATTGAATATCCAGAAATGAGAATGACAGTAGTAATACAAACTGTGTTTTAAGATCGCTGGGAAATTTAGTTTTAGAAAATCAGAAGAAATGTTATTTTCTCTCCATCACCTATCACCGCAGGATATCCACATTGTTCTTTTTAGATATGAGAAATGCTGCTAAGCTACTGAGTCATCAGCTCTGTTACAGAATACTCCAGGGCATCTTTTCATAGACACCCACTCGTAAAACAGTCATTCTTACTATGTAATTTTACTCACACTGTAGTTTCAATAAAGCACCTAAGATGCCACAACTACCGCTGGGATACCGTATTTCATTCCAAATCAGAGTCGAGCTTGGCACAAGCCACACATTGCAATAGCAACAAATTGAATAAGATGGTCTGGAAGGTTACGAGTTATAAAAAGTAAATCCACAAAATCCCCAGCTGCTCTCCCTGCTTAAGTGCTTAAAATTAACAAGGGTGCAAAAAAGCAGTTCGTCCCCATGTAGCTAGTTAATTTCGCTCTGCATTAAGAAATAAATTGGACAGCCTTTTGCCAACGTATTTCTATTTACCAGTGTATCACAAATGAAAGTGAAAATTCACTGGTAGGGGTACACAATTTTTAGGCATCTCGGTAGCCAATCAGGTTACTACTTACCTCTCACCTCAACAGAAGAGGGGATGGATCCTGGCAAATGCCATGTATGCAATGGGAGAGGGTACTGTTAGTGTTTTAACTAGTTTCGTTGCTTCTCTTTCCCTATTTATATCAACCTGCAGAAAGGCAACTTCTACATGCAAAAATAAGCAAAGCCTTTCAGAATTCTAAGATAAAAAGAGTTCATTAGCACCTCTTAAGCAAGTCTAGTTGGTTATCTTTCCACAAAAGCTTAGTGGAATGCAAGTCCCACTGTGCTTGCATAAAATGGCAACGTCGTTATTAATACATGCCCTATTTCCATCCATCAACTATAGTAAGTTGATGAAAGAGCCTGTGCAGATTTAAAGTGAATCCTATTTCTGAAGGTTTGGCCCAGTACACCTGAAACAAGAATTAAGTCCAAGTCAAACTTCCTATCAGCATATTTGTCATGTACTTGGTCACAAAAAGCACATGTTTCATTAAAATGTTTTCCCATTATAGTGCAAAAGATTGTTTTTCTATACTACCATTTCCTGTTTTTTAAACAGTGTGTGGGTCATTTTGCCAAAGACAATAGTGCTAGTAAGCGTCTTTCTCTGAAGTGCTAACAGTAAATAAACTATTGAGATCGGGGCACTTAATTTCGATCCCACTTTTCCATTTTCAAAAGCAGAACCCAAGCGACCAGCGGTTTAAATTAAGAGCAAGTCAAGCCACTTTTAACACCACATCCAAATGCCTGAAGAAACCAGAACGTCTTCAGGAGACACCAGCGAAAACAGTCCTGGTAAATATCCTAGAGCAGGTTTCACAACCCTAGTGAAACAATGGGAAATGCCCCTTTTCATATGCCCGCCAAACATACCAGATCATACAGAAGGGCCTCCCTTTCTGATCCTAAGAGACAGGAAGGACCATATAGGATGCAGCAATTGCTTCAATATCTCAGTCGTGACCCATTTAGGGCTTTAAAAAACAACAGCCAGTGCTATAACCTCCAATAAAGTAAGCCAGTAGCTATTCAAACATTTACCTTCAGGAAACCATTTCTGGGTTGATGAAACTTGTGCGCATCTGCCAAACTACACCAGCATGCTACAGATGCTTCTGGGGCATGTTCTAGAGATACCCATGGCTCACATGTGGCACTAACTAAGTCTGTTAAGTGTAAATTGCTGCCCTGCAAAATAGTGGAGCTGGGTCAGCCTAAATGCCTATCTAGTCCAGTGGACATGTTGAGTGTCCAACCACATACCCATGGAAGAGTGATTTAGAACATGGTCAATGCTCTCTCGTAGTGGTACCCATTCGTCATCTTCTCCAGTGGCGCATGGGCAAGTGATCTGCTAAATACTGATCTCACTAATGAGCCTGTCTTTTCCTGATTACAATTTGAAAACCACAGGGGCTGGAGAAGAAGAATCCATCTCTCAAGCGTCTTTTCTTTCTTACAAGGCAGCCGGCAACAGTTATGGAATTCTCCAATCAACTGTTTCAACCTAATGATGCAGAGGTTTTTGTCTTTAGAAAAAGTGAAGCAGCAGAGAACTGCCAATTCTTAAAAACCAGATGTTTCGTTTGGCTGCATTTCACCTTACCATTTGCTTTCCCAATTCCTAGCGCCAAATGTGCTTCAGTCCCAGAGGAAGCCAACACCTTTCTGCACTGATGGAAGATAAGTCAACCAGTTGATTTAATAACTCCAAGCATCCAGAATCTAGAAAATGTATGGCATGCAACATATCCATGTGCTTAAAACCTGGAATGCCCTCAATTATATATAAAGAAGAGTAGGAGGAGAAGCATTTTAAGACAAGACAAAGGCTGGGGAAGTCCAATTGCCTCCAAACCAATCTCTTACTTCTCCCAAATCTGCCTGCAACATCACGTTCCTTCAGCTGCACTAGATATACCAGAGATGAGCTCACTGGGGAGAAATATAGCTGGTTAAGGCTGCAGAATCAGCATTATTTATGCCCAATACTTATGTTTGGTGCTGGGCTATTGCTGTCAGTTTAACCACACTCCAAGGAACTAGTACTGGGCAGCTTATCTTTATCTTAAGACATTTTAATACTTTCATTTACTGCTGCATCTAGGTATTCTTTTTTAAAAAAGAGCTAAGAGATGCCTAGAATACAAGAGACCTGTTTCAAGAGTACACTGAGATGATACTGGTATGGATCTAACCAGTTGGCAATGTCAGTACAGTGGTGCCCCGCAAGACGAAATTAATTCGTTCTGCGAGTTTTTTCGTCTTGCGAAGCACCAATGTGTATTGACAGTTTCCCATAGGAATGCATTGGCGGTTTAAAAAAAAAAGGCGCAAGACGTTTCGTCTTTCGAAGCAAGTCCATAGGGAAATCCGTCTTGCGAAACAGCTCAGAAAACGAAAAACTCTTTCGTCTTGCAAGTTTTCCGTTTTCCGAGGCATTCGTCTTGCGGGGCACCACTGTAGTGAGAATCAGCCGTTTGCTTCATGTCTCTGAAATACTTTCTGAAGAATTAGTCCATATCCAGCAGTCTCTCTCTCTTTTTTAAGTTTCAAAGGAAACCCAGTACTTTTAGTTTTAGAAATACAGTACTACTCAGTTCACTGGGCTCCACCACGTTACCCAAATCATTCTAGCACTCGACAAGTTCATTTATTGTTGATGATAATAATAATAATAATAATAATAATAATAATAATAATTTATTTGTACCCCACCCATCTGGCTGGGTTTCCCCAGCCACTCTGGGCAGCTTCCACAAAGACAAAAAATACACTAAGATGTCACACGTTAAAAAATCCCTGAACAGGGCTGCCTTAAGATGTCTTCTGAATGTCAGGTAGTTGTTTATCTCTGACATGTGATGGGAGGGCGCTCCACAGGGCAGGCACCACTACCGAGAAGGCCCTCTGCCTGGTTCCCTGTAGCTTTGCTTCTTGCAATGAGGGAACCACCAGAAGGCCCTCGGCACTGGACCTCAGCGTCCGGGCAGAACAATGGGGGTGGAGACGCTCCTTCAGTTATACTGGGCCGAGGCTATAATGATCCTGACAGGTCCTGATGATATAAGGATGCTGAGGCCCCTGGAGAACTAGCTCAATCCATAGTTAAGCCTGCCTCTCAGTGAGAATAATCAGCCAAAACTGCAGATAGCAGAAGACACCCAATGTTGTGGGCATGACAGCTCTCACAGGAAAGGAAAAATTGCTACTGGGCAGATCTAGGCTGAGTTATGCTTCAGAGGGAAGTGATCACGTGTTATCGTTGCTGCGAGTACAACGCAACCAATGTTCTGTGCTAGTCTAAATTACATTTGACAGCTCTGCAGTTGTGTGTTAAGTCGTTTGCTGTAATCTCTTGTGTTGCTGCAAATTATTTCACCTCCAGTTTTTATAAAATCAATTTATACCACCTTTCAGAACTCAGAAGAGCCTCCAAGTTCACAAAACATACAATGATTAAAAAAAATTTCTCCCTCAAGCACGACTTAACCCACATTTCCTATTCCCTTTTGTTTTTGCGGCTATAATTACTGTTGTTCCTTTTTTTGATCACTGCTTTGTTATTTAATTGCTTTCTGGAGTTTTGTTAATGATAATTTCTCATTATTACTGTCTTATATGCTGCTGATCTGTATGTTTTATAATTATGTCTATAATTTATATTTTGTTCTTTATTATTTTCTTCCCCCAGTAGAGTCCACTGTGATGTATATAAAACAGATGAACAAAATTCCATAAAATAGCGTGTGTATTCTCTCTCTCCCTCTCTCGTCTGGCCATTTTAATGCTGTAAAAAAACAACAACACCTTGAGGGTTTCTTGAAAATATGCAGGATCTAAGTTTTAAAATAAATAAATAAAATATTGGAGCTGTGTTAACTGACTTATGTCACGTGATCAAAAAAACTCAACAGGAAACCACAGAACAGATCAAGTTATTGCTTTAGTATGACCGAGAAAATATCTATCAACAGAGGATAAGACGGAATTGAAGAGATTTACTATAATGAAACCTGCAGAAACTGAGTGGCAAAAATAAAAGAGTCATGTTTTTAAGAACCTGGGTGGGTGGGGTTAAGCTTTGGGAGGTTACAACTGCAACCCTGAGCAACACTAGCACAGCAGGTGATTGGTAGAGTATGAGATTCTCCATCTCAAGGTTGTGGTTTGAGCCCCACTGGGGGTTGGACTAGATGATCCTCAGGGTACCATAAAACTCTACAAGTCTATAATTCTACGTGACTAAGAGTTTGGCTTGAGCTTTTCCAGCTAATGGCCTCATCTCCCCCATTAGCCTGCTATACAGCCCTAAGTGCGATTTGACACTGCAATTCACAATCACCAGAATGTGCCTCAGCAAAAGTAGCCTCTGTTGTAAAAGGTTTACTGAGAGTATTTTGCGTATTTAATATGCACTATACTGTATAAGCCAGCATTTTTGGTAAAATTATTTAAAGAGAGTCGCCATGTTCTGAGAGCGTGTGTCTTCTGAGAAGATAAAATGAAATAAACACAGGGATGGGCATCTCCATCAAGCCCTACCTACAGGTAACCCAAAGCCTCCTGGCTTGCCAATTGCTGGGAAGCCATAATATTGGGTGTGGATCCAAAAGGGTGATTAAAAAAAAACAACACCTGGAGAGCTTCATTTCCTAAATAAATGTGGGAAGGGAAGGTAGCTGGCCACTAATGAAAATGATGGGGAGGAGAGGGGAAAAGATTAGAAGCACAATTCTAACAACGTCTACTCAGAAGTAAGTCCTATTGGATTCCATGGGGCCTGCTCCCAGCTAATTGGGATCAGGATCTAAACTAAAGAGTAGCAATCAGAGAAGTGAGAATAAGAGGAGACCAGTAGCCCTGCCTCTTTGCATCACCAACTCTCCTTGACTCTTGAATAACCACCACTGGCCTCCACCATTTAACTTTATCAAGCACCAAATTTGGGGGCCGGGGGTTATTGTTTAAAAGGCTACTCTTGCTTTTACACCAGAGGCGCAAGGAGAGTGAAGCAGCCTAAAGCAAGAGGAGCTCCTTAGGACCTCTCTGTGTTGGTTCACACGTGCAATCGTCCAAGTGTAATAAGTAGCAGCTTGTATGTACTGAGAAGCTTAATGGTGTTTCCCTCTCACTTAGGGTGAAATAGTTAAGAAATATACTCAGCTGAAGCCAAAAACTTACGAGGGCAGAATAGCATTGATCCTTAAGATGTGTGTAGAGGCTGCCTCAGAAGCAGTAAATCTGAACTGCAGAATTCTGGGTGTGGGTAAGTTTTTAATAAACGTTTTATCTTTTTTATTTCACTAAAGGAGAACATTAAATCAAAGCGCTATACATTTCAAAGATAATTACCGTAATTTTCGCTCTATAAGACGCACCAGACCACAAGACGCACCTAGTTTTTGGAGGAGGAAAACAAGAAGAAAAAAAATTCTGAATCTCAGAAGCCAGAACAGAAAGAGGGATCGCTGCGCAGTGAAAGCAGCAATCCCTCTTGCTGTTCTGGCTTCTGGGATAGCTGTGCAGCCTGCATTCGCTCCATAAGACGCACACACATTTCCCCTTACTTTTTAGGAGGGGAAAAATGAATCTTATAGAGCAAAAAATACGGTACTATATTTATTGACTCAGAACATTTTGTTGAACAAAGTCCCCTGGGTGGGTCACACAATGCTGGATCTGCTGTACAATTTAAACTGATTTACTACAGAAAACAGTTCAAGGCAGATCATGTCGGTTCACACATGCAATCGGCCAAGTGTAATAAGTAGCAGCTTGTATGTACTGTGATTCTCGTGTTCCAGAAGTGGGGCCGAAAGCGGGCTATGGAAACGGATGAGATCCAGTCACTTGACTGGTCGCATTTCCCTCCAGAGGACCTCAAGGCAGCGCATATGGTTCTGCCCATCCTCATCTCATCCCCACAGCAACCCTGCGAGGTAGACTAGGCTGAAAGGCATTGATTGGCCTCCGTCACGAGGTCACGCCATGAGTGGGGGAATTTGAACACTGGTCTTGCCCAGGTAAGACTCTCTAATCCAGGGGTCAGCAAACCTTTTCAGCAGGGGGCCGGTCCACTGTCCCTCAAACCTTGCGGGGGGCCGGACTAGATTTTGAAAAAATAATAATAAACGAATTCCTATGCCCCACAAATAACCCAGAGGTGCATTTTAAATAAAAGGACACATTCTAACATGCTGATTCCCGGACCGTCCACGAGCCGGATTTAGAAGGCGACTGGGCCAGATCCGGCCCCCGGGCCTTAGATTGCCTACCCCTGCTCTTAAGAATATGGGGGGGGGGGAGGCGGGCAGAGGAAGGACTAAACCATGTGAGAAATGAACATAATATTTTAGCTGCAGTTCCTTCATTTTCCACTTTGTAGTCTTATAAAAAAGTGTGCCTGGACATTCCATTGTTGCGCCCATAACCTAGGTTTAAGGTGCCATTGAGCTCCTAAGCTTTCATATCTCAGTTTCGAACACTGTTTAGCATGCTCTAACCACTACACCTCACTACCTTCGCTCCCTTATTCTCTACTCCGCCCCGTCTCCGAACAAGCGCCACATGAACGCGCTACCCCATAGTTGCCATCCCCCCCTCCAATATTGCAAGAGTTCTAAGCCGTGGAGTAACTATACCCGCGTCAGCCCCTTCACACGTGTCAGCCATCACGTGAACGCAGCTTACCCGCGGACAGCCCCTCCTGCATCCCCGCCGGCACCTCGCCGTTCTCCAGGATGCTGTAGCCCTCGTCGTTCTCGATGCCCGCGATCTCGTTCTCCTGCTGGGCCAGGAAGGCGGCGGCCGGGTCCTCATCGCCGCCGCCGCCGCCGCCGCCGCCGCCCAGCGCTCCGTTTCCCGCCGCCGGCTGAGGGGAGCTGAAGAGATCGAACTCGGCCATGGTGGGCGCAAGAGGAGGGGGGCGGGGCAGGAAGGAGCCAACGGAAGCGAACGGGCCGCGCGGGGAGCGGGAAGCCGAAGAGCGCCCAAGGAAAGACCGTTTAACGGACTCGGCTACTACTTCCGGCCTCCGCGAACCTGCCAACTCCAGCACTGCCTCCCCGCTCCTTTTAGACGGAAAGCTCCCCAGAGCGACGGCGCCGCGCCACCAACCGGCTGAGAGGGGGACGGAAACGGGGAGCCAACCAGCGCGCCGAGGAGGCGGGCTTGGCGGGGCGCGCCGCACGTGATCTACCTCCCTTCCCCCGCTTTCCCTCTTTCTCCGCTGAGGGAGGGCGGTGTGGCCTAATAGTGCGCACGCGCGGCCCGCCCGGCGCTTCGCTGAGGCGGCTTCCTTCCCCCACTTTCTTCTCGGTCGCGCTGTGAGGAAGACGGCGCCCGAATGGTTTCGTGAGGGGCAACTGCGCATCTCATGAGAATCTCTATAAACGGTTGGCATAAAAACACAGCAACGGTCAATGGCGTTTCCCCCCCCCCCGAAAACTAGATAAAATTGAGACGCAGTTGTAGCGGGCGGAGCAGTAAATAAGTAAATAAGTCACCGTTCAGAAAGCTCGAGGGCAAAATGTATATGTCATCGCTCCCCAAGTGACAATCTGGCAATGGGACGGCGAGCAAATCTTAAAATCCTGGCCTGGTCTTGCCTGATTTACGGATAAGCTAAACAAGCTGTAGCTTAGGCCCCCACTCTTGGGGGCCCCAAAAAAATTTAAAGGGAAAAAAACCTGGATGCACATTTCCAAAAATGTAAGATAAAAAACAAATAAAATAAAACCTACATACAGCAACAGTGTTTTGTGTTGTGTAGGCTCCTGTGATGTAAGTAATGGGCTCCGCCTGCTAGCCTGCTCCCTAAAATATGAAAAATCATTTTAAGTTGAGTCCCAATGCGGGACTCAAACCCACAACTCTGAGATTAAGAATCTCATGTTGAAATTATAATGGGAATCATGGTTATCTACAGGGCCATGGGTTCCTCATCCCTGCCCCATTAAATAGTGCCCATGTTGCCTAGCATACTTTCCCTTTTCATGCCTGAAGCCCTTTAGGAACTTTTATCTGGGAAGTGAGATTCTCATGAAATTGATATGCATTTAATTTTTTGAAAGTGCCTTTCCAAACAGCATTGTTTTTACATATTGAATACTCAAGTTTTTAAAAAGAGAAGATAGTGTCCTTAATAGGTCTTATGCATATATAAAAGGTAAAGGTACCCCTGCCCGTACGGGCCAGTCTTGACAGACTCTAGGGTTGTGTGCCCATCTCACTCAAGAGGCCGGGAGCCAGCGCTGTCCAGAGACACGTGGCCAGCGTGACATCGCTGCTCTGGCGAGCCAGAGCCGCACACAGAAACGCCATTTACCTTCCCGCTAGTAAGCGGTCCCTATTTATCTACTTGCACCCGAGAGTGCTTTCGAACTGCTAGGTTGGCAGGCGCTGGGACCGAACGATGGGAGCGCACCCCGCCGCGGGGATTCGAACCGCCAACCTTTCGATCGGCAAGCCCTAGGCGCTGAGGCTTTTACCCACAGCGCCACCCATGTCCAATGCATATATACTTGGAAGTAAAATACGTTTAATTCTGTTGGGCTTTCTCTCATGTATATGTGTGTTTAGGATTTCTGTCTTAGCATTTCTCCTCTCCTACCAGTTTTCCCCCTTTCACAACTATTATTAAATGGTTACTTCTTTTAATGTAAAACTCCAGGCCTGCAATCCATTTTCTTGGGGTTGCCGTCTGTTTAACTTGCATTGCCTCTGCACTTTTTACAGTTACTTGAGATGCAGAAACAAAGCAGGTGAAGTTTTGACTGGCATGTAAACTAGAATTATGAAAGTGTGGCCTGATAGATATTTGCATAGCAGGCTGTTAAAAGCACAGGAAAAAGGCTGGGAAAAAAGCCCTTTATTTATTATGAATCCTTACTGGAGCAAGATGGTCTTAAGATAGTTGCACAGAACTTTACGTCAGCCAGTTCCGCTGACAAGCTTTATCGTTTCTCATTTCCCTTCCTTCTAAAGGACAACTGGTTCCGCTGTCTGTTATAGTTCTCTGGAAATGTGTGTAATTGTAAGCTTGGTTGCTCAACTTCCAAAGCGTTACTGCAGCCAGAGTCATCCTAGTCCCTTGGTTGGCAACTAGTTTTGTTGGAATGGAAGATCTAGTGGGCCAGTGCCCTAGACTTCATATGCAACCCCATGGCCTGCTCAAAAGTACAACTCTCTTCCCCAGACATCCACGCACAACAACCTTTTTTCACCTCTATTGCAATTGCAGGAAGGGGCAGCAGGAGACAACATATTCCTCTTTATAGAGCTAGATTTGGTGTAATTTCTGCTCCTCAATTCATCTGAGTAAGGCAGAACAACCATGGAGTACACAGCTACCTCGTTTAATATGTTTGTCTCTGTGTGGATATATTTAGTCTTTACTTTGTGTATTTACAAGTCACTTTTCTGTTAAGAAAACCTGCAAAGTGTCAGGGAAGCACCTAAAAACTTCCTGTGCAGAAGCACTCTATTAAAAGACAAAAGTCCAGTTAAAATGTAGCTAAAGAACAGTGGTGAGTGGCATTAATAATTAGGGATACTCTAGTAAATGAATGTCTTCACCTGTGAAAAAAAATGCAAGCAGGGAGGAAATGGGTCTTTTGTTTGGCGTGCAAAGCTACATATCAGGGCTTTTGAGCAAGCTGATTGTCTACCACCTTAGGGGGTGGGGAATATATTCCAAATTGAAATAATACTGGATACAATGTTGTTTTTCCAATTGTTAATATATTACATAGCTTTCATGGCACCCACGTCCAGGTTGTACTTCAGGCAAGGATTATTTCTGGTTGTCTCTCACTGACAAGCTGCAGTGTACCCATAATCCATGACCTACTATCTGACTCTGCTCCTGACTAATCAGGGTTTTTTCTGTCTTCCACCTTGCCAGATTTCTCCAAATTGCATGCAACTACCTCTCATGGGCTTCTGGGGGCTGTATTTTTTCAATAAAATAAGTGGTCATCCTAGGGATAAACAAAGTCTTTGCTCTCCATTTTTATTGTTTAGTGGAATACAGCTACAGCCTAAAAGCCAGACCTCATAATCCTATACCTAAATCTAATTAAATTCAAAAGTCCTGGATTACAGCATTTAAATGTGTTTAGGATTGCAGCCAACCTTGGGTTCAGGCCCACTTAAATGATATGGAGGATTTGTACACACTCCTGTTTACTATGCATCTAGTGCGTTCTCACTGCTGGTTTGGGAAGCGGTGTGCACATGACGTTAGCTACGGTCCATGTCTATCCTGTTGTTTCTTATGAAATACTGCACAAAATATTTGATGAGTTTCCCCTCAAAACCAGCTTCTATCCAAATTGAGCAAAAAAATAACCTAGCTGTGCTTTTAAGCCAGTAATGTGTATACAGCCTGTTATCTGATGAACCCAATGAGCTGATTCAAATATTAGATCGCAAACCTGCTAGCAAGACCTGGATTTTAACCATGTGCAGCACCTAGCATAAGGTTACGAGATTTTTTTCAATGAATCCAGGGACACTTTTTATCTTCAATGGATTTTGTATGGGGACTGATTTATACATCCGGGGACTGTCCCCGGGAAACGGGGACGTCTGGTAACCTTAAGTCCTAGCAACATACATGCCTTAAAGATTATTAAAGGAGCTGGGGTATTGTTTAGGGGGGCCGTTTGGTGGGGGTTGTTGCTGTCAATTTTTTGGATCTTTATATTGGATCTTATGATTTATGTGGAAATGGTTCAATTTGGTTGTGTGTGTTTTGATGTTTTGTTTATGGTTTATGACTACTTTTGTTATGTTTGTAGTTATGTATTTTTTATATGTTATAAGCTACCTTGAGCATGGTTTTAACTTTGGGAAGACGGCATACAAATAAAATGATTGATTGGTGTTGTGAAGGACAGCTAGCTAGGACCTTGAATTCTTGAGCAATCTTTTTGCAGTTGCTGTACGCCAGGATTTTCGGACTTCTGGGAAACTTTAAAAATGAGACTTATCCAAATAGCCTTGTACTAAAGATATGCTCAAGAATGTATGGATTGTGAGAGACCAAGAACTGAACAGAGGGTTCAGTGCAGCTCCCTCTGTGAAATGCCCTCAGCCTAAGCTAATCAAGAGGAAAAACAAGGGCAGATTAACCCTTAGCAACCTGCAGTGAAGCATGCTTCTAAGAGAGGCCTTGACTGGTATTTCTGAGAGTTAGGAAGCAGAGACAGGGCTATGGGGCTCCTGCTGATTTTGGGGGGTGGGATGGAGAATGGATATATATTTTCCCCCATCCTTGCTTAGGAAGAAAAGCTCCTACAGGGGGATTTTGAGCATGGGGTAAATGGCTACAGGAAGAGAAAGAGTTAAGCTATGCAGCCACACACACCCTCCCAACACACACACTTTGCTTAAGATTGCAGCCTCTGAGGCAGCTGGGTTAAAAATAAAAATGGGTTAGGGACACTGCATATGTCATTTTAGCCAAGGAAGGAACACTGAAAGGCTGTGGCAACTGGTAGCAATTTGACATGGTAGGGCTGCAATTTTTAACCTTGCTGTTTTCATCACAATAGGACTCGTACAGAACTTATTTAGGAAAGTGAGCCATTTGGCATGTGCAGAGTGCCATTGTCTCCTCTCTCTAAAATAAAAGTAAAAATCAATTATTATACACACACCTATGGACAGGGAAAGAGCTTCCACGGCCAAAGTATGATTTTCAGACAAGATGGACTCCATACCTCCTATTTGGAAATTAAGCCATTGTGCATAGCAAATTCATGTATGAGTTACACCTACACATCTGTTGCCAAAAACATATTGCCAAAACCCTACACACCAGCAACCATTTTGCACAGGAGTTGCATTCCTGACCCCCGCTTGTGTTGGTAAAGTCAGCGGCGGAGCAAGCCGATTGGGCGCCTGGGGTGGCATGCATGCCCTGTGCCTGGGGGCGGGGCCAGTTGCCCACAGGGTGAGGCCAGCCAGGGCAGGACGCTCTGCAAGGCCTCCGAGGAGTCTGCCTGTCTCCTCCCACTCAGCCACCCTACAGCTGAGGGTGAGGCAGCGAGCGGACCATTTGGGGCAGCAGGGAGGCGGTGGGCGCCCAAGCCACCCTGTCACTTCCAGGAGAGCCGCGTGGCTCGGGCGCACAGCAGGCCCCGCGGTGAGTGCCGCCCGGCATTTTCTCACCCCCCTCAGTGATGACACCCGGGGCAGCCCACCCCCACTGCACCCCCCTTCCTCCACCCATGGGCAAAGTGTGTGTAAGCCTGTTCAGCCCCTTTTCTGCCTACTTCATGGGTCGGCACAATGTGCACATGCATGATTGTGCATCATTTGGATGTGCCTTAAATGATTATTGCCTGTACACAAATGTGAGGAAAATGTGTGTCCAGCTGCATAAAGCTTTCCTTCCCCCAAAATCATTTTAATTACAGTATTCATTATCCAAAGTGGTAATTTATCCAAAAAGAGAGGTTGTTTCATTCAAGCCAGGGCACAGCTGAACATATTTGCAGTGTATGGCTCAGTCCTGACAATGTGAAGTCTCTGCTCATGTGCAGAGTCATTACACCAGACTAATCATAATCAGCCTCAGATATTTTTCAAGATTTGGGATACTATCTCCCAGGTTTGGGAAAGGATGTAGAGTCAAGTCATATTCAAACAGGCACAGAGCCCAAATTTGTCATTTTAGAAATTCATTGACAAATTCACAAGACAAATTCAAATAATGACAGCATCCCCCCCCCCCCCAATTCCTGTGCATTCAAGATATATACCCTGCTAGGGGAAGGGCTGCTTGGAAGCAGATCCACACACCTTTTCTGGAAATACTCTGGAAAATACTCTGTAATTACACACAGTTCAAATCTACCTTATCTGCCCTGCACTGCCCTGTCAGCTGCTTCTGTAACAGCAGCTTTTAATGAATGAATATAGAGAAATTATTAATAGTTTGTTGCAATTTATACAGAAGCCACCCACTATTTTGCCTCCCAGAAAGATAAATGCAAAATGCAAAATGATTAAGTAAATTCATTTATTGAAAGAGACTTGCTGTTGCTTCCTTGCTCTTTCTAGCAAAGTCACAAAACAATACTGAACTCAGCAAACAAACAAACAAACAAAATGCTCCTCAAATGAGGAAGTATTTCCTGATGCTTCTCTGGCCTTCAGGGAAAGCATGGGCTAATGCTAGCACATAGGGCTGTTTTGGAAGGATTGCTGACCCCTCCCATATCTGCTCTGGTGACTGTGCTGGACAGGCCCCATCATAACAGATGGAATAAGAGTCTTTCTGCTAGGGCTAAATTTCCTGCAATCCAACCAGTCACATGGCTTTTCCTGCTTAGAGACACATGGGAAGCACCTCTTTGCCATAGCCATACTTTTGGATTAGGATTGGCTGAGCGATGCAGAGAGCTGATCGGCCAGAGAATAGGAGATTGTCAGATGTGTCCCTGTATGGTCAAGGAAGTATAAAATGGGGGGAGGGGTCAGGAAAGAGTGGTTTTGAAGAGGAAAAGATGCTTGCCATTTTCCTAGGGAGGTTTGTGCCTTAGTAACCTCAGTGGACCAGCATCCATTGCTAAAAAGTGGGAAGTTTGTGCCTTTCCCCCTTCCTTTTAAACCTGCTATGCTGCTCTCATTTTTCATAGCAGCCAGGCACGCAAACTAAATGTCAAATCTATGATTGCTTATAACATTTGTTTGTTTTATTGATTGATGACATTTGTGTACCGCCTTTCCATCCAAGGATCTCAAAATAGTAAGCATGGTTCTCTTATCCCAGTTTTATCCTCACAACAACCCTGTGAGGTAGGTTAAGTGGAGAGACAGTGACTGGCCCAAAGTCACCCAATTAGCTTCCTGTCTGAGTGGGGATTCCAACTCTGGTGTTCCAAATCATAGTCCAACACACTAACCATTACACAAAACCCATTACAGGGCCCTCAATCAGGATTTGGAACGTGACACGTGGGTTAAACCCCTTTTCTGCACCACGGGATGAGAACTGCACATACCCTTCTGTTTGCCCCAGGAGGGAAGACTATAATGAACACCAATAGCAGCTTTCCTTCTGTGAAGCAAAAAGTTCACAGGGGTGCAGAATGGTCCCAGTTCTGATCAGGGGGCCCTATGGGTAAGATCATTACTATTAAACCAATTGAAGTCTATGGCACTGATAACACCCATTTTCTTCCTTTGAGGTCCAGAGGCAATTTGTAAATGTCAAAAGAGCTGCTTCAGGAAGAGAACTGGCAGCAGAGGGCTTTTATTTTTTCCAACTGTGTCCATCCGGTAACAAAGATGGAATCTAAAGCAGGGCTTAGGCCTTCTTTAAGGTTTTGTCAGCAAACTCGCATTGGAGTCACAAGATCAAAGAATCATAACGTTGCATTAGTGAGAGTAACATCTCTTCCTCTTTAAAATTCTGTGCGTTTTCTAGTTCCTCAGGAAGTAGACTGTGCTTCCTAAGGGGTAAGAAGCAGGCGAGAGAACAAGCAGACAGGCACCCAACCCTGGTTATATACAGAGCACAGGCTGCCTTAGTGCTACAGAACCATATACGCCAGTGTCATAACTAGTCATTTTTAGGCCCCTAATTCTCTGTTGCTGCTGCCACCCGAAAAACCAGCAGCAAGATAGTTAAGAATAGTTGTGAACTTTAAAAGCTGTTGCTGCTGCAATTCCAAAGTCCCACTGGTCAGATGAGTGTTTCTTCCCAGAAGCTGCTGTGCTGGTCGCTGCAATCCAACATCACATTTCTTTGCTTTTCTCCCCAGCTGGTGGCAGTCAGTAGCTAGAGGTCCTTAGGCTCCAGGCACAAAGCCCAAGGAGGAACTGCAATGGTGGCTCTCGGGCTGGCCTGCTGGCCTCAGAGCAAGCTGGATTCTGGCTTTCCATCTACCATTTTGTAAACATGCTTAAGTATTCCATGCTGAAAAGAAAACATGACACAATCTTACCTTTTAAACTATCAATACATGACCCATTTGTGCCCCTGTCTTGGTTGGTTCTGCCCACCCTAGTTACACTGCTGAACAAAGTACATGATAAAGAGACGAAGGGAAGAAACCTGGTGTTTACCTGTGATTTACAATTCAGTCATTCTTTATTGCTAGAAATTCTGGTTTGTTTTTGTCTTCCCTTATTAATTGACTACAGTTTTTTGGAGAATCTTGCATGGCAACTTAGCTATACAGCAAGCAGGGCAATCCAGAGCTTCTGGAGGCTGAGCCAAAATCCTCCATTCCCCTAGACTTTGATCTAACATATATGCATGCCGGTTGATGGCATACTCCTCTGGGCGTGTGTCACCTGGGCAGATCAGGCCACCACACACAAACACCTTGTTATCCCCAATTGAGCACACTGCATGTGAAAGATCCAAGCTGTAGTTATTCGGCAAGAGTGGGACAAGTTTTGTGGATTTGCTCATTTTGATCTTCTGCAGGTTTATTTCCAGACTCTCTTTGTGGCTCTGTATGCTCAAGACATTCTCCTGAGGAAAGGACAGCAAGGGCTTGTGATTGAACTGAATGGGAAACGTGATGTACTGCACCACATTCTTAGTCTGAGTGTCAAAGCAGTCCAGCACACCTACTCGGGAGAAGCGCCCATTCACCAAGCACCTTCCTGTCACAATGTAAATAGTCTTGTCTCCCTTGGTGATCAATGCAGTTGCATCCATAGGAATACTCATCTTTCCAGCAAGAATCCACTTCTCTTTCCCTTCGTCGTACTTGTAGATACTTGAAATGTACTTCCTTGGGGCCGTGCTTCCTCCTACAGAGTACACTGCCCCCCCACAAGTCACCATGGTGTGGAAGACCAAACCTATAGGCAGGTCCGGAAGTTTGATCCAGGAGTTAGTATCTATATCATACTTCCAAGCTGTTTTCAAGCCAGAGATCTGCTCTGTTGTTCCTCCAGAAACATAAATGTATCTCCCTAGCGATGTTGCACTGAGAGCAGCTGCTTTGTAAGGCATCTCTGTCAGCTTTAGCCAGATGTTCTCTCCAATGATATAAGCGAAAACCCCACTGTTGAACTTGCCCTGCTCTTTTTGCCCTCCTAAGATCACCACAGAGTCCATTAACGCCCCTTTCCTTTGTTGAAGCATCAGGCTTTGAGGATTGCCCTTTTTACGATCACTCAAAGTGCTCTCTATCCGGGACAGGGGACCAGTGTGGTCTGCAAAGAGTAACACTTCCCGGCAAGTGGACAGAAGCATACTGGTGGAGACAGCGGATAAATGAATGTAGGTAAAATACTTCTTAAAATATTTCTCCCTTTCAGCCTTTCTGTATTTCACCCACTGGAGGAGGGTTGAGAGAGTCTGGTCCTCGTTCTGTACATGAAGATGTTCATCCTTAAGGAGCCTGCTGAAGACGTTAGGGGGGCAGTGCATAAAGTCCGTTATGCCAGGGCCTGCCCAGTAGTTGAAGTTGTCTCGTATACCATCATAAGCAGCATTTGCCACATCTTTCATATCATATGAGGTGGCCAGGAGCATGTAGTAGAGGCAGTTGTTCTTCTTAAGGGACCTAAGGAGGAAGTCAGAACAGTGGCTCCTTAGAGATGGGGAACTGAAATACTTGGCTCCCTTCAGCAGGTCCTCCACGTTCTTCTCAGAAATTACAATCTTCCCAGTATAGAAGTAGTCGAGCAATTGCTCCACCAACTCAGAGCTCAGGAACTTGGCATCAATGATAATAAAGAGCTCATCATCCGCTTTCATGTCATTGCTGGATATCAGATTCCTAATATGGGAGGACATGGCTGCTAAAACATTGAGGTGGGCATAGAAGACTTTCTGGTCCACACTGAGGGCCACATCACAAAACTCCCGGTTCTTTCTCTGTTTGTTGAGGGCCTGCATCATAAAACTGTTGTGGTTCTTTTCTGTAAACTGCATCCTCATTTTTGGGGCCAGGCTTGTCTGGAATTAAGGAAGATGGTATAAGCGTAGAGGACTCTTTGCCCAGTTGTTGAAGACCCTACTCTGGGTACAAGGAGTGATGTCATCAAATAAAGCTGCTAGGTCACAATTATCTGTGACATGTGTTGACAAGAGTCTTTTCAAATTGTCCCTTTTGTACCGAGAGAATATCAGTCTCACTTCAGCTAAACCCGATCCAGAAAGAAAGAGGTTCCATTGATTGGAGGTGAGGTGGCTTCACCTATACTATCTAGTGTTTGTATTGAAAGGTAACGTGTTAGAGTCTTCCCAAGGAAATGTTAGGTTATAGTTAAATGCTGTGGTGATGTCAAATAAGAATACATTCCCACTTAATTTATTAGGTTCCACCGTGTATGATCTAAATAACAGAGCATTCTGTTCCCCAAGTGGAACCAAATTTGGGTATCTGTATTTTGATAATGGCTTGATAGGGCAAACATTCCACTAATATGACTTTGTTTCAGCAAGTCATACATAGGATTTAGAGAAAGGCCTTAAAATGGATAGTAAGAGTTGGCTTGTGGTAAGGTGAACCAGCAACAGGGGTGCCATTGGACTGTGAAGGAGTGTTGCTTTGCTTGTGCTTAACGGCCTGCTCACTGGTTTTTCACAAAGAGGGCCAAACAAGATTCTATGTTCAATATGTATGATTTTCTTATTTAAATAGCAACCATAGGGGGGCTGATAAGAACTGTGGGTGCTTAAGGTTTAACTCTCTAACTCTCTTCCCACATGCCATGATTCTGATTCCTCCATCGCCACTGCCATGGTTGCTATTTTAAGAAAAATTGGATACCCTGGAAGTGTCCGTATGCATTTAATATATGATCCACTTTGGGTCACTGGTGAACTAATGTTATATACAATTAACTGTACAAGATACACTTGTCAAGGCTCGAGTTTATTTGCTTTGCAACCCTATTAATTCTCATGGAATTCTCAGCGGCTGTTGATACTGCAAACCATACTTTAAGCATGACTTTATAGTTTGGCTTTGGGGAGTGGGTAAAAATGAAAAGAAAAAAAATCTCTCCCCCCCTTCCTTAAGTCTCTTCTCCTTATTGAAAACTAAAGTGACGCCCAGCAGTGGGGAGAAGTAAGGAAAGAAAATATCCCAACAACTATTTATACCCACCCAGCAAGCTTTGTTAGCAAAAAATGTATAGCACACGGTCTGTCAAGATGAGCACAGCTGTTCCCACAAGCTGAGGTGTTGCCTGGCCCTGGGAGACAATGCTAGACCCATCTCTTCAGAAACCTGGTCAGCCACTCCGGGCCACAGTTCTGCACTATCCTCATTAAAGAAAAGGTAAAGGACCCCTGACAGTTAAGTCCAGTCGTGAACGACTCTGGGGTTGCGGCGCTCATCTCACTTTACTAGCAGAGGGAACCAACGTTTGTCCGCAGACAGTTTTTCCTGGTCATGTGGCCAGCATGACGCTGATTCTGGCGAAACCAGAGCAGCACACGGAAATGCCGTTTACCTTCCTGCAGGAGCCGTACCTATTTATCTACTTGCACTTTGACATGCTTTTAAACTGCTAGGCTGGCAGGAGCAGGGACCGACCAACGGGAGCTCACCCCGTCGCAGGGATTCGAACCATCAAACTTCCAATCTGCAAGCCCTAGGCTCAGTAGTTTAGGCCACAGTGCCACCCGCATCCCTCAGTCTCCTCATGCCTGTGCCCCAAATCTATACAAGAAGGTGCTAAGTGTCTTGTGACACTTTACCATTCAAATGTTATAAACACCATATTACTATTTCACAGTTGTCTTTTTCTAACCTAAAAGGCCCCCAGCATTTAATGATCCCAGCAGGAGAGGGGCTATAATCCTTTGATTATTTTGGTTACCTTTTTCCATATAGATCATTATATGCAGCTGATCTGATGCATGATTACTTGGAAAGTAATACACATCATCTTAATTTGGATGGGATTGACTCCCTGTAAAGTGTGCATAGCATTACAACCTCGACATTTTCTCTTTCTCTGAAACAACTTCTTTTTGCTTTATGCTCTAGGCAGTGCCTCAGCTTCTAGTTTCCCTGAAGGCTGAATTAAAAATGCTGTAGGAGGAAGCGTGGTTGACTCATCCTCCAGATGTTCTCAGTTTCTTGTCACAACTGTGTAATCTGCCCTTTAACAATTGGGCAATTAATAACAGTGTTTGATATTTGCATAAAAGGGACAGAGTGCAATTCTGTTTGGAATATAGGTATTATCATAGGATAGCACTGACAACTGACCAGAAAAAGAATGGTGTTGCTCCTGTGTATTTAATAGCAGCTTGATCTGTAAAAGTCAGCAAGTTAAGCTTAAACAGCTTAGAAATAAATGTTAGCATTTGCTAACTGTAAATCAAGATGTCATTAAAAAGGTACAGGAGCAAACGTTAGTGTAAAAATAAACTTATTAGCAACCCTACTTCAGGTACAGAGATTTAGAATACCATCTTAAACTCTAAAAAAAATCATGATCATATTATTGAAGAAAACTGGAAGAAAGATGAACAGATGCAAATGAGAAAAAGGCTCCTGTACTCTTCTATGAAAGAGAACATTTTGAAAGGTGTGCAACTTGATTTGCATGCATGATAAAAGCTGTGAAATTATTCCGGATAAAGGAGCTTTGCCTTTGCCTCTTTTCACCCCACTGCTAAGCCATCTCAATCTGCTTCTGTTTAACACATTCAAGTTAAGACTGCCACTTAAAAAAAACCTTACGTTGCTTCTATGCTTTTCATGTCTACCACACACAAATGTGGTTGGTGAAACTTCCCATCACTTTAATGCCAGAAAGACAGGAACAGGCAACTTTTTACTGGCACTGCTTCACTGTCATTCATAACTGTGAGCTCTGCAGAACTCTGTAGGTGGTGAGGCTTATAGAATAGCTTGATTGGGACTAGAAACTGGGAGACCACAGTTCCAGTCCCACTTGACCATGAAGCTCACAGACCAGTCAGTCTCTCAGCCTAACCTGCCTCCCAGGGTTAATCACGGACAGCTTAAAATGAAGTGCAATTGACTTTAGGTAAATTTACAGCCTGATAAATATATTTAGGTTTGCAGTTCTAAAGCCCCTTGTGGTATTAAATTGCTGTAACTCTATCTGGTCAAATATTACCACACCTATGCAACTCAAACAGGTTGTCTCTGGCACATGAAGCTCATCCCAGGTGACATAGCAGGCTACAATAATTGTTCTGTATTGACTCTGAAGCTTGTTCTTAAACATTGTTTGTTCCCACACCTTCAAATAGCAACACCTGGTTTCTGCCACTGACAGGTAGAGCTTTGATGTTTCACCTGAACGTTACAGGAGGCAAAATAAGTGGTGCATGACAGGAAGATTTGTAAGCAGCAACAAATGGGAAGATTTTTTTTTTTTATGTGGGGTAGCTTGTTGGAACGTTACACCTTTCTTGTTAGCAGTATTGTGCCTTATCGGGTGGTAAAGTTATCAATCATCAAGCAAGCTCAGTGGCATGTGCCAACATAAATGGAGCTGAAACAAGAGAGAGGTATCAGCATGTGTGGGAGAACTGTAGCTTTAAAAAAGCAGGTAAAAGGGGTTAACTCCTTGAAGCCCAAATAGATAAGGAATTTGAGCATCAATTGGGAAATAAAAATGGAAAACTATAGAGGGTGAATTGGCTTTCTTAAGCCCCTCATATTTAGTATTCCAGACTAAAGGAGGCTCACTGGAACCCTAAACAGTAGAATTCCTGTTAGGGAATGAAGATATATTGCAACATTTTGTTGTAGTTTCCACTTAAATACAATATACTCAACTGTATAATATATACCAGAAACTTTATTTCTCTGCTGTGTAACTGTAAACTGTATGGTTGAGTTGCAGACAGGAGGGATAAGCCTGGAGAGGAAAGGAAAAGGAAAAGTTTGCATTTCCATGCGTATGGTTCTAAAACTCAATACAAGGTGAACTTAAAATAAAATAAAAAATACAATGCTTGAATAGTTTCACAACCCTATTATATACCCAAACAAATATGACACCTGCAAACTTCCTCTCCCACCACACCTGAAATGTCAGGTAGTCTAGAGGTTATTTCCAAACACTGACATTTCCTCGTGTCCCGTCCCCCCCCCCCCAGTGATTTTGAGAATGGTAATAGCAACAAAGAGATTATGTGCTTTCCACACCAGCTTTAAGTATGAAGGATATAGAAATCTTCGTGAGTTTGTGTGCCCATTCTCTTCTCAGGCCAGAGGAAATGGGTGCGGCACTTAGTGAGTTACCCAACTCCAGAAATCACAATGTGGTTGACCAAGCGGAATTATGCACTGCTGTTTTCCAGTCACTCAGAAGTAAGTCCTATGCGGTTCCAAAGAAAATAAGGCCTGCAATGCGCTTACCTGGGAATAAACCCCACTGAATTCAATAGGACTTGAGTAGATGCCGTTAAGAAATTGCGCAGCCACTTCCATGCGGGTGTACATAGACCTGAAGACAGTCAATATGCCCGGAAGCTTTTAATGTTTAATAGGTTATTGTATTTTAGTGTTTTGTTGGAAGCCGCCCAGAGTGGCTGGGGAAACCCAGCCAGATGGGCGGGGTATAAATAAAAAAATATTATTATTATTATTATTAGGCTTCTTCCGAGTAAGTACGCCTGGTATTGCCAAGGTGGGGCTGCAGTCGTCTGCATGCCTGAACTGGACATTAATATGCATAAGAAGGGGTTGTCTGGGATGCTGTTTTAGCAGTAAACAGGAATTATTTCCGAGTAAACGTGATTGGGGATTGGCATATTCTGGCGTTTGCTCTTTATTGTAAAGCAATAAAGCTTTGAAGGCCGAGAAGGGCAACGACAACTGCTCCCACCCATAAAAACTCCATGCCATGAGCCTAATCAATGAGGTATTTGGCACCTGTCAGGAAAATAGTCTTCAAAAGGGCGTTAGCCTAGTACAGCCCTCATGAGTCACGGCTAACCAAGAGCCCTCGCCCTCAAAGGGCCATTTTCGGGACTGGGCAAGCTTCCTCTTCCTTGTGCCTCCGGGCCAAGGCTGTAGAGCAGCCAGCTGTTCTTCAACTACAACTCCCATCATCCCTAGCTGCGGGCTACGCTAGCTAGGAATGACGGGAGTTGTAGTTCAACGCCCCCTAGAGTCCCAACGTTGCTGCCGCAGAGCAAGCCTGCCACCACCCGGCTTATGCCAGTAGCTGTGTCGGACTTCGATTGGCTGGGCTGCCTCGGATAGGATTCGTGCGATTGGACGTGGAGGTGGGGGGCGGGCGCCGACTGTCCCCGCTGTCATTGGCGGATACGTGGCGCATGCTTCCTCCGCCTCTACGCACGCGTGACGGCAGAAGCCGAGGAACCGTCTCTGCCTGTTGGGTTCGTGTATTGAGCGCGCGCGCTTGCCGTTTTTCTGCGCTCTCCATCCGCCCCCCCCCCCCCACCGCTCAACCAACGGTCGCCGCGATGCCGCTGCAGTTCGAACTGTGCCCGGGCCGGCCAATCGGCGGGGACCACCCCTGCTTCATTATCGCGGAGATTGGCCAGAACCATCAGGGGGACCTGGAGACCGCCAAGCGGATGATCCGAGTGGCTAAGGTGGGGAGGTGGGCGTGGCCAAGGGGGGTGGCAAAGTGGTGGGTGTCGAGGCTGGGTCAGTTGGGCTGAGGGGCGAGAGGCGGGAGGATGGGGAATGGGAGCAGAGTGGCCGGCGGGTTGCTGCCTGCTCTTGGTGTTTTCTCGGGTATCGTGGATAGAAGCTGCATGTGGGAGAGGGGAGATAACCAAACAATAATGGCTAATTAATGACACTCAGGGAAGCAACTTACTGTCAGGTGGGGGACTGTCAGGCAAATAAAAATGGGAGCTGTCAAGAATTTTATTCTTATTTGATTTATATTACCACCCTTTAACCAAACATCTTGGGGTGCTGCACAACGTTAGGAACATAATTTACAGACATTATGATTGCAACATAAACAGGAATTGTGCGGGACTGGACCCAACGGTCAGGGGTCCCTTTACCTTTAGAGAGCATAATAATAGACAACATAATGATAAAATAGTCGTAATAACAGTCACAAACTGTGGTCCAGTGACCCATGAGCCTCATGCAGCTGCACCACAGCACCTCAGTTAAAAAAGAGAATTAGAAATCATGCGGCATCTAGTAGAGGACGTTGCAGTTGTTGCCACAGAAAGGGAAAACTGTTATGTGGTCCGTCAAGCCCCTCATCAATGTTCAAGAGGTCTGAGAGGGAGAAAAGTTTGGAGTGGGAAAGGGTGATGGGGGATGTTTGGCACTTAAGGTTTGTAAAGGTAATGTGTAAATGATGAGAATTGGGAGATTGTAAACCACAAACCAGTTATCAAGGGGCACTTGGATTTTAGCTCTTTAAAAAAAACCCTCCTGAGATCGTTTTATGATATTTCCACCTTATCCTTCCTTCCAAGGAGCTCAGGGTTTCATCAGACCCAACTGACATTGTGAGCGTCAATCCTGTGAGATTTGGCTGAGAAACAAGAGCGTAAGATGAGCCTGCTGAATGAGGCCAGTGGCCCATTTTGTTCAACATCCTGTTCTCACAGGATGTTCAGACCAGGTTCCTGTGTGAAACTGGCAAGTAGGACCAGAGCATTTCCCCCTACTGTGGATTCCAGCCACTGGTATCCAGAAGTATTACTTCTTCCAGTTGTGGAGGCAGAATATAGAGCCATTCTTCTGTAGTGGCATCTGGGCTTAGTTCCCTTGTCAGCCATTCAACTATATCACTGAGCTACAGCCCTTGCATATGGAGCTAAAGTTCTGTTATAATGCGTCCTGTTGGAGGATGCGCTGATGGAATGATCAGAAAAGCACAACATTGAATTCCTATGTGATTAGAATTGGGAACTGGTACCATCGTTGACCTTAAATGGTTCATCAGTTGGGTTCGTTAGTCTGCAAGAGCCTAATCTGAAATAGAAAGAGGAGTCTATTTGCTGACCTTTCCTTTGTTTCAGTGGCTGTTTAGCGCAGTGTACATCTGACAAAGTCCACAGAACTTATTCCACAGTAAACTTACTAGGTTGCGTACACACCATTCATTAAGGCAGATTATTTCCCCCAAAAGAATCCTAGGAACTGTGTTAAGAGTGCTGGGAACTGTAACTGTGTGAGAGGTAATCTCCGGTCCCAAAAGTCTTTAAATGGTGTGTATGTAGCCTATGTCCTTGAGGTGTCTCAGAAAGGACACTTCAATATGTTTTAAAATTGCATTGGCATGGTCAGTTCAAGCGGTGTGCATGCACAGGACTGAGATGGGCATGTTCAGTGACCTTTAAGAACTATTGTAATGTTTGTGTCTTTGTAGGAATGCGGAGCAGATTGTGCCAAATTTCAGAAAAGTGAACTAGAGCACAAATTCAATAAGCGAGCCTTGGAGAGGCCATACACTTCCAAACACTCTTGGGGGAAAACTTATGGAGAGCACAAGCGCCACCTGGAGTTCAGCCATGATCAGTATCGAGAGTTGCAGCGATATGCAAAGGAGATTGGCATTTTCTTCACAGCATCAGGCATGGATGAAGTAAGTGAGATAGATATTGGTTTTGTTTTAAGAAGGAGCTGCCACATCTGAAATTCCTTGTGTATGAGCATAGTCGTGCGCTGTTCTGCTGTATGTTTCTGGAAAAGGAGGCAGATTCATCCAGCTAGAGTGTCTTTATTTGATGGGTAGAATGTTAATGTTAGGAATCTTTGTGTTGTTTTTTTAAAAAAAGTATTTCTTCACAGATGGCTGTAGAGTTTCTGCATGATCTGGATGTTCCATTTTTTAAAGTCGGATCAGGAGACACTAACAATTTCCCATACCTGGAAAAGACAGCCAAAAAAGGTGATGTGCTAATAACTCGCTTAATATAGCTACTGTTTCTACTCTCCTAATGGTACCACATCTAATGAGAGAATGTATGAATTTGATAGAGCACCCTGCCTTATTACAGTGGTACGAGTTGTGGATGGGATCTGTTCCAGAGGTCTGGCCGGATCCCGAGGTTTCCGCAACCAGAGAGACCACTTCTGTGCATGCACGCACAGCAGTAAAGTGATTCTGCACATGCGCACGTGGCAAAAACCTGGAAATATACTTCTGGGTTTGCCGCTTACATATCTCAAAATTTATGTAACTGGAGGGATACGTAAGCGGAGGTAGAACTGTATATCCAAATTAGATACAATTGTAAATATCAGCTAGCATAAAAAATGACAATAGTTCTTTCATCTGCATCCTTAATGTCTGGTAGAAATCTTCTACATTCTTCTCCCACACTCCCGTTAATGATGGATGGGTAGAGGAGGACTGCCATTTTCAACTGTAGTCATAGTTTGGTCCTTACCTCCTATGAGGAAGAGGGACTTTTCAGTGGTGGCCTCACAACTCTGGAATTAATTGTCTGTCAACTTCTGGAGGATCACTGCACTCTAGTCTCTTAGAAAGACTCTGCAGATATGTTTCAGGTTGCTTACACAACATTTTATATACCTATCTGTGAAGTACAAAACTGGATTTTATGTTCTGGACTGGTTTATTAGTTTATCTAGCTTTTTTTAGTATTGAGGTATCTGTAGAAATTATTTTGTATTCTGTTGCATTTCAGGGTTTTTTAAATCATATAAGTCCCTTGGAGGAGCTTTGCTCAGAAAGGCGGCCTATAAATAGGGAGGGTGTATAGGCCCCAAGATTTGTTGTTTATCTGTGTTTTAAACAGCTGACCTGTCTCTAAGTTGCTCTGTGCTCCCTCCACTTTAAATCTACTCTGGGTTCTGGGGTGCTTTGTATGAAACAAAACTGTGTTCCCCATTTATTAAATGGGGAATATAAAAATGGCTGCAACTTTCCCCCTTATGGCCAAAGTGGATGAAATTTACAGGCAGAATCAATGAATTCTGCCGACCCTTAGGCTTTATACCAGTTAAAGGACACATTCCAGCTAAGCAAAAAGCACTCAGGATATCAAGGAGGGCCAGTGAGGGTTGTGTTCTGGAGGTGGGTATGGCTTGGGTGGAGTCCTGAGAACCAAGTAAAGGCCTAGAGACAAATTAATTTGTGTGCACCAGCTGCAGAAATGGCATAGGTGGGCTATGAATAAGTGGGTTGGCATCAATCCATCCAGTTTATAGGCAGATAAAAACTAATTGTCAAGTAATTGACCAGTTTGTATAATGTAGCTGTAGGAGACAGAATGTTGGAGTTACAAAACGCTCTCGGTGACCTTCCCTTCTAGGTCGCCCGATGGTGATTTCGAGCGGGATGCAGTCAATGAACACAATGCAACAAGTTTACAAGCTGGTGAAAGCCATTAACCCGAACTTCTGTTTTCTCCAGTGCACCAGTGCTTACCCTCTTCAGCCTGAAGATGTCAACCTTCGTGTCATAACGGTCAGTGAGGTGGGGTGGAAGGCATGGCAATTTTCCTAAGGTGCCTTGTTTTCCTTCTGAACCAATGAATTGAGCAAGACAACAGATCAAGTGCAGTTTGGAATTTGCTCCAACTCTAAGGAGAGCCCAGCACAGAATTAATTTTCCTAAACCTCATTCCTTTTCTTCTTCTTCAGCAGACTTAAGAGCTCCTTGACTGTGCTAAACTCTGGCCAAAGAAAGTTGCACATAAAGCACAACTAAATTTCATAGCATTTTGTAACAGCTAATGTTGGTGGTGAACTGTCCTCTTCTTTGTATTTACCATCAACTTTTCTATCCTTCTAGGAATATCAGTCCATCTTCCCAGATATTCCTATTGGCTACTCTGGTCATGAGACTGGGATAGCCATTTCCATTGCAGCAGTTGCCATGGGTGCAAAAGTCCTCGAGCGCCACATTACACTGGACAAAACCTGGAAAGGCAGTGATCATCAAGCATCCCTGGAGCCAAAAGAACTGGCGGAACTAGTGAGAAGCATCCGGATGGTGGAGAAAGCCATGGGGTCCCCAGTCAAGCGGCTCCTGTCCTGTGAAGTGGCTTGCAATGAAAAGGTAAATTTATTATTGAGTGCTGCAAGACCCGCTTATTCTGGATTGCTTAACCTTGGGTTACTGACGGTGGCAGCAGTATTCATACACATCCATCCTAGTAAGGTAATACAGAGATTGCTTTGTAGCGCTTGCCTGCCACTGTAAGAAACCCCACTAATGTGCAATTGAGTCCCGCATGACCACATATGCATGTGCTGCCAGGAAATAATTAAAGAATGGTGGGGGAGAGCTGGAGAGTCCCCAAAGCCTGAGGGGGGTGGAGGAAGCCCGAAAGAAGCTGGAGGCGCAGCAGTGCTTTGTTTACATGGCTCAGCTGCTCTGCCTATCAGCTGATTCGTGGGGTAGCGCAGCAGCTGCTTTCTCCATACATCCTCCAGCCTCCTGGCGGCCCCAGAGCTTCAATTCTAGTTGCAGGTATTTTTAGATACAGTATTTTTGGTATGGGTTGAAAAGAGAGCAGCAGAGAGAGCATTTAAAGGGTGTTTAATATAGGCCCTGTAAGACGTAACTGGAGCTGCTTGGGATTGAACCTGTGACCTTCTGCACGAAAAGCAGATGCCCTGTCACTGAGTTGTCAAAGGCTGTATTAGATGCAGTGCATATACGCCTCCCTTATTCTTTTACCTCTTGTTTCCAGATCAGGGGGGGAAATAGCAGCATAGTACAATGATGATGATGATTTATTTATAGAATCATAGAGTTGGAAGAGACCACTAGGGCCATCGAGTCCAACCCCCTGCCAAGCAGGAAACACCATCAGAGCACTCCTGACATATGGTTGTCAAGCCTCTGCTTAAAGACATCCAAAGAAGGAGACTCCACCACACTCCTTGGTAGCAAATTCCACTGTCGAACAGCTCTTACTGTCAGGAAGTTCTTCCTAATGTTTAGGTGGAATCTTCTTTCTTGTAGTTTGGATCCATTGCTCCGTGTCCGCTTCTCTGGAGCCGCAGAAAACCTTTCTCCCTCCTCTATGTGACATCCTTTTATATATTTGAACATGGCTATCATATCACCCCTTAACCTCCTCTTCTCCAGCCACTCTGAGCAGCTCCCAACAGAATATTAAAACATCAAACATTAAAAACTTCCCTTAACAGTGCTCCCTTCAGATGTCTTCTAAAAGTCAGAGAGTTGTCTATTTCCTTGACATCTGATGGGAGGGCATTCCACAGGGCAGGCGCCACTACCAAGAAGGCCCTCTGTCTGGTTCCCTGTAACTTCATTTCTCGCAGTGAGGGAACCGCCAGAAGGCCCTTGGAGCTGGAGCTCAGTGTCCAGGGTGGAGATGCTCCTTCAGGAATACTGGGCCAGGGCTGTTTAGAGCTTTAAATGTTAGCACCAACTCTTTGAATTGTGCTCAGAAACATACTGGGAGCCAATGAAGGTCTTTCAGGACCGGTGTAATATAGTCTCGGCATCCACTCCCAAGTACAAGACAGGCAACCAGGAGGCACACCATGCCCTGTGCCATAGACCTATGAGCCCTCTGCTGCTGAGCAGCTGTGTCCCAAACTGCTGCTGCGTGTACCACTTGGGAGCTGCACCTAGAGCGCAGGCTCGCCACCCCAAGACATAACCTCCTTCTACTTCTCTTTCTGTAGTTGGGAAAGTCTGTAGTGGCCAAAGTCCGGATTCCTGAAGGTACCACACTTACGCTGGATATGCTCACGGTAAAAGTGGGGGAACCCAAAGGATACCCGCCAGAAGACATCTTTGACTTGGTTGGCAAGAAGGTCAGGATAAATATTGGTGAAGATGAAACCATCGTCGAAGATGCCATCGAAAACCATGTGAAAAAAGTGAAATGCTAATTTGTGACTCTTTTTTTAATGGAACCTTGGGAAGAAGCACTGTGCGTAACATACTAAAACCAGAATGTGCTGAAGTTCAAATGAAGGGTTTTGGGGAAGGGAACCGCAACGTGATTTTTTTCTTGTGGGTCGGCTAAAATATCAATACAATTCAATGTAGTACTTCTTGAAGAATCCTTAGTTTCTCTTTATTGCTGAAAGCTTTTTGCTAAGCCATGACACAGTAACCCACCCAGAGAAACTTTTCTGAAAGGTAGTGAGGGCTTTGGAAAAATATGTATTTGTGTGGGCAGGATCAGCGCCAACAAATGAATGCTTCTAAATTTTTGTGAATGCGTATTTAACAAGACATACGTGTTCCAGGCCTTTTGTAATGTTTTCAGAATTCAGAACGAGACGTTGCTATGTGACTTGCAATACCTCCAAGATATAAACTGTACAAGAATCTGCTCTGTGCCCTTGATCTTAAGTTTTCTCCTTGTCCCATCACAAAGAATGGCAGAGGGAAAACTGAATGTATACAAGCTGCACATGGTTGCTGCAGTCAACTAGGTGTGTAAACTTCTCAAAACAAATCTTTGGGGCCTAGGTGTGCTGTGTGCCTTCAATTTTAGCTATTCAAATTTTGGGAGAATTAAGGCAGTGTAGAAGTTCTAGGATATAATTTGGGACAGCAGTGATAAAGGAAACAATTCATCTGACAGGAGAGCCTATAAGATAGCATAGCAGGAGAAATCATGTGTCTAAAATCGGGCTGCCGCTCAGATTCATGAGCATTTAGTAGACTTTAACATTTCTACCTATCTCCACCCCATGAAGGCTAGTAACATGGAGCTCTGTGAGAGAAAACTAACGGTTGCAGTCATGTATTTATTTGGAAGGAAAATCCCACTACACTTGGGTGGGTGCACTACTGAGCAAGCATGCTTAAGGTTGGAGTGCCAGACTTTCAAGGTTTTCCAGATCATGACTATTCAAGATTCATTGTAATGAATCTAGAAAGGTTTCTGTTAGGCAATGGGGCTTGCACACTTCTGCCTTAGCTTGATAATAAATTATTGTTATTATTATTGATAAGAAGGAATCTGTTTCACTTAAAATAAAGGTTTTTTTTTTTTACTTGAGCTCAATTTGCTTTAAGCATAATCCCCATGCATAGGTTGTGGTATTGGGATTTCACCAGCTCACTTGCATCACTCCTGCTTCCTTCTGCACTGGGCATCACATTTGGATGGATTGTTTGCACATAAGGCCTGATTTATGTAGACTGCACTGTCACAAAATCCAGGAAACTGGATGGCATGACTCGGCCCTAGGCTGTTCTGCAAAAGTTCTGTCCCAGGCTGTGGGTGTCACAGGAGCTTGGAAGGCAGGGGAAAGAGAGTCAGCACAATCCTGATCCCTCACTCTGTTCTGATCAAATGTCTGCACAGGACTTGTCTGAATCATGATTTTGCTGTTAATGATTGAGTTAAACAATGACAAAATAATGACTGGTGGGTTTTTAAATTTTTATTTTAAATGGACAATAAAACTTGGGCAAAGTTACTTCTTCTCTGCCAGTTTGTTTTTATGGGGAAATCTTGGGGTTTTTTAGGTTGCAGAAGGGATGAACTACCAATGGCTCCTGTGGTCTTTTGACTTCTAAAAGTCATGCTGGCAGAGTGTCACTTGCTAAAAATGTGCCATCACTGTAGCCTGAAATGATGGGTTTTAATTCACAGTGACCAGGGCCATGGACAACACATAGCTAGGCAAGGACTGTGGCCGGAATAGTATACAAAGCGAGCAGTGGCAGGAATTTTTGAACCATCACCAGAACTTCCAAATAAGGCAGTTCTCTCCCTGTGGGTTTGTGCCTAACTCTCACCCTGGCAAAGCTCCCAGCTGGAAGGGCAGGAAGAAGAAAGAGGGGTATGTTGGGGGAGGGTCATAAAGGAAGAAGCAGCTTTGCTCTGGAGGCAGCAAATTCCTATCGCTGCAAAAGGCCTCTGAACAACTAAAAACCTGCACATGAATAAAGCTCTATTTATGAATAAATGGCCATGGTTGCAACAGATAAAGGCAGACTCCTAGAAGACAATATCATATTTCAACCATTTCGATATGGCATCTAGTTATTAATAATGCCACTGATGAATCACTTCCCATAAAACATCCTGTAGCAATTTGATAAACTTTTATAAGAAGGCTTTCAAGCCAGAGACAGATGCAAACTGCGATAAAAATCTCCACTTTCTAAAAGGCTTGTTAAAAATGGAAGATCTTCAAAAGGCACCAAATTAGTTTTTTATGTAAGGCATAAGATACTCTTTTTGATAGCCTGGTTCCAAGCAGCCTAGGGATTTAAATTCCAGTAACTGCACCTTGACCATAGCCTGATAGCAAATTGGCAGCCAGCGCCAATTCTCTTTTCAACTACAAATATTTACAGTTGAGTAGTGAAAGCTTAGGTACTCCTTTGCCTCTCTTTTGGCTCTCTGGAATGAGATTCCACATCATTAAAAAGCAGGCTGCAATTCACCAGTTCAAAGATACTTTATTGTCTGCTAAGCAGGCTTGCTTTGCAAATTATTCCAAGGCAAGATGCATCATCATCATCATAAGTTTTCCAAGGCACACAGGATGACTTTACCATTATAGAAAAAGCAGCAATGCTTGCCATTTATTTGTACAGGAGCCTCCTTGCAACCAGGATTAGACCCCAGAAAGTCAGTGCAAATTGGATATACACCTAGAGGCACAAAGCCTTCCCCAAAGAATTTAATACACAGATGGGGTTAAGAGACAGTCTTCAGTAATCACGCCATTATCGTCTGAAAACTTTACAAGGCAAATATTGTTTCAGCATTTTTTTAATTGGCCAAGTGCTTTAGATCCTCTGCATTGCTCTCCTCTACCTCACAGTTCATAGTAACTTTATGAGATAGATTGCAACTTGTACTAAAAGTGCAAAAATGGCATATAGACAGCTATTTCCTGGAGTGATATGTCGCCATTAGGAAATGATTCAGTATCGTAAAGTGTCTTTTTCTATTAAAAACCTGAAGTACGTATCACAATATACATGGATGAGAAGCATGGGTCTCCCCCACATCCTTGTGCCGTCAGCCCTTAAGTTATCTTGCACATTGTTATCGTCCCTTCCCACAACCTCAGCGCTGGATAAACCGGCTCCGTGAACTTGCAGTGGAACGTGTGCAGATGTGCCATCCCATCTGTCACGTTATAGAAAGACAGGATCCCAGCTTCATAATCCAGGAAAACCCCAACTCGTTCAGGGTCATCCTCTGCCTGAATAGGGACTCTCTCCCCGTTCTGGAACGCCCAGTATTCAAAGTCAAACCTTTTGATGCACCAGGACATTCGGTTGCATCCCAAGCGGCAAAGTTCAGAGTCTCCTTTCCTTTTGATGGATGAGTAGGCTGCCCCAATCCACCACCCTTGACCGGCCTGCAGCACATCCACCTCCCAGTAATGGCTTCCGGCAAAGAAAGAATCTCTGCTCAAGACTTGCCAGACAGTGTCGAATCTCTCTGGGTTTGAGCAGTAAAGTCTTCTCCTCCAGCTGTAGCTTACGGAAAGACGGTCCTCTGACAAAATTAACCTGGGGTGCACGCTATTTATCTCTAGCGTGGGGGATCTTGCATCTGCGGGGGGAAAACATTCATGGGCAACACATCGCAGAGAAACATATTCAGCGGCAACAACAGTTGAGGAAGCAAATAGCCACAACACACGCTGTTAAAACCAGCAGCCTTATATTGATTGACCTGTCCACATCAAGGACCAGTGGAACTTCCTATGAGACACAAAACCATCATGGTGTCTGCATCAGAAGCCAATGATAAGGATGGAATGAGAAGAGGGGAAAACAGGATGATGACCAGTGAACCTTGCCATGATGGGGGTACAGACACAGTAGTGCTATTTTTGGAACAGCTCCGGGTCCTCCACTGTATCTCGCCCCTAGTTCTGATTTCCAGCTTTCCCTTGTTTGCTTATGTTACTCTGCAGACTAAGAAATGCAACCCAAGATTTAGCTCAGGCATAGGCAACCTTCGGCCCTCCAGATGTTTTGGCCTACAACTCCCATGATCCCTAGCTAACAGGACCAGTGGTCAGGGAAGATGGGAATTGTAGTCCAAAACACCTGGAGGGCCGAAGGTTGCCTATGCCTGATTTAGCTGTTTTTATGAAGGATCAAGCCCAGGGGTGGAGAACCTCTGGCCTTCCACTTGTGCTTAGACTACAACTCCCATCATCCCCTGTCAGCATGGTCAGTGACGATGGCATTGGTAGTCCAGCCACAACTGAATGGTCACAGGTCCTTCCCAGCCCTAGCCTGGTCTTTACAACAGGATTGGGGATTACTCAAATGTCAGTCTCAGGAAGTCCCTCCTTCCCAACTTAGGGGGCAATGGAGGGGGGTTAAAGAGGTGGGTCTTCAGCATATGACAAGCTATCCAACGAAGGTGCTAGATGCACATCTGTGCAAAGGGAATTCCACAACTGAGAGGCGGCCACAGAGAATGCCCTCTCCCAGGTCACCATAACCTCTGAGGGCTGTGGAACTACCAAGAGGATTCTTCTCCTGAACTTAACACCTGAGAGGGTCTGTAGGGATGGAGGTGGTCTTTCAGGGGCCTAAGTCATTTAAGGTGTGAGCATCTTGAATTAGGCCCAGAAATGAGCTGGCAGCCAAAGCAGCTGTTTTAATACAGGTTCTATGAAATCTAAAGGCAACTCCAGTCAGTAATCTGGCCTCTGCATTTTGGAACGGTCGAAGTTTCCCAGTCACCTTCAAGGACAGCTCCATGTAGAATGCATTGTAGTAATCTAAGACAGAAGTGCCTGGCGTGCTCTGGTCCATGGGGTCACGAAGACTCGGACACGACTAAACAACTAAACAACAACAACAACAATCTAATCTGTAAGCTACCAGAGCACTGAATATAGTGGCCAAGTCACCTCTGCCCAAAAGGGGCTGTAGCTGGCAAACCAGCCAGGGCTGGAAAATGGCACTTGTGGTCACTGAGGCCACCTGAGCCCCCAGTTAGACAAAGATAAAACCAGGAGCAACTCTAAACTATGGAGCTGCTCCTTCTAGGGATGTGGAACCCTGCCCATTTATCCCTGTGAAACTGCTTGGTCAGGGAAGGTCCAGCTCCTCCGGGCTGAGCAAGCAGGAAACTGCTGCTCTAAAATCTAAATTGAAAAACTAGCAACTTGCCTCTGTCCCTCTCCAAAGAAAAGATGATTTCAAATGGTGAGCATTCAAATACCAAACTGTTCTAAGATACCGTTTGCTGAACAGTCAAACATGGGGGCTTCTAACCATGGCTGGCAGGATGGAGAAACCAATACGTACGTTTCAAGAAGAGCGCGCGATTGGCGGAAGAGTTTGTTTTCAACAACAGACCGGGGTCCTTCTTCAAGGTGCTGTTAAGGCTGCTGAAGACATCTGAGCAAACAAAAAGTCAAAACAAAGATGCTATTTAGACAACGAGCTGGTGTAAGGGGCTGGACTGAGGAGGAATCGTGAGGACCGCCACCCCCCTTCTCCTGAAGCTTCCCAAGAACAGGAGGACAGTATAGATTTAGAACAGCGGTTTGCAGAAGGGCATAGTTCAGAGGCTGCCAGCTGCAGAAGCTGGGAAATACTGGAAGAGGAACAACAGGAAGAAGAAGAAGCACCAGGGGAGAGACAGCTGACAGACTCAGTGTCCTTGAAAAGCATTCCTGACCCCCCTCCCAGGACCAGGCAGGCATTGAAAGTAGGAGAACAGAGAGCTCAAAGGCAAATAGCTCAGATTAGCCGCCAGTGGAGTGACGCAGAATAGGGGAGATGAAAGCAGATGGGACTTTACTTGGAGCAATGCCGTTAATTAGGGAAGACTGCATTCCTTTGTCACTCTCTGTGAATTATTGAATAAATTGCTTGGTAAGAACTTTTATTGTTTCTCTGATTCTCGGCTGCCACCATGGGAGGGAAGCCTGACAGTTGGTTCATCTGACACGCTAAGTCAAACCAGGAGAAACGTTTTTCTCCATCTCTTGCAATACTAGAACTGCTGGACGTTCAAGGAAGCTGAATTTGGGGAGGTTCCGGAGAGACAAAAAGACATGCTTCTTCACACAGCACGTGGTTAAACTATGGATTCTTCTCCCCCATGGCTTTGAATGAGGACTCACGGGGGATAAGGCTATGGGTGATATCTGTGCTCTGCCTCCACGCATTCATGTACCTTCCTTGAGCCGAGCCTTGAGTGGTTTCTGCAGGATGGACTGGACGAACTCAAGAAAGCGCAAGAAGTGGTTTGTGACGTGTTCAAACGACATGGGCAACGGAGCCAGCTGCTCTGCGGGGATCAACTGCTTCACTATTTCCTTTTCTGCTGCACAATAGCCCTGCAGAGGAAGACATGAATTCTTCAATGCCTGCCTTCTGATCCCCAGCATCCATGGGGCAGTGTGTGGCGCTCCTTGGGCACAATCCGTGTGGGAGCTGCATGATGCCTCAGGGTTCTGTGAGGCAAGAGAGGCTGGCATCAGTCTGGCGTCAAAAGGACGAACTGGTATTTCTTTATCTCAGAAGCTTGAGGACTAGTGACATAACCAATTAATGAACAAGTATAACAATAAACACACTAGACAAAGGCCTCACCCATACCACCCTTTAATATTGACAGTAAGCTAAAGTGCGTAAGGTAAAGAACCCCTGGACGGTTAATTCTAGTCGAATTTGACTCTGGGGTGCAGCACTCATCTCGCTTTTGGGCCGTGTTTGTTCACAGACAGCTTTCCAGGTCATGTGGGCAGCATGACAAAACCACTTCTGGCGCAACGGAACACTATGATGGAAACCAGAGAACGCCGTTTACCTTCCCGCTGCGGTGGTGCCTATTTATCTACTTGCACTGGCGTGCTTTCAAACTGCTAGGTTGGCAGAAGCTGGGACAGAGCAACAGGAGATCACCCCATCGCACAGACTCAAACTGCTGATCTTCTGATCAGCAAGCCCAAGAGGCTCGGTAATTTAGACCACAGCGCTACCCACACCTGTGTAAATGCCCTTGTGAGTAGGCTTTGTCCTGGAGAACTGCCACACGTTTTCGCAGCTGTGGCAGAGACCAGATCACACAAGCAGGATGTGGAAATCGACCAGCATGAAATTCCGGTTCCCATTCACGGTTGCGTTCCTGATAGCAGAGAGGAGCGTGTGAACCTAAGACCCACATTGCAAGACCAGTGGGAGCACAAGCTCCATGCCAGGGCATTGTGTGAAATCAATTTAAAATCAATTGAAATCAATTAAAAAAAACGTCAAGGCAGAGAAATGTGCTGCACCTATTCTTTCTTTGTCAAAGTTTTGATTGTAGGCTTGGAGGGACGGGGAGCTTCCTGTTTTGCCTGCATTACTTTACAAAGCAGCAGGCATGCTGAAGGAACTATATCGTAGCAACAGTAGGAATCACACCATGGAGAAAATGCTGGATTTTTCATGAAAGGGCAATCGCAATAGGGCCTTTCCACACTTTCAACCAGGAAGAGCACCTTCCTACCTTGAGCAAAAGAAGGGGGTCAGGTTGAAGCTGCATGTGCCTGATCCTGTCTGCGAAGCCATCTATGAACCGGATCTGGCCCTCACAAGCCTCTGCCTGTTCTTCATACGCCATCAAGGTATGCTGGGCCTTCTCGTCAATGTATCGCTTGGTCAAAGTTTCCTCCTCGGCAAACAGGAGCCGGAGCTCAGCAAACTTCCCTGCCAGCCAGGTTTTGCTCTCAAACATGTGTGCCTGCAGGTAAAACAAAACAAAACCTCAGCACCAAACCAAGAAAGCTGCCAAACGCAAATGTTCCAGGGGCCTAGCATGGAAAAGAGAAGGTGCTCACAAGCCTTTGCGGAAAGGTTACATTCAGACAACCAAGCTGCCAAGGCCTTAATGGGGCGTTGTAATAATTCAGCAAGATTTGGAGGTCAACAGGCTCCCCACACCTTTGGTGCAGCCCACAAAGGTCTCCTCTCATATTTTATTGTGATCTTGAGCATGCAACCATTTTCTTTTTAGTAGAAAAACAACAACTGGAAAATGTGCAGAATTTACACTTCTCTCTCTTTTCGTTGTACAGTGGTACCTCAGGTTACAGACGCTTCAGGTTACAGACTCCGCTAACCCAGAAATAGTACCTCGGGTTAAGAACTTTGCTTCAGGATGAGAACAGAAAACGTGTAGCAGCAGCAGGAGGCCCCATTAGCTAAAGTGGTGCTTCAGGTTAAGAACAGTTTCAGGTTAAGAACGGACCTCCGGAACAAATTAAGTATGTAACCAGAGGTACCACTGTATTCTTTTTTGCTATTCTCTTTTTGGCGCCTGCTTATGACATTTTTGTTTAGGCATGCCTATCCAGACATGTAGATGTTGTTGTGTTTTAATCTTTTTTGACTGTTAATTTTAATTATTTTAAAATGTTTTTAATTGCATCTGTTTTTACCGGTAATCTTGGTATTTCTTGTAAACAGTTTAGAGGGTTCTATTACATTCAAGCAGTATAAAAACTTTGTTAATTTTATTAACATTTTATTTATTATTCTTCAATGGTACACTCCCAAGGTTCTCCCCCACAAAATAGTGACTCCCTGACTGTGATCCATGAGTTTCATTCAGGTGGTCTGAGGCATGTTGATACATTTGTGGTTGAAGAAGGTGATGCCACATCCATTGCAGCAAATAGTCATATTGATTTTCAATTGTATTTTTATTGCTCCTTTTACATTTTATTGTATTCAACCTTGAATTCCAGAATTAAAGCTGCAGTGCAATAAAATATAAGAGACGCAATAACAATACAATTTAAAATCATACAGCGTCTAGCACAGCACATGCTAATTGCTGCAGTAAGACCCTCAGCATTTTCTGAGTGGTTGGTCCTCCATGGGGTGGGGAGTTTGGGAACTGTGGCTGTAAAGCACATTGTCAGAAGGCTGGATCGTGAGCTATCTCCTTTTTGCTCTTTTCCCATTCAAAACCCAGCACCTGCCCTTCTCACACCCAGTTAAAGGAGACTGGAGTCCCATCTCTTTTCTCCTGCAGAGAGAAAAGCATCTTGCAGAGCGTGGCTTTGAGCAAACAGTGGGAGGATGAAGGGTGAAGCATTCACCCGCAGCAACCATCTGCCTCCTGAGGCTGCTTTTCAAACAGCAAGGAAGGCTGTTCAAACTCCAGCCCATTTCCTGCCTGATCCTTTGCCAAAAGCTGGCCTAAGAGGCACCAAGTGTTTCAGCAAAGTTATTTACAGTTAAGAAGATGTGGACCGGATGGATGGACAGATGGGAGGCCACTTGGAGCCCCATGTATGATGCCCAGGGCTTTCTAAAAAAGAACAGTATTTGGGTGGTGTTGTGGGTTAAACCACAGAGCCTAGGACTTGCTGATCAGAAGGTCGGCGGTTCAAATCCCCACGACGGGGTGAGCTCCCGTTGCTCAGTCCCTGCTCCTGCCAACCTAGCAGTTCGGAAGCACCTCAAAATGCAAGTAGATAAATAGGTACCGCTCCGGCGGGAAGGTAAACGGCGTTTCCGTGCGCTGCTCTGGTTCGCCAGAAGTGGCTTAGTCATGCTGGCCACATGACCTGGAAGCTGTACGCCGGCTCCCTCGGCCAATAAAGCGAGATGAGCGCTGCAACCCCAGAGTCAGCCACAACTGGACTTAATGGTCAGGGGTCCCTTAACCTTTACCTAAAAGAAACACAGAACTGGTGTAGGTGCTAAAAGTTTGAGCTGAGCATTGATGAGACTCCTTAAGGTAGCTGTACCTTTCAGGTGGGCTGGGGGGGCAGGTGTGGAGAGAGCAAGCAACCTGTGGAGGTGTGATTCTGAGTGGATAAAATGCCAGAGGGGAATGCACAAGAGGTAAAGTAAAAGTAAAGGACCCCTGGACGGTAAAGTCCAGTCAAAGGCGACTATGGGGTTGTGGCACTCATTTTGCTTTCAGGTCGAGGGAGCCAGCGTTTGTCCACAGACAGTTTTCCGGGGCATGTGGCCAGCATGACCAAACTGCTTCTGGCGCAACGGGACACTGTGACGGAAACCAGAGTGCACGGAAACGCTGTTTACCTTCCCGCCACAGCAGTACCTATTTATCTACTTGCACTGGCGTGCTTTCGAACTGCACCCTTTACAACTGCAAACGTAGGGGGGAAACAAATATCCTCCCAAAGCAGCACCCATGTGCAGTTCAGCCTTGAATCCAGAAGGTTGCTATACTAATGCTAATAATGAGCCTGGCATAAGAAGTGGCAGCCAGCCAATTCAAACATTGTGGGTGGGGAGGCTCCTGTGGCTCTGATGACCTGCAGCTTTCCTGCCCTTTGGTCCACAGGCCAAGGAGTGGCCCAGCTCGGGTTGGATCAATTGCTTAAGCAGCCTGCTTTGCATGCAGCAGAATTCATTTTAGTTAGCGAGAAAAATGAGCCTGGGTGTTGTTATAAATTTGGTGAGGATGAATGCATCCTCCTTGCGATATATCATGCCTAACTTCCTTTTCCCTACTTCACCTGCAATCTCTTGTTGAGATCCAGCACAGTCACAGGATCACTAGCAGTTCACTGACAGCTGGGCCACAGCCCCCTGTCATAGTTGCCCCATGGGGTGGGAAAGGGAAGTTAATGAGTCCGCATGGTACAGTCGCACCTTGGTTTTCGAACAGCTTAGTTCTCAAACGCCTTGGCTCCCAAACGCCGCAAACCCGGAAGTGACTGTTCCAGTTTGAGAATTATTTTTGGAAGCCAAACGTCTGACGGGGCTTCCGCAGCTTCCGATTGGCTGCAGGAGCTTCCTGAGGCTGATCAGAAACCACACTTTGGTTTCCGAGTATTTTGGAAGTCAAACGGACTTCCGGAACAGATTCCGTTTGATTTCTAAGATAAGACAGTACTTCATATGTAAACTTGGAAGCACCCTATTCCTTGACATCGTTGTGATCCCGTCCAATTTGGCCCCCAAGGACACTATGCAAATAAATAGTACCATCATTATGGAGATTAGCGCATTTTGATTTACCTTAAGCTCATTAGTAGCTTCTTCTATATGTTTTATGTTGTCAACTTCCTGCTTCTTCTTCAGGGTCAACTGCTTCAAATACGACCTCATGATTTCCTGTTTTACCCAGTGTAGAAAGGACACATCACTGATTGTGACCAGACCTTCAGTTGCAACTTCTAATCTGTTCAACAAGTCGATTCTTCAACTAAAGATTCAGCTTTGCAAGCAAGTCCACAAAATATATAAGCTCACCAGTGTGTTTCTGCTAAGCATATATACCAGTCACCCATGATATTCACTGTGCATTTTTCTTCCAGTTAACGTGAATTAATTCTCTTCCATGGGGGGACCAATTTAATTAGCAAGGCTGAAAGTTAATTTTGAAGCTACTTTGGAGCTGGTGTGTTCTTCAGTTCCAGGATGATCTTAGAGGGATTCATTCCCACTTTGCCTATTCAGGTCTGGTACAAAGTGCCACTCGTTCTTTTTCCCTGTACAGTAAAGATGCTGAAACAGCAAAAAGAATTGTGTCCCCATTTCCAGGGAGCCATGTGGGGATGGGGAAGAGGGCTTGGCAATTTAACAATCACACATGTGCCACTCACAGCCGACAGCACCACACACTGTACTTTGCCATTTAAACCTGGACATTTTTGGAACCAAATCAAAAAGCAAAATGTGATGTTTGAGGGAACATGCCTTGCTTTAAGTTCCCCATTTACAGAATGGGAACAATACTGGACCGACCTCTTAGGGTTGTCAACAGCACAAAGGCAATAAACTGCATTACACTATCTGAAGAATAAAGGTAAAGGGACCCCTGACCATTAGGTCCAGTTGTGACCGACTCTGGGGTTGCAGCGCTCATCTTGCTTTATTGGCCGAGGGAGCCGGCGTACAGCTTCCAGGTCATGTGGCCAGCATGACTAAGCCGCTTCTGGCGAACCAGAGCAGCGCACGGAAACGCCGTTTACCTTCCCACCAGAGTGGTACCTATTTATCTACTTGCACTTGGTGTGCTTTCGAACTGCTAGGTTGGCAGGAGCAGGGACTGAGCAACGGGAGCTCACCCCGTCGCGGGGATTCGAACCGCCGACCTTCTGATCGGCAAGTCCTAGGCTCTGTGGTTTAACCCACAGCGCCAGCCGCATTCCACATCTGAAGAATAATTAGATCAAAAATAATTGGCTATGAATGAGCATGTAGGGGGAAGAGATCAAAGTGCCACCTTTATTAGACCTAACAAAAACACAGTGCCAACTTTCTGGTTAGCTCTTCCCCTGTCTACTGTCTCTGCTTTCCCTCTATCCTTTGCATTGCAAAGGAAAAGAGAGCAGAAATGAATTCTGATTAGTGCTAGAGAAAGATCTGGCTGTGTCTGCTATGTTCTGCATTTCCCAAAGTAGATTCTTCTGTAAATTTTTTTGCCCCAACACGCCTCTTTGTAATCTGAGATGCTCTAGCACAAGGCACCATTCTATCCCAATTACACTGCTCTAGTGAAGGGAATATATTCACAACAGGGATATAAATGACAGCACACATCATCTGGAGATCAAACTGCTGCTAAAGGCCTCTATAGGCTGGTAGAGAAGTTAGGAACCCTCACGCCTATTTTTTTGCAGAACTGGTTGAGAACATACTACACATTTTGAGACATTGTGAAACAAGCCATTAACCCTAATACAGGAAATAAACTGTATCAGAAGAGCTACCTAAAGTTTAGAGGAACCGTGGTAATAATTTGGGGTGCACAGGGTGTTAGGGTTGTGCTTCTTCTGGGGTAGTCTGTCCACCATCCTGCATGCAACTGTAGCTACATGCTGGGATCAGCTTCGGCTGGTTGGCTAAACCAGCTGAGGGTAGCCGATGGGGCTCAAAGCTTCGGTGAATTAGGGTCTTTCCCTACATGCAGAAACGGGCTCTGGTGGATTGAAAAGGAAAACTCTGAACCTAAAGCTCCACTGCCCTGCAGGATATCGTTGGGAAAAGAACCAGCTAAGGAGTAAACCCAACACAAGTCTGGAGTCCCTAAGAATGACTCATTTTACGCCTCCTTCCGGCAATTCCTGCAGCCAAGCTGGTGCCAAATGTATTGCTCTGTTTTCCTTTGGACCCCATCAGCGAGGCCAAGAGAGGGGTCTTGTCATCTGGGCAGCCCAGGAACTCCATCCACACTGCCCAGGCTTGCGCCCAGGGAGGTCATTTCAGTGCTGCTAACCCAGGGGTTTGACTTCACCCGGGTAGGTGTCTCTCAAGGCAGACATATGCCAACAACCATTTTAATAAATTCCACATAGATAGCTAGGTTAGTCTGTTACAGTAAGCATCAAATACAGTCATACCTCGGGTTGAAGTTGCTTCAGGTTGAGCGCTTTCGGGTTGCGCTCCGCGGCGACCTGGAAGTAACAACGCGTTACTTCTGGGTTTCGCCGCTCGCGCATGCACAGACGCTCAAAAATGACATCACGCGCATGCGCAGAAGCGGCGAATCACGACCCGCGCAGACACGGGTTGCGTTCACTTCAGGATGCGAACGGGGCTCTGGAACGGATGCCGTTCATATCCAGAAGTACCACTGTATAATCTTTTGGCACCTTTAAAGAGGATTAACAGATTTATTACGGCATCCCTTTTAGTGGACTTGAGACCCCATGCCCACTTAAGCTATAATAAATCCAGTCATCTTTAAAAGTGTCACGACACTTCCTCCCCGCAACTCTTGGAATCGTTTAGCCATGGAAAATCTTACGAGCGAATGGGTGTGGCTCTCCAGATGTCGACGGACCATCATCCCTGGCCTAAGGGCTGGAGCTGATGGGAGTCGGAATGCGATCACGTCTGAAAGGACACAAATCCCTCCCCTCCCCACCTAAAAGAAAGAGAACACGGAAGAACTTTTGTGCCCGCGTACCCGCTTGCTCTCCGCCGCCTGGGCGATGAGGTTCACTCGGTGTCCGCGGTGGAGGCCCAGAACCGGGCAGAGCGCGCACACGCACTGCGCGCACTCTTCGCAAAACAGCTCCAGAGGGCGCCCGCGGTGCTCGGCGCACCAGCGCTCCCGTTCCCGCAAGGCGCGCAACTCCCCTGCCGCCTCGCCGGCTGCGCACACGCGGTGGCCTCGGAAAGCCGCGCCGGGTTCCCCGTCCGATGCGCCGTGGGGTCGCGCGTGGGTCTCGCACAGCGACATCAGGCAGGTGAGGCAGCTCCATTCCGCCCGGCGCGGCGCGCCCTGGGCGCACAGATCGCAAGGCGCGACCGCGGCTCCCGCCGCCGCCGCCACCTCCTGCTCCCGCCGCGCCATCGGCTCCAGGACGCGCGAGAGGGAACCGGGCGGGAGGGAGAGAGGCGGGCTGGAGGGCGGAGCGGGGCCGAGCAGCCTCCTCCGACAGCTGGGAATGGGAAGGCGAAACTTAGGGAGATCTGGCGTGGAGAGGGGCATAGGCAGTGCCGGATTTCCGTATAAGCTAAAACACTCTCTTGGGGGCCTCGGGAAAAAAGAGCTGGATGTACATTTCCAAAATATAAGTTAAAAAACAAAAACAAAATAAAACCTACATACAGCAACAGTGTTTGATGTTGTGTGATGAAAGTTATGGGTCCAGCCTGCTATTCTGCTCCCTAAAATATAACTGGTTTGCTCATTTCTATATATAGGGTGCCTACATTCTGCAATGGAAGGAAAGATCCTGAAGCTGAGGCTCCAATACTTTGGCCACCTCATGAGAAGACTCCCTGGAAAAGACCCTGATGCTGGGAAAGATGGAGGGCACAAGGAGAAGGGGATAACAGAGGACGAGATGGTTGGACAGTGTTCTGGAAGCTACCAACATGAGTTTGACCAAACTGCGGGAGGCAGTGGAAGACAGGAGGGTCTGGCATGCTCTGGTCCAGGGGGTCACGAAGAGTCGGACAGGAGTAAACAACAACATTCTGCAAGGACTGGTTGCATGGGAACATGTTCAAATGGCTTTAGATACCCATTAGGTCCATAAATTACCATATAGCATATATTCAGCACAAAAAACAGCGAGAATTTGTTGCTGACAAAGGACAGCTGGACATATAAAGGGCCCCCATTACCTTCAGTAGCTCAGGGCCTCATCACACCTAAATCCGACCCTGGGCATGGGCGTGGCCAAGGGAGGAGGTAAGGAGGGGCAGCTGCACCCATAAATCAATAAAATTCATAGCAAACTGAGGTTCTACCCCCACCCGAAAAATCCTGGCTATGCCCATAGAGAGGGGAGATTCACGAAGAGAGCGGATGTAGCGGGTGGTGGCAGGATTTGAATTGGTCCACCAGCTGGATCATAGCATTGTAGAGTGAAAGCATTGGACGTAGCCAGGATTTATGTTAGAAGGGCAGGACACCCACCTGTTTGTCTTGAAATCAGCCCTGAGTGCTCACTGGAAGGACAGATCCTGAAGCTGAGGCTCCAAGACTTTGGCCACCTCATGAGAAGAGAAGACTCCCTGGAAAACACCCTGATGTTGGGAAAGATTGAGGGCACAAGGAGAAGGGGACGACAGAGGACGAGATGGTTGGACAGTGTTCTCGAGGCTACAAACATGAGTTTGACCAAACTCTGGGAGGCAGTGGAAGACAGGAGTGCCTGGCGTGCTCTGGTCCATGCGGTCACGAAGAGTCGGACACAACTAAACAACAAAGTAGATTCGGAATGAAATGTCTCAAGTTTTTTTCACACTACTTTCTTTTGACCCAAAGTCAAGACATCTTTCTACAATTTCTACTTTTAGTGCTTTTAAAAAAAAGGAATACTTGATCCTCACCCTCTGGGTTTAAGGATATGGCTAGCTTCCTAAGATCTTGCAGTGGGGGATCGGCCAGACCCACATTGAAATGAGGCCAGGAAGACTCAGTCCCTTCACACCGTGTGATAATGTAGGAAAGCTAGAGTGGATGGTGAAAGGGTTGTTGAGAGAGGCTTCCCTTTGGCAAAAGGCCCTGGGCACATAGACAGGGAAGAATGTTAAGAGAACACTCTGCCTCTGAGCATGTGTGCCGCCCCTGCCCAACCCCCAAGGGAGCAGATTTTTAAACATTGAAGTCCAGCTCTGTACATGTTCAAGCACATGCAACTCAAGGTTGCTTTTTGAGAACGTAATTACAACCCTAAATGTAAGGGCAGTAGCATGACACACAAAAACTAAGTGTATCCCTGTACATATTATCCGCATACACTATTGGCAATACTTCTTGACCATATATAGATGTTTTCTTCATCAGAATCATTGCCCGATACAGTGAGATGGTATCTCTGCTTCTGCCCCAGCAGATATTTCACACTGGCTAAAGCCATTCCACCTGTTATATCAGGGTGAGGTGCAATAAGTCTGAACCGTACTTTGTACTTTGAAGTGCCAACCAGATAGGATTTCTACATGTAGCAAACTCACACCAGCAAGAAACAGAACTTCTCATGTTCTAGCTTACTACTGGAAGAGATTTTCTTTATTTTTCTATGCTTTCTACTTTGACCATTTTCAATGGAAAGCACAATGAAAACATGGTCTCAGTGTGCTGTAGCAATGAATGGCAAATTCAGTGTTAAGAATTAGGAAAGCAATTAAAAAAATAAACAGCTGGTATGATGCCTTCATAAAAAAATATGGTGCGGCTGTCTTTTGAATACTGAGCACAATTTGGGTAGCCCCATCTTTAACTGGGACTTTTAAAAGTTTGTGTTAATGTTTCCACTGATATGCAATTCATAAATCAGAGGCAAATGTTAATGAGGTTTCCATACCTGCTTCCATTTGGAATCATGTAATTTAACAGACTTTCATATTCTGTGCTTAAGTCATGACCAATAGCTACAGAGATCCAACACTGTACTTGAGTGTGAGAAGAAGCAAGACAAA